>NW_024538569.1:0-600000 GCF_016647635.1 Suillus subaureus
CACCAATAAGAGAGACTGGCTCAGCATCAACTCATGAGCCTGTTATGACTTGACAGTCAGTAAGAAGATCACCAGAGCCTAGGTCAAGATACAGTTAGTAAGTTTGTTGAACAATGACTGCACAACCAAACTAACCCTGGAAATCAGAGAGGTAGACCATCTCATTGGAGAGATGATACTGGATATGTTGCACGAAGCACAGGAATAGTCCGATTTCTGCTTCTTTGCTGTTCAGGCTACAAGCTGGAACAGCCAAATTGTTGTTAATATACTTAACAAATGTACTGCTAATCCTCTCTTTGATAAGATAATTGGCATGAGAGTCGCTGTCATCAATGTCAACAGGAATGACAAGTGCCACATGAACAAGTCAAAGACATGGCACCTGTCATATCCCATATGCCAGATATAGATCCCATCATATTCCCACGCTTTCTGGACCTATTTCCAGACCCCATATCCGACTCATTCCTGGATCCCCTATCCTGTCCACCCTACGCACATTCCATCCAGCAAGACATCTGGACTTTACCTCCTCTCAGATTCTGGACTACATCCACCACCTTACATATCTCAGTCCTGTTTCCACCCTGCCTTCCAGATCCTCAGATCTCCGGACCTCTGGGTATTAACTGTACTATCTCTGGACCAATTCCCACCCTCCATCTGAGATCCTGCACCTATCCCCATTTAGGCATCTCCACCTTTCTGGTTCTTGGTTATCTCTGTTTCCATCTTGCTGATTGATCCTTGTATGAGTCTTCATCTCCAAGTTTATTTACTTATGTTCCATCTTACTTACCAACATGTTTCCACATGCTCTGTTAAGGTTGTACTCAAAGGATAACTGGATCTGAAGGGCTTTGGCCTCAGCTCGTGCACTGTGCCCCTTACCCAAGTATTGCCCCTTATTTCAGGAAGGCAAGACTAGCGCATCCAGAAGGTTGGACGAGTAGCATAACAGATCCAGATGACTTCCAGATGAGGGATAAGTATCATAAGGCTAATCTGGATGAGTCCAGACTAGAAACTAACGGTAATGGACTGTCGGAGACAGAGGTGGATACAGATAGACTATAGGAATCAATCCTAAGTCTTGGAGGGTGACAAGAGTAGAGGTACTCAAGTCTGGAGGACAGGAATGAGTAGAACTAAGATGATATTTGAACTAAGGTACTACAGAAAGTTACAGGAGGTTATATACCATAGGTATCTAACAGAATGATCAATCAGCAGAGTCCGAGGCTATGTACAAAGCATGTGGATAGTCTATTGGTAAGTAGAAATGGATCACAAATCATGAAACGGAAATGAAACATAGGTAGCGGATCAGGGAGCAGGATGGATATACAGATAACCAAAATACCAGAGTTAGGGGGTTACTGAAAGGAGACAAGCGCTGGTTGTGGATTTGGATGAGTTGTGGACCAGACCGGACAAGTGGACAGATTGAATGACAAGATGTTGGAGGGGGATAAGATGTGGATAGGATTGGAGATAAGATGTGGATCTGAGATGAGATAAGGGTCGGATCTGAGATCCGGATATGTGGATATGACATGCTCGTACATAGCCTTACTCTGTTGCTTACTGATCCCCTCAGATATTCTCCAGTATATAACCCCTGTAGATACTCCTGTAGTTTCCTTAGTCTGAATATCACCTTAGACTTGCCCAATCATCTTCCAGACTTCAGTCCATCTGAGTCTTCTCCTTTTCCATAAGGCCTAGGGAAGGATTCCCTAGGCCGGAATTCTGGACCTTCGGATTTGTCCCCTATGTCTCTGTCCCAAGTCTAGGGATTGCTTCCCTAGGCTGGAGTCTTGCCTTTCCAGCACTTACCCTCTCTCCGGACTTTGGTCCACTTCCTGTCTCTCCAAATCTACCTAAGGGTAGTCTACCTCTGTTTGCTTCTACATCAGACTTTGTCCGATGTAGCCCCTATTCCTTCTGGACCTCCAGACATCCTGTCCTGTGCACCTCTGGGCATCCTGTCCTTTGGATGTTCCACCCTCCATACCTTCAGACGTCCCGTCCTCCTAACCCTTGGACATCCTGTCCTCCAGACCTTCAGTCCTCCTGTCCTCCATACCTCTGGACATCCTACCCTTCCATCCCATCTCCTGTAGAAGTACTACCTTGCAGTGGGAACTCTCCTGAGCACTTCCTGCATTCCTCCAGAACTCTCCCGTGCTCCTCTGGAAGTCCTCTAGCACTCTCCACCAGAGTAGCCAGCCTCCGGAAGTCCTCCGGACTTCATTGAACCATCATTGGACTTCCTCTGCAATGAAGGGCACATACTTGGGTAAGGAGCACAGCGTATGAGCTGAGGCCAAGCCCCTCTGAGTCAGTCTCTCTCTCCTTTGAGCATGGTTCTTAACAGCACCAGTTTCTTGACATCTTTCCACACTTTGCCTGTCATGAGCATCTGATTGCCAAATGTATATGCCATGCCCATTAGCACTGCACCCCAGTAAAAGCAGTTGGCCTCATCGAGAGTTTTTGCTAGTTCATCCTCTGTGGAAAATCAGTGGCATCCCTTCCCTGGTTCCTTCCAGAAGAAGACACATTTAGCAACAAGGTGCTCAGCAGATAGAATCAATGGTTGCAGAGATGCTGTTGACACAGGCATAGATGTGGTGCTTGTGCTATGGACCAATACTGGGTGACAACTTTTGAAGCTGCCCACCAAACCAATCATCACTTTTAGGCTAGTGTCAATGGCAAGTGTGGTGATGGTGTAATGACTTTTAGTGATATCAAATGGTGTCGAGATAAGGTCAGAAAAACTGATAGATGGGATGTCATAGAGGCAAAAAACAACTGAGGTATATCCTGTGCCTGTACTAGAGTGAGTGTAATCAACATTCATGTGAAGGCTGTGCATACCAATAGACAAAGCTTGCTTGCAGATGTTACCCTGAGCATGCATTGCTGCCTTTAGCTGAGCTTGACTAGGTAGGATAGCTGCAGTGATATTTTCAATTGGAAAGTGGATTTAACTGAGTCTGTGTTGGAAGCGCTGACATGATGATCCATTACTGATCCATCTGTCTGAGTGTTCGCAGATGTTGCCAGAGGTGAGTGCTGTGTATAGGCTCATTACCATGTCTGAAGTATGCAGGAGTTGGGACTCATGATTCTTGAATGCTTGTGGGCAGGGCACTTTGGTGAAAGATCTGAATCATTGCCACTATTAGGTGGACTCCATGCTGAGGACTTTGTCGTTGTCTTTATCTTCTGAGTTTGTGGTGTGCTAGAAGTAGCCACTAGTGCCTCATCTATATAGTCTGGTACAGCCTTCTATGACTGTTAGCATCACTTTGTGAGAGATGAACTTGGATGCACATTTTCCTGTTGCTCTCACCACAGCAACACATCCTGAAACTGCATGTTGGTCATAACAAGGAGGACCATAATATGTGCATTTGCAAAAAAAATTGGGACAGGGTCCTTGGCTGTTGATCAGAGGAAGAACTCTTGTGTCATATCCCACAATCTGGACTCACATTCCATAGTATTCCCACGCCTTCTGAGCCTACGTCTGGACCCCATATCCGACTCATTCCCAGATCCCCTTCCGCTGTGTACTCCACACCTCAGCAGGATCGACTATGCTCTGGATTTACCCCTGACCTCCGGATCCTCACTGCTAGCCTGATCCGTACAACCCTATCCTGTCCACCCTATGCACACTCCATCCAGCAAGACATCCAGACTTCACCTCATCTCGGATTCTGGACTATATCCACCTTCTCGTATTCCAGTCCTGTATCCACCTTGTCTTCCAGATCCCCAGATCTCCAGACCTTTCCTACCCTCTGTCCAATATCCTGTGCCTATCCCCATTTAGGCATTCTCTGCCTTCCAGCTTTCGGTTACCTCTTGTTCCATCTTGCTTATTGATCCTTGTACAAGTCCTCATCTCCGAGTTCATTTACTTATGTTCCGACTTACTTACTAATGTGTTTCCACATGCTCGTACATAGCCTTGCTCCTTTGCTTACTGATCCCCTCAGATATTGTTCAGTATATAACCCCTGTAGATACTCCTGTAGTTTCCTCAGTTTGAATATCAACTTAGACTTGCCCAATCCTCTCTTGGACTTTGGTCCACCTAAGTCTGTCCTACCCATCAGGCCTAGGGATTGATTCCCTAGGCCAGAGCTCTGCCTTTCCGGCACTTACCCTCTTTCTGGACTTAGGTCCAATCCCTGCCTCTCCAACTCTACCTTAGGGTAGTCTACCTCTGTTTGTTTCTACATCGGACTTTGTCTGATGTAGCCCCTTGTCATATCCCATATGCCAGACATAGATCCCATCATATTCCCACGCTTTCCGGACCTATTTCCGGACCCCATATCCAACTCATTCCTGGATCCCCTATCCTGTCCACCCTATGCACATTCCATCCAGCAAGACATCTGGACTTTACCTCCTCTCAGATTCTGGACTACATCCACCACCTCCCATATCTCAGTCCTGTTTCTGCCCTGCCTTCTGGATCCCCAGATCTCCGGACCTCCGGATATTAACTGTACTATCTCCGGACCTATTCCCACCCTCCATCCGAGATCCTGCGCCTATCCCCATTTAGGCATCTCTGCCTTTCTGGTTCTTGGTTATCTCTGTTTCCGTCTTGCTGATTGATCCTTGTATGAGTCTTCATCTCCAAGTTCATTTACTTATGTTCCGTCTTACTTACAGTGGCTCAAAAAACTGTCCACATGTTTTTGCATTTTTTACTATTTACAGTATTGTGTGAGAATACATAAAGACCTCAGTGACATGCTGATACCATATTGTAGTGCTGCTTCAGGGCTTTGGATTGAGCACCACATCGTGAGAATCAGAGGAGATATGGTGGAGATACAAGGCTTACAAAATCATGACTCATGCGGACAGTTTTTTGAGCACATATCAAAACTATATAAATCATCATTTATGACACCATAACAATCATGCCATCATTAAATAAATTATAAAGTGGTGTCATTATGTCATTTTAAAACCATATCTAACTATACAAACCAAAAATTTCCATATGTCATGGTTATATTCACCATGAAAGCCACCCCCCCTGCTCAAAGGGATAATATCCTCTCTCTTTCCTATTCTGGCCTCTCTGCTTGTCAAATTTCCTCTAGAACTGGAGTATGCAAGTCCACTGTGGCCAAGTTCATCAAAGAAAGTCACACAGACAAGGAAAACTTCTGTGAAGGGCATCCATCCAAGCTCACCTCTACTGATAGGAGGGCTATTATTCAACATATCACTACAGGAAAGGCTGATAATGCTGTCCAGGTCACCTATTACATCAATTCCATCATCACATTCCCTGTCTCTTCACACACTGTGAGAAACATTCTCAAGACAGCTCATCTCAGGTCAGTAACAAGGAAGAAAAGGCTCTCCTCTCTATCACACATATGCAGAGAGGACTAGCACCCTTCTTTTTTCACATATATACCTTGCCATCTGACCCAATCCTATTTATTGTGGTCTTATATGATCATATAACATGCTTCCAGTCCATGTAATCCAATTCTGATGGGCTAAGGCAAAGGTTAGTCATCTCTGTTTATGTGTGATAGAGAGGAGAGCCTTTTCTTCCTTGTTGCTGACCTGAGATGAGCTGTCTTGAGAATGTTTCTCACAGTGTGTGAAGAGACAGGGAATGTGATGATGGAATTGATGTAATAGGTGACCTGGACAGCATTATCAGCCTTTCCTGTAGTGATATGTTGAATAATAGCCCTCCTATCAGTAGAGGTGAGCTTGGATGGATGCCCTTCACAGAAGTTTTCCTTGTCTGTGTGACTTTCTTTGATGAACTTGGCCACAGTGGACTTGCATACTCCAGTTCTAGAGGAAATTTGACAAGCAGAGAGGCCAGAATAGGAAAGAGAGAGGATATTATCCCTTTGAGCAGGGGGGGTGGCTTTCATGGTGAATATAACCATGACATATGGAAATTTTTGGTTTGTATAGTTAGATATGGTTTTAAAATGACATAATGACACCACTTTATAATTTATTTAATGATGGCATGATTGTTATGGTGTCATAAATGATGATTTATATAGTTTTGATATGTGCTCAAAAAACTGTCCGCATGAGTCATGATTTTGTAAGCCTTATGTCTCCACCATATCTCCACCGATTTCCACGGTGTAGGGCTCAAATGAAAGCCCTGAAGCCATACTACAATGTGGTATAAGCATGTCCTTGAGGCATTTGTTCGTTCTCACACAATATCATAGATAGTGAAAAATGTCAAAACATGCGGACAGTTTTTTGAGCCACTGTACCAATGTGTTTCTGCATGCTCATACATAGCCTTACTCCTTTGCTTACTGATCCTCTCAGATAGCCTTTAGTATATAACCCCTGTACAACTACAGTAGAGTCCTCAGTCTGAATATCACCTTAGACTTGCCCAATCTTCTTCTGGACTTCAGTCCATCTGAGTTTGTCCTTTTCCATAAGGCCTAGGGATGGACTCCCTAGGCCAGAATTCCGGACCTTCGGATTTGTCCCCTATGTCTCTGTCCCAAGTCTAGGGATTGCTTCCCTAGGCTGGAGTCTTGCCTTTCCGGCACTTATCCTCTTTCCAGACTTAGGTCCACTTCCTGTCCCTCTGACTCTACCTTAGGGTAGTCTACCTCCATTTGCTTCTACATTGGACTTCGTCCAATGTAGCCCCTATTCCTTCTGGACCTCCAGACCTCCTGTCTTCTGTACCTCCAGGCATCCTGTCCTTCAGATGTTCCACCCTCCATACCTTCGGACGTTCTGTCCTCCTAACCCTCGGACATCCTGCCCTCTGTACCTTCAGACATCCTGTCCTTCTGTCCTCTGTCATCCTGTCCTCCTGTCCTCCGGACCCTCAGACCTCCTATCCTTCCATCCTGTTTCCTGTAGAAGTATTACCTTGCAGTGGGAACTCTCCTGAGCACTTCCTGTGTTCCTCTGGAACTCTCCTGCGCTCCTCCGGACTTTGTCGGACCATCATTGGACCTCATATGAAATGAAGGGCACATACTCAGGTAAGGGGCACAGTGTATGAGCTGAGGCCAAGCCCCTCTGAGTCAGTCTCTCTCTCCTTTGAGCAACATGGTTCTTAACATCTTGAAGGACTGGCTCATCAGCATTAAGGGATGGCTGCTGTGGATCATACAAAAGCATTTTTGGGGACTTGTGCATCTCCAAGCTATACAGAGACAGTAAGTGATTGTGCGACCATTCAGCCCATAATAGATTGAGCTGGTTGCAGGCAATAGACCGAAGCTCTGTCAATGTGACATTAAGTCCAATATGCATATCACGTTCAATATTCTAAAAAAATTGTGAGTATATGGTTGGGCAAGCTAGGGTTCACATACACCAACCAATACTGTCCCTGACTTGCCTTCAGGTTTAAGGTGATGAAGAGCAACATGGATTGTCACTTGGTGTGTGCCTCCTGATGATGCTGCCAGGGCCATCCTGTTGCAATGTAACTGATGGACTGCATGATTGGGTGTGTACCTGATGCTAGCAATAGGACCTAGTAATAGACCAGTGAAAATGTCACTTCAACTAGACATCAAAAGAAAGCCCCAAACTATTTGCTTTTACCTGATACACAAGGTGGCAGTGGTGGAGGGAGCATTTTTCCCTGTCCACTGGAGCAGACTTGACCACCTTGAAATGATGGTGGTGGAGCAAGACTGAAATGCTGACTGGGAAAGTGATTTTCTGTCATAATCAACTCAAGTCAGCTTGGCAATGTTGACTTCATGTATTGGGAACATGTACACCTCCTTGCTGGGCAGCTGAGGTTGCTTTCACCAGCTCATGTTGCAATGGCCCAGGATGATCTATGGCAGCTGTAAAATCTACAATAATGAGCATAATGTTCAATTCTGCAGGTTGACAAGTCACCTATCCTCAAACTACTACTTTTCTGAGTCTGCTCAGACATTTTGTGCTGTTCATAATGCTTTGCACAGCTAGGGCAGCATGTACAACCAGATCCATCTTTATCACAAATATATGTAAATGGAAAAGTTGAGTCGAAGCGAGTGTTGCAGTGTTGACAAAGTTGTCATGCAGTTGGATTTACAGGAGTAAATCCAGCCATGATTGATATCTGAGCTTGAGGACTTGGAGTTGCAGTGTAAAATGCAGGAGGAATCAGTCAACAGGCAGATGAAGATGAAACTTTTTTTATTTGCCTCTTGCCTTAGAATCATGACACCTGAGGTTCCACTGTCAGTCGTTCAGAGCTCATGTGTCAATGTGCAATTCTCAGTTACAGGTGAGTGTGTCAACCCTTGGTTCCGTCACCATTGGATCAACAGTGAGGGTCACAGTGAAACTAGGTTCTTTGGGAAACAATTACTCAATCACATTGCTAGCAAACATATGAAAGGTACATTACAAAAGCTCATCATCAGTTCAATCAAACTCATAGAAATCTGACTCTGCATCACCTGATTCCTCATCTGAGATCTTCTCAGTACCCATATCACTGCCCAGACCACTACCTTCAACAAACAGTGGCAAATCTACAATAGGTAAGTCCTCAGAGCCAATAAGGTTGTCCCCATTGCAAGGAAGTGGGAGTTGCACTGCAAGAAGTTTGTGAATCCCTTCATCCTGTTCAATTGATTGGAAACACATCAGAAGGTCAGCATAGATATTCCAGACATTGTCCCCAGTTACCAGAGGTGAGCCAAGCTCCACCATGAATACAGAGACTTGTTGAGAAAACTCTTGCAGAACTAGGAGAAAGACAGGGTGATCCAGAGGAGCATATATCTGTCACATAGCATCAAGTGAAGAATGGTCAACTTTCACCTAGGAAGAATGCACCTTTCAATCAATGACAAGACACAAAGATAGCCAGTACTTAGGGCCTGTTTGGCAACCATTTGTTTGTGTCCATTTGCATCCATTTTCGTTTGAAATGGAAAAACGTGTTCAGCGATGTGTTTGTTTCACTAGATATCTGTCACTGTCATATGCCATTCTGGACCCTCAACTCTAAATCCACTTCTCCAGATATCTGGATCCAAGATCTGGATCTCCAATGATCTGATCTATCTTTATCTTCCTTGTGGAATCCAAACTCTATATCAGTGCCCAACCCCATTTAGACTTCCCCTGTCTCCGGACTCCAGTTAACTATGTTTCCCTTCTGATTATTGATCCATTACATACATTTCATTTCTGATATGCATTATTGGTGATCTGTCTTACTTACTAATAGACTTTGCATATGCTTCGTACATAGCCTTTGTGTTTGCTGACTGATTCCTATATGATACCTACAGTATATAAACCTCCTGTAACTCTTGGAAATACTTCAGTTCAAATATCATCTTAGTTCCTGCTCATTCCTGTGTCCTCCAGACTCAAGACAAGTCTCTTGTCATATTCTGAGTCTTAGGATTGTATCCTAGACTACATCTCTGGCTCTACCTTGGGGTAGTCTATCCCCTGTTAATTTCTAGTCTGGACGCCTTATCCACTTGTCCAAGTAACATCTGGACATCCATCAGATTTATCTCATGTTTCAGATCTGGACATCCATTATCTGCCCTAGTCAAATCCCAGAAACTCTGGACAACTATTCTAGCCCCCAGAAATTAAGGGCACATACTCAGGAAAGGCACACAGCATACAAGCTGAGGCCAAGCCCTTGTGATCCAACCCCCTTGAGCACATGACCTTAACAGTCATGCTGCATAATGTGGTGTCACACTAGTACTCATTTGCTCACTCTAGTCAATCAAATATCCCACTGTCCCTACTCTGTCAACTACTACCAGTCTACTACCATGGCAATCTCTCTCTCATCAGATACCAAGGAGAACATCAATTCACTGCAGGAACCTCAAGATCAGGCTATCAGTACCAGGAAGATTCCATGGAATGCAAAGTGGCTTTCAGGAGATGATGCAACACTCCTTGACTCTCTCAAGACCTTTGCTGATGGAAACTCAGCTGATAATGGCACCTTCAAGTCTGCAGTATTTACAGCTGCTGCTAAGGCCCTCAAAGACAGCCACAAAACCAGTGGGGGTGCTCTGAAAACTTCGAAAAGTTGCTCACATTGTTGGGCCACTGTAAGTAGCATTTTTCCTCCATTTTCATGCTGATTTATTGTCTATAGTTGAAGGCCAACTGTCTTGTTGTCCAAAAACTATGAGAGCTGTCCGGATTTGGATGGGACAAGACAAGAAAGATTGTCATTGCCAGTGACAAAGTGTGGGATGATTACCTCAAAGTAAGCTTTCATATTTTGTTCATTTCTTGACTAAATTGCTATTTAGGCTCATCCTGAAGCCAAGGTTTGGTGTTCAACACCATTTCCCCTCTATGATGACATTGTTGTGCTCATAGATGGGTGTCATGCCATGGGTGATGGGGCACTACACATCAATAGTGTTGGACACAAGACAAGCCCTCCATGGCCAAGCACACTTGTTCTCGATGACAAGGATGATGTCTTTGTAGGTGAGGATGGTGAGTCTGAATCAGCTGATGAGAAAGTGGTATGTACATCAACTTGCTTGCTTTATTGTCTGACTTGAATTTACACCAGTCTGCACCTATTTCATATACTCCATGTGTTCTGAAATATGGACATGCTCCTTTAGTATCACCAACTTCAACCAGAGTCCATAAAAAATGTTCCCATGCAAAGCTGACTGGTCCAGCAGCAATTCTTGGAGTAGCTGATGCTCTCAAGTCTGTTGCTACATCTTTCACTGCTCCTACTAATTTTCTCAATGATGTTCCCAGTACTCTGAAACATCATATTAATGCCATCCAGGCTGTTTGTACTGATGCTTCCTTATCTTCTGACAAATGTGCCAAGGTTGTTGTTCTATTTACCAAGGATGTAGCTATTGCAGATGCCTACACTGCCATTTCAGGTGTCCCTCTCCATTCTATGTACATTTGTCTTGAACTCAGAAAAATGTAGACAGCTTTTCCTAGTTCTCATTTGCAGTATACTCAATATACTGAGCCCACATTGCTTCTGCTATATCATCTCATTTTTGTCCTGCCCTTGTCCTTTCTGCTGGCATGATTTGATGACTGAAATCCTCTGGTACAGCCTGAACAGCCTGATCAGTGCCCACCTCTCTCTCCTCATCTCCTTCCTCATTATCATCTGGATTGTGAACATGGATGAAATTGTGTAAGACACAGAGGGCAGGAACCAGCTTTGTCTGTACCACAAGGCTGTATTCTGGGGCAGCAACCATTAGCTGGAATTGACACTTCACCACACCAAAAATGCATTCAATAACATTTCAGGCCTAGGCATGTCATAGGTTGAATAGTTCTTGGCAATTCTTTGGTCTAGTTATTTTTCAGCATTTTTTAAACAGTTGATCAATAGAAAAAAATCATACCTTTGACTTGAACAGCCCCATTCCTTGAGGTGATAGTGCACACCATGATATGGAACCAAGAGTGAGTCACATAATGGAAACCCTACATCAGCAAGGTAGCAGAGATTCAGGGGGATGGGAAAGTCAGTTTGCCAAGCATCATTGTATATGTGGCTGTCAGCTGCACTTCCCTCCCATCCTGCAAGGACATATGAAAAGTGCATGTCAAATGTGCATGCAGCAAGGACATTTTGTGAGAGGCAGCCCTTTTAATTGTGGTAGTGAGCAGTCAGGGCATCATTGGGAACAAAAGTATCAATGTGCGTCCCATCAATTGCACCCTGACAGTGCTGAAAAAATGGGTAGAGCTTAGGATTACTGTGAATCTCAGGGGGGACTATGTCATTGGGTGGTAGGCTGACATAGCACTGATAAAAGCATGGTGATACTACCATGTCTAGAAGATGAAGAAAAATCCTAATATTATGGTCACAGTGATAAATTAATCCTGCTGCATTTTAAATAGTAATATTGGGCACTCACTTTGAAATAGTATCTGCACTGTGCTGGAACTGTTCTTGCATGTCCTGATTTGTACTCCCAGTATGGCAGATTCGAAGAAAAATGGCAAGCTGTTCTTCAGAAGAGATATATCTTGAATGTGCAAGGTCTGCATATTGGCTGAGTTCATGGAGCAATTGGTGAAATACTGGCTGGGAAAGGCCCATCATATTATGGAAGTGACAGGATGTCCTGATAAGAGCTCCCAGACCCATGAATGGCCCATCAAGATAGAGTCATGCTGGGGAATCTTGTCAAAATAGGGCAAGGTGGCCACTGCCACTGCAGCAGCTGAAAATGCAGCAGCTAGCACTGCAGCTCTCTTTCTGCAGGTGTGGGTTGCCTTAAGAGAGACTTTGAGGGCCTTTCTCTTCCATGATGAAGTCATACTAGTAGTAGTTGTAGAGCTCAAGCAGCAAACTGATGGTTATCATTGATTATCTACATGTTTGACAGTGTGTGACACCCATGGGAGCATCTGTTTCACTTCAACATCCATCCATTTCAAAATGAAACAAACCCAAACAAATGAAACGAGTGGTTGCCGAATGGGCCCTTACTGCAAAGTCATGAGAATCATATTCTTTGGCATGGTAGAATATGTCATTTGGACAACCATGTGGAAGGATCTTGTGGATATTATGGCAAGGTTTGACATGATTGAACCTTTCTGCAAAGAGATCAAGCTCATGCTGGAGCCATGGAATAAATGTACAGTGGCTCAAAAAACTGTCCACATGTTTTGACATTTTTCACTATCTATGATATTGTGTGAGAACAAACAAATGGCTCAAGGACATGCTTATAGCACATTGTAGTATGGCTTCAGGGCTTTCATTTGAGCCCTACACCGTGGGACTCGGTGGAGATATGGTGGAGATACAAGGCTTACAAAATCATGACTCATGTGGACAGTTTTTTGAGCACATATTAAAACTATATAAATCATCATTTATGACACCATAACAATCATGCCATCATTAAATAAATTATAAAGTGGTGTCATTATGTCATTTTAAAACCATATCTAACTATACAAACCAAAAATTTCCATATGTCATGGTTATATTCACCATGAAAGCCACCCCCCCTGCTCAAAGGGATAATATCCTCTCTCTTTCCTATTCTGGCCTCTCTGCTTGTCAAATTTCCTCTAGAACTGGAGTATGCAAGTCCACTGTGGCCAAGTTCATCAAAGAAAGTCACACAGACAAGGAAAACTTCTGTGAAGGGCATCCATCCAAGCTCACCTCTACTGATAGGAGGGCTATTATTCAACATATCACTACAGGAAAGGCTGATAATGCTGTCCAGGTCACCTATTACATCAATTCCATCATCACATTCCCTGTCTCTTCACACACTGTGAGAAACATTCTCAAGACAGCTCATCTCAGGTCAGCAACAAGGAAGAAAAGGCTCTCCTCTCTATCACACATATGCAGAGAGGACTAGCACCCTTCTTTTTTCACATATATACCTTGCCATCTGACCCAATCCTATTTATTGTGGTCTTATATGATCATATAACATGCTTCCAGTCCATGTAATCCAATTCTGATGGGCTAAGGCAAAGGTTAGTCATCTCTGTTTATGTGTGATAGAGAGGAGAGCCTTTTCTTCCTTGTTGCTGACCTGAGATGAGCTGTCTTGAGAATGTTTCTCACAGTGTGTGAAGAGACAGGGAATGTGATGATGGAATTGATGTAATAGGTGACCTGGACAGCATTATCAGCCTTTCCTGTAGTGATATGCTGAATAATAGCCCTCCTATCAGTAGAGGTGAGCTTGGATGGATGCCCTTCACAGAAGTTTTCCTTGTCTGTGTGACTTTCTTTGATGAACTTGGCCACAGTGGACTTGCATACTCCAGTTCTAGAGGAAATTTGACAAGCAGAGAGGCCAGAATAGGAAAGAGAGAGGATATTATCCCTTTGAGCAGGGGGGGTGGCTTTCATGGTGAATATAACCATGACATATGGAAATTTTTGGTTTGTATAGTTAGATATGGTTTTAAAATGACATAATGACACCACTTTATAATTTATTTAATGGTGGCATAATTGTTATGGTGTCATAAATGATGATTTATATAGTTTTAATATGTGCTCAAAAAACTGTCCACATGAGTCATGATTTTGTAAGCCTTGTATCTCCACCATATCTCCTCTGATTCTCACGATGTGGTGCTCAATCCAAAGCCCTGAAGCAGCACTACAATATGGTATCAGCATGTCACTGAGGTCTTTATGTATTCTCACACAACATTGTAAATAGTAAAAAATGCAAAAACATGTGGACAGTTTTTTGAGCCACTGTATAATGAAAAACAAGCCTTGAATACTTGATGCTTAGTGCTCAGTGAGAAAGAAAGAAATTAATACAGTACTGCTACCTTTCCAAGGCATCATCAGGATTATAGATTCCCATGGTGAAGCCATATTCTAGAATATCTTCAAATCCTGGAGTCCAGCATCATTGTAATTGGCTCCAAAATATTTCAGGCTTGATGTTGTGATGTTGGCCCTTGAATTTGTGTTGTAAAGTGTGGGCAAGAGCTGGATCTTGCATATGACAAAGTAAGGTGTGACCATTAGCGATGCCATTATTTTCGCTTCCAGGGTCATTCTGGGTTACAAGGGGCATGGCTAGTAAAACCATGTTTCAGTTGGCGAGTGTAGTGAGATAGTCATGCTCACCACCAAGGGCTTGTACAGTATCACAGTACCATCCACAAATAAGACAGGGGTTACAGTTGGTCCACCAGATCTTGATCCAAAGTATGCATCCTGAAAAAGGCTTGACTGCAACATGCAGGAAGAGCTGAAATCAGCACCACTTGTTGTGTTGATCAAATACCCAAATATCATTGACACCTGCAGTCCAGTAAACACTCCTCTTCAGGCATCAACTCTTGTGAGCTTGAACATCTGCCTGATGGTGGAGATTCATGTAGTGAAGAATCAACTTTCTTTTCACAAAATACTACATGTGTCATTACAGAAATCCAAATAAAGAAAACACACCTTGACACAGTAATCTTTTCTTCATGTATGAGGGTTTGCCTCATGTCATGTGAACCCTGCTTTGGGAACTGTGCTCACACTCGCTCAATTGTAGGACCAATACTTGTGATGGTATGGGCTTGCCCATGAGCAGACTTCAGCCCCCACTGAGAGCGCTGCTTTTTCAGGAGGTCAATCCTAGGTCATGTATCAAGCATGCTTTCAGCTAGAAAAAAAAGAACTCACAAAACATTGTATGCATCAGTATCATAGTGTTTGCATAGGTGGGAAATGATTTCGGTGTTACTGTACCCCTTTGCCATGAAATCCTCAATAATTGGCCTGATGAGATCATCAGGAGCCTGAATAAGCGAAAATCAGCTGGGAATGGACTACTAGCACAGACACACTACTTACAGGCAGGAACTTGACCATTCTTTCCAAGTGCATTCAGCATCTGTGAAAGTAATTCAGCAGGAGAGACAGATGGCTTTGGACCATCCATTTAAACATCATTGCTCAAAATTTGTCTGTGGGTTTGAGGAGGTCCTTGGTTACAGTCTGAGACCTTCTGGTCCTGGATCATCTTCCTTCTGAATCCAATGAACAGTTTTGAAGCTTCTGTCCTCAGATCATTGACTGTTCACTCTGTCCTGTTCAGGTTCCGGCCATCTTAGTTGGTTAGGGGATGGTGAATGGTAAGTAGTGCAGAAAGTCATGTTGTTGTGATGGAAATGCCTGGGCAGCACGACAGTTATTAGTCATGTTAAATTTCACTCAATGTCATTACCACTGATTCCTGACTGCTATTAAGTGCCTCTGCAAACAGCGGCAGAACTAATGTTGTTATCGAGTGGCGGAAGTTGAACGTTGAACTGTGATTAGAATTAGACAAGCAGATGGTATATTCAGCGCTACCCAACACCATATGTGGTGACTGTGACATTTGAGATGTGTTCTTGGTAAATACAACAGTAAATACAACGGACTTTGAAAATATACGCGGCAGCACGGCAAATCGAACCGTCACCAAAGATCCACCATATGACTGAGGCTCAGAACATCATCTACCTCAAGTCACCGCCATCGTTACTTTATTGCCACTGACGACCCTCCCGCTGGTCGATCCCACATGGGTGGTACGGTCCCTCTGCGCAACTCACCTTGGGCGGCGCCACCCTGAGGAGGCTCTAGCGGGACCTTCGTGGATAGTCTTTTCCAAAGACTCTATCACGCACTCTCCTCTACTTGTCTTCGCGTCTGCCTCTTACTACTTCCCTTCCCCGCACGTTCGCGATGCGGAACATTTCCCATGCTAGAAGCCAAAGCGAAACATTGGTGTATTGCTATTCGTTACCGACGCCACCTTGCAGTCTAGTGCCCCTCGGTATAAATCAGAGCAGAGATATAAATTGGAGTTTTAATAAGGTATGGTGGTGGTAGACTTTTACTTTCTTCGCCTCGAAGTCCCTGTGGACTTTGAGTACCGCTATTGACGCGCACACCAGGTACAAGTTCCCATACGGATGTGGTTCAATATAAAGAGTCACTGTACAACGTAAACGCTGACTTGTAGCATGTACATACACCAATTGCCATATAATAAAAAATGCAGTGCAATATGCGACAAGAAAGTTTCGAAACCCAACCAAGAAGTGCGATGTAAATAGTTCAAATCACCTTAAGATGCCACTGACTATATGTCCAACCAGGCATCAGGGCCCATGGCAACAGCGAGCTGCCCGACCAACGTGCCTGCCGCTTTACCCTTCGTCACGAAATCATGGTTCGTGCAAATGATCATGCTTTTCTTGCATCGTGTCAGCATGACGTTCGTCCTACGCGCGTTCGTCAAAAACCCTACGCCCTGGGTACGGACTAGAGAGACGATTATGTGGTCTTCCTCGTTTCCTGCGGTGACCGTCAATGAGATCCTCCCACTATGTCAAGGAACTACTTGCCTTGGAAGGAGTCCACATTGAAGCATGTGTCTTCCCATGGAAGCTTCGCTAATTCAAGCTGCTTTTCTATCATAGACCTCTGAGCATCATACGGGGTGATGATCCTGAACTGCTTGCCCTGCTCGTGGTATATACGGGCAAGCTCGATAATTATGATTATCTCTTGTGGGTTCTAATGCAAACGATGTGAGGCTGGCATATCACGAAGTCAGGAGGAGAAACATACTATCCAGCTATTTCCCGCTTTCTGCTCCTGACCCCCTTGGACATTCAAGAAACGACATGCTGCCTTGCTGTTGATGTCGTGCACGGTCATCAATTTCTGATTGTATACATGACGGGAAATGAAGTTGCCAATGACGAGTGGCATACGGTCTGGGATCCGGGGTTGAAACGACGAAGAGAAGAAGTCGAGATACGAACTTACACTGGGTATTCAAGAAGTGTGCCCGCTTTCTGAGGTGCGGGAACTCAAAAATGCTTTGTAGCTTCCCAACGTCGTCTTGACCGAATGGTGCCACTGATATACAAGTCAGTACAGTGAAACGATGGAATAACTTCCCGGGTCTCACGTTGCTTGTCGTCACCGATGAACACCATTTTTTGGAGGTTATGCTGGAAACGCTGAAGCAGCGGCAGGTAGTCTCCCACTTCTATTTGGCTCGCCTCATCAAATATTACGGTTTGAACCGGAACTTGACGAGTAAATTCTTCGATGCGAGGATTAGACAACATACTCAATGTGCAAAGTATGACTCTTGTGTCAAGCAAAAGCCGACTAACGGCCACAGGCCCACCACCAAACATGTCGGATCGTATAAAACAGTGTTCCAGTCTCTCGTAGAGGTGTTCATGCCTGCAACACGAGAATTCAGTATGACGGAGATAGCGAAGAAGGTGCGACGTACCAGTCATAATGGAAGTCTTTGGATACCAGAAGCTTGAATTCGCGGAAGCCAACCTTGTCAAGCTTTTCTGCGATATTCTTGACAGCGACGTTCGACTGTGCCACAAGCCAAACTGTGCGATCCTTGTGCCCAGTCCTGACGATACTGTCGACACTGGCCGCTATGACTGTTGTTTTGCCAGTACCAGGAGGACCTTGGATAAGCAATACACGATCTCTGTCGGCTTGCGAGATAATTCGCTCCACTGCTTCATACTGCGAATGGTCCAATGTACCGCTCGGATCGTAAACGAATGATGGGCTGGAAGTACCCCCAGTTAGAGGAGGCCATGAGATCTTCAATGAAGGTGCCCAGATACTACAGAAGAATGGGAAATGGGTCAACATGATGGTGCCTTGAAGCGCCTTTAGCACTACAAATTCTCTGTACGATTCGGCGGCTGTCAAGTCTTCTTTCCCAATGGTGGTCACACGGAGGACCTTGCCCGAAGCATGTATAGCGCCTTTGACATCGATTTGAGCCTGTCGTCCGTTGATATGACGTGCGTGACCAGCGATCGTTGACAACCGATCTCCTTTCTGCGTTTCGATGTGAATGACCTGTGAGCGCGAACATTCAGAGTCGATTGTATAATGTCTCATAAATGTACACACCTGATCTCTGTTTTTCATGATGCGCGTTCTGAAGCGAGTGCACTCAAGGTTGACATTACCGGCTTTGGAGATGCTAAAGCCGCCTTGGACGTTGTTGACGAATTTCGTTGGCTTCAAAGACTCCAAAATTTCAGCATCGCGAGAAATCTTGGCGAGGGCGCTCAGATGCTGCACGATGGATTAGAAGGAGGGGTCTATGGCGTGACAAGATTTACATACAACATCGGGCATCGCGTCTGTGGCGATTCGAGATATGCCAGCAAATCTGGACGCCATGTAAGGAAACGCAACAGTGCGGCATGTTGCCCAGGCTTGGAGCGCCACATCATTGGTTGTTGCGTCCCCTTCTCTATGAGAAAAGAGAACTTTTACGTTCTGCTTCTGGAGTAAGAGTTCGCCGCCTAAGGCGTCCATAGTTGCTTCGAGGGAGCGCCGATCGCTAACAGACACCGACAGGATGTCAACTGCGGTATTGATGCGAAGAGATAGGTCTAGGTAGAGACCAAGTACAATCCTGTCTATCCTGTACCCATAAAGTCGGATGTCAGGATCACACAATATTCGGTCTTGTATGAGGGTGCGCCCTGGGGAAACCGGAGGGTGTTGTTCCTGGCCTTTCTTCTTCTGCTGGTGCTGCAGATTCTGTTTCTTTGCAGCAAAGAAGTGGACGACGAGCGCTCTGGTGAGCGTGGCAAATGCTAAAGACGAAAGAGTACAATCAGTGCGATACGTGGCCGCCACCCCAACAGCACCGCCTTGAGCTGAGTCGATAAGACGCTGCAAGGCTAGAGAAGAAACACTGTTCTCGTCAACGTCTTCAACAGTTATGGGCCCATGATGAGCCTTATAAACGTTCTGTTGCAGAGTGAAGGATGTGTGGGTCATGGATGTAAAAGATAGAGAGAGAAAGCGCACAATGTCAACGCTACGAAAGTGAAGATGAATGAACCGTCATCCAAGGTCACAGCTATTTATTGCTGGATGAGCGTCTACTGTCAATGAATTGTAACGGCGTTTTACACCAAGTCAGCAGTGATTAGGGGGACAAGGAACCACGCATAGGCTGTGCTTGAACTTTGAAGAACAATGTACGAAGTGATACTTTTGTGTGTCCAGTATCCCAGACTTCAGATCAACTAGATTTGCTTGACATCCAACGCCATTCAGCGTTATTTTGTATCCAACTTGTAGGTGCAAACAATATTGGGCTGAGTTTCCGCTTGAGCAATTGAAGCCCTGGTGTGACAAGTCAATTCAATTTCGAGAAAACGCGGGTATCGTCCCCGACCCGTGGAAGAGGGCTTTGACGGACATCATCGATTATCGGTCATCACCCAGTCGTGGAGAATACGGCGTGTCTTTTCAGAGTCGACTCAGAATGCCTGCGTTTGTGATTCGTGAATAATTTGTAGTTTGTATCTAGATGAAATCTAGATCACGGTCTCGTGCTAACGAGTCTCTGGAAGAAAGGGGGGGAGGAGATCTTGCATGCGAACTTCAGAAAAGTGCGGAAGTCGCGCCTCCCAGGTGTGTGTTGGGTGCAGACAGACTAAAGTACAGACTGAGGTAGCGTATGCTACGAGGGAAATCAGCACATCAGTTCAAAACCAAAAGTCCAAGGATAACGTTTGAATGGTACGTCGTTGCAGAGGGTGCGAATCAGCAAAGTCATCCTTGCGGTCAAAAGCAGTCAAACCGTAACCAGTAAGCAAATAATTACCGTACAAGGAATATGCGGGTACATCATGCACCCGCCAGTGCTGTGTGACGCGCGACGCTACGTAGCTCACCGTTGAAGACAATGAGAACGTGCAGACAGTGACACAATAGGCCGGGGCTCTACTAAAGGTACCACGTGATCGACTTTTGTAAGTTCTGAGAGGCCACGTGGATGACTCTTGAGAATGAATTAGCAAAAACTCCCTATTGTAGTTCATGGTGACCTCAGCCTCTGATAACACTAGCTCTACACACTCCCCGACTGGTCTGAAGACAGCCAAACATCGAACGCCCTGACCTTTAGCCTGTAAATGGAAGTGGTACGAAATAACACATTATTATTGTGAAACAGGCCTGCTTTTGTATGCATAATAGTATGCTATGGCCTAGTGATGGCATCGTCCCACAAATAGTGCTGCCCAGCCACTATGCCTCGCGGCCCACCACGAGGTTGGATGGCCAAAGCGGATGGGCTTAGGGAATCCGGACGGTCTCGTAAGTATTGGTTCTTACCATCAAAACTGACGTATAACGCTTGCAAGGCAGCTTCATACTCTTCCGAGTCATAGGCTCTCAGAAGGCTAATTAAGCAGCATTTGAACTGCAACCCAACCATCGTTGAGATTCGCAAAATGCAATTGCAGGTGAGTTTCACATCCAGATCCGCTTGTCACGAATGCAGGCCTGACCGAGACCCAGAGCATCATAGACTACCCCAAGCCACCAGCCATCGTTACTTTGTTGCTACTAACGACCCTCCCGCTGGTCGATCCCACATGGGTGGTACGGTCTCTCTGCGCAACTCACCTTGGGAGGCGCCTTCTCCGAGGCAGGACCTTCGTGGACAGTCTGTTCCAAAGACTCTATCACGCACTCTCCTCTACTTGTCTTCGCGTCCGCCTCTTACTTCCATTCCCCGCACGTTCGCGATGCGGAACATTCCCCACGCTAGAAGCGGAAGCGAAATATTGGTGCATTGCTGCTCGCTACCGACGCCACCTTGCACAATCTAGTGCCCGTCGACCGCCGCATGAGACGTCCGAGATACCTCTCGTGACGTATTATACCCCACGTCTTCTGCCTCAATACCGTGATGTACGACATCCCGATGATGGAGGCGGTGAATTTTGCATATCAGCCAAAACGTTTTGCAAGTGGCATAGGATGGTATTTCGGGGACCGGTGAGTCCTTCATCTGACACTGCTGCTCAGAAGAAGTAATGCCTGCTTGGTGTTTGGGATTGAAGCATCACCCAACTCTTGCCCAAGCAGCTATGCGCATGAAGTATCATTCTCACGGAGACCTGAAAGAAATGCAGCGAATTGCGCGACTTCTGCCAGACGAGCAGGTATTACGCCGGCCGTGGTCGCCAAAATATAGCAGACTTTGGAAGAGATGGCTGGACAACAAAGGTCCAGATATAGTTATCGTGTTTGAGTGATGTACTTTTGATGCGACGGCAATTGCTGTAATACTGGTTGTAGTGTACTTTTATTTGTATACTTCACATTTGGGCCTTTCGCATGAGATTTCTCCTCACCCTCCTGCGCTCGCCGCCCAAGCCTTCACTCTTACCCCATTGCAAATATGGCACACGGCCCTTCTCTACACCCGCAACCCCTTCATTCGCGTCCGTAAAATCGAGCATTCCCCAGATAGGCAGCTCCAGCTCACCCTTGACGATCACCCGACAACGCGCAAGGACAGCGGGCGGAACCGGGGTGAGGATATGCATGTGCGATGAACTAGGCGAGATAGCACGAATGAGGGCAAGGCCATGGCAAGTGGAGGTTGAGGGTGCAAGCGGATGTCTAGCCTGGGCATATGGCAATTCCCGGGCGCCACAAGGGTCCAGATACACTGGATCTTCAGTTCCAGGCTCGCATTCAACAAGGCCAACGATCGCGCCGTTTAAGACATTGGAGATCTCCAAGGGAATTACGTCCTCGTATCCTGCACCGATCAAGATGACCTGGTCAAATGCCTGGCTCCAGTCCACCTCGTACGGATACCGGGCACAGAGAGGATGAGAGGTCTCCCATTTGGTTGCTGTCATTTGATGAAGTGGAGCAGATAGAGACGAAATGGCGCGGATGTAAAGGATGGAAAGATAGCATGGAAATAAGACAGGATGTTCAAGTTGCGCTGGTCGACGGCGTTAAAATGCGTATTTGTTAAATTCGGTGAAATTGCTTCAAGGGTATACTGGAACGCCTTGCTCGGCGCAGGCTGGTTGTAAAGAGTATCATAGGCTGGCGGAGCAGTTGGCCAACCTTTCTCTTCTGGACCGATGATCTCGAATACATGAGTAGGCTCGGCAAGTTCCTCGATCTTGGCATTCAGGTCAGCACCGAGACCCTTGGTCCACCCCATTGTATTGATCACTAGGGGAGTGACGTCGGTTACCCGCGTGTCAATCGACTCGTCATCGGGCATGGAAGTTTGAACCTCGAGCTTGTACGTTTCGAGGAGCGCTTCAACGGCCGCAAGATAGTGTGCCGGACTGCACCGCGGTGAAGTTGCTCCAACGTAGTGGGCTCGGTATGGAAGATTAGGATGCGTAAAAGGCGGACCTAAGATGCAAAGATATTTCAAGGGCTCTACTAGGTCGATATAGTGATTACTCACCAAATACCGGGTTGTCGATGACGTTTAGGGCAACCAAGCCTCCAGGTGTAAATTCGGATTGCCCCACGTCGCACTCGAGATACGCAACGCGCTGAAATCTATAAAGCACCGTCAGCAGTATTTATCTATGTTAAATTCCAAACACACCTCGCCAGAAGCCTATTCAAGAGCGTCCGAGCAAACGTGCTCTTTCCAGACTTTTTCGGACCCTTGACAACATACACCGAGAGGGGTATGGGATCTGCTGAAGATGGTGGTGTCTCTGCGGCGCTCAGGGCAAAACTCCATGATTCTGGTAGTATGAACGGCAGCACGTCCCTGGTGCTGTGCGTCACCTGTATGACAGAATAAATGATACTCCGCATACGTTCAAGAACAGCACACGTACCAAGCTCACGCCAGGCCGTATAACCTCTGCCGAGCTCCGCTGCCAACGCGAAGGTTCAAAAACTCCATCGAAGACGCGACATACACGTCCGAGACCTTCCACGCCTGTATCGAGCGATTGAATCGCTACTACAGCTCCGCCGTGATTATGTCTGATGCGAGGAGGAAGGGAATATATGCTCAAATCGGCATGTGCGTCCGACGAGGCGCATCGTAATATGGGAATCGGAGCAGAACGAGGGACGAATACATGATGAGCTATTTTTGAGGCAGACAACGTTACGCCGAGTATGGAAACAGACCCCTTCAAAACAGTAAGAGTGTATATCCCTAGAAGCGCGAGTGTTTCCTCCCGGTCGATGGAAAGCACCGAAGTCTCGTTTTGCAAGCCCAAGGCATTGGCTTCATCGGCAGAGAGCTCGTAAACGTTGAGATCCCTAGTGGGTCTGAACGTGGACAATTGGGAAGACTCGGATCTCGAAGGCTGGAGGTATAACGGTAATTCAACGGAAACAAGTGGATTTTGTGGTTCCTCAGCTTCTGAGTCATCAGATGAGTCCAAGACCAGCTTCGCTTGAACATCTGGCTCTGAATCTGAGCTCGACCCCAACATGATTACATCCTCTCCTCCCTCACCCATGTTCTTCGACTCGAAATACCGAGCGGTAGTTGGCACTCGCCCTGGAAGTATTTTTGCTTTCTTGCTATTCCGTGATGACTTTCCATTGACAGAACTAGATTTGCGTTTCGAGGGAGGATTTGGACGTTTTGGCTCGGAATTGGAATCCGGTGATGGTGTTGAAAACGTTGGCAGTGGTGAGGGCTGCTTAGAGCTGGAAGGCTGAGATGACTCTAGGGCGGCTTGTGCTGCCCTTCGTACTGCGATTGCACTGAGCATTGTAATGCTTTCAACAAAAACTCTGCGCAAACAACCCCATGCCCTAATCCGGCAAAGCGCCAATTCTTGGCGCAGGCTTCAATCTTCTCGAAACTCAGACACTTTCGAAGGGTGCTTGCACGATATGTATATGCCGAGTGTGTGACAGATGGGCGGCTGCGGGTATGGAACGGGTTTACTCATGTAAACCAAGGTTCGACTTTCAACTTATCCTTATCTTGGCGCCTCGCCTCGAGTCCCCGCTCAGCGCGGTGGTAGATATCAATCTCATATTGATCCCTCTCAAATCTAGACGCGGGTCAATTCAAACTTCTATCGCCTTCTGCAAGCGCTCACAATTGGTGGTAAACCTGTTTCGTTGGTGTCTAATCACTGAAGAGCCTTCCCGCATGGCTCTTGTACCAACTTCAATCGAAGGGCGACATGTTTCGAGATAGTGCTGGGAGGTCTGCGTGCCCTAGCCTATGCGATCGGTAGGTTCATGGTTTCATCTCATATCTTATCATGTACCCACGATGAAGTCCAGGTAAGTTCGTGCCTTGAATCTTCAGAATTCTACTATATCATGATATGGAAGTTAGTGCGCTTGTCGTGCGTTCATTTACTATAAATCAGTTTGGATTCAGCGCTCGATTCCTCAGCTCGAACCATTTCCCTTCTCGAACGGTTTCATCCTTAGGCCTTGCCAATGGAGCCAACCCCACGCCGAACCGATCCCAAGTGAGTACTGTTTCATTGCTACGTCACACTGGACCTGAGAATTAACTGCCATCATTCAAGTTCTGAAATCAGCCTTCTCGAGCAGATTCTTGAGGTCCTCCGGAACCCCACAAATGCCAAGGAGACAGCAAAGGATGCGCTTTCTAAATTTTGGGCAGCATACAAAATTGTGTCTGACGAGTACGACAACGACATGTTAGAGAGGTGCAATGAAAATATGCAGATAGTCCTGATCTTCGTACGTGAAACATGTCGTTATTTCAACAGCATCTAACACGAGTAACCGGCAGGCTGGTCTATTTGCCACTGTCAATACCGCCTTCATCATTGCAATGCAGCCAAATCCTATTGACACCACCAACGCTCTGTTGGTACAGCTTGTCCAGAACACATCGGATGGTCGTTCCATTACTCAGCCAACGATCCTTCCACGATCTACGGTTTCTCTTCTTCCAAATTCTGGATGCAGGCGCTTGCATATGCGAGCCTTGGATTTAATCTTCTCGCTGCCTATGGCGCTGTCATGGGAAAGCAATGGCTGGGTCACTATAAGACAAACCGTTTCGGTCATGGGTCTCTCCAAGACCGATGTCAGCAGAGGCACCGCAAGTTTCAGGAACTAAAGACGTGGCGGTTCGAAAATGTGTTGCAGTCATTCCCGGTTCTTCTACAGATCTCCCTGCTTCTATTTGGTCTGTCTCTTGGAGCCATGCTGTGGACGCAACAACGATTCATCTCCATCATTGTTATCGCGATGACTACTTTCGGTGGCCTTTGCCATGCCTTCATCATCACGGTGTCGTTGATATGTCCCGACAGTCCATTTCAGACCCCCGTCTCCTTGGTCATCCACGCTGTCTTTGGTCGTTTTCGTGCACGTGCGTCTCAGCATCAAGATAAAGATCCTGTCAAATCAGCCATGACATGGATCTTGCAGACCTCGGGAAGCCCTGATGTTGTTAGGTCGGTGGTCGAACTGATACCTACGATGTCGGGGTTGCCAGACGTGGATCTCGTGTCATTGTGCACAGATATTCGAGACATGTTCAAAGCATGTTTTGATCAGCATGGCATTCCGATATTACACGACAGCGCACTGGCATATGGGAAAGCGTTGATCTACTTCTCTTCCAATCATGATGGTGTGAGGCGTATACTCCACACAACCACATGGAAGTGGAATCTCTGGGAACGGTGGCGTGCCCTGTATCTACCTCAGACACTGGAGCAATGTAGAATTGCCTACCGCCGAATGGGCAATACCAATGATCCACATTTAAAGTTATCCTTCCAAGCAGACACCCATGTTGCTCTGCGTATGACTGTGGCTGCTGGTTAGACGATTTCGCCCATCCCAATGACAACACGTTGATTTGGAATGGTCGATTCCGATTGAAATCCAATTCGCCGGAATTTGATTGGTTGTTGGACTGCGCAGAGCACTTCCATAAAATTGTTGACATTGACGCAGCTGGGGACGCTCTGCTCTTGTTCAGTTGCATGCAGACAGAACCATCACGCCTTGTTGAGGACCGTATCGCTTCATTTTTGAATGACGATCAGTCACCTAGACTTCGCCATATCGCACTTCGTGCCGCCTGCCAAATAACCACCTGGCGAGAACTCTTCGACAAGTTCACTGATGAACTTCTTTGTCATCCGAGTCATTCCTTCTCTCATGCTGTTCTGAAGGCCATTTGTCCCATGGTCCCAAATGAACGCGACAAAGACGAATTTTATATCACCAATGCAATCAACCTGCTCAACTTCACCGAATGGCCCGAAGATAGTGATCTAGCGATCTCTCCCCTGCCCAAAATCCAGCGTCTTGTATACTTCGTTTTACCTGCGCCCAAGGTTGACGATCTCGCAATGTATACTCATTACTGCCGTGCCCTAATTCGTCACATGGGCAGAGATCAACCTGTTCAGTTCCGCTATTATGCCTCACGTATTGTCTGTAACGCCCGACAAGACCTTGTAAAGTTCATCACTGCTGCCGGAGCTGACGAGTCCTTACGAGACTCCGAGATCTGCCCAGCCCTCATCACCACACTTTTTACTTGCGGCAATGATTTGTTTGCCTTTATTCGCCAAGGTTATTGCGTCCCCTGTTTCCGTCTCGTCTTCACTCTTGCACAGAACCCCGACTGGCACCCTCACCTGATCCGGGATGGCTATATCGAAAAGTGGATTACAAACACATTCACTTCCAGTCATCTCGCTCAATGCCCTAGCACTCGCTCTCTCATTCGTTCTAGCTCTTACTCTCCTACTCGTTCTCATTCTCGCTTCCGCTCTCCTATTTGTATTATCCCTTCCCCTCCCACTCGTTCTCGTTCCAGCTCCCGCTCTCCCATTCGTATTATTCCGTCCCCTCCCACTCGTTCTCGTTCCAGCTCCCGCTCTCCCATTCGTATTATTCCGTCCCCTCCCACTCGTTCTCGTTCCAGCTCCCGCTCTGTCATTCGTACTTTCTATCACTCTCTCACTCGCTCTCGCTCTCGTTCTCGCTCCCACCCTCTCATTCCTACTGTCTATCACTCTCCCACTCGCTCTCGCTCTCGTTCTCGCTCCCGCCCTCTCATTCCTACTGTCTATCACTCTCGTCCTCGTCCTCGCTCCCGCTCTCCTATTCATCCTCGTTCTCGCACTCGCATCCGTTCTCGCTCTCGCATCCGTTCTCGTTCTCGCTCCCGCCCTCCTCTTCACACTATCCCTCGCATTCACGCTCCCTCTCCCCGCGCTCCCTCTCCCCCCCATCGGTATTCTTTCACCAACATTACTAGCAAAGAAGCTCGTTGTCTCTTTTACCTCGCTGGAATTTCCCTCCGTATTGCTCCCCCAGAGCAGGCCGCATCTTTCTTCAGCACCATCACAACTATGCATTGGTGGGACTTGATGAGGGTGCATGGTATATCATCGAGTCTTGCTCTTACAATGAGTTGGACGATGGCATCGAGAGCCTCCCAGCTCTTGTCAGGGGTACAGAATGGCACATGCCATTAGATGCTTCGAAGCTTGAGCTTGAATCGCTCAATAAATTGTTAGCCAAAACTCTTGACGTGTTACGACAACAACAAAGTCCAGATGAGAGTATCATATCTGCAGTAGCGGGTTTGCAGAGTATCGTATACGAGAGATTGGTGGCCTCACTTTCAGATAGTATGGACCTGGGGGTGTTTGGAGAACAAAGTGCAGAAGAGGCTCCAGATCTTCCGTCCCATGGATCTACATGATCACTTAGCCATTGCGTTGCCCAGCTTTTCCTTGTATTGTGTAATTCACTTCCCTCCAGTATGTAATCTTTGCACGATGTGGCATGTAAGATAACCTGCGATTCTTTATGTAGTCTTCAGTCTTCGACTTTTCTCCCCCGACGTTGGTTGTCATGTCCTCTTGAATTCAAACTGCGTTATCAGAGATCTAAATTACATCTTCGCGAGTCTCGAATACCCTGGAGTTCTGCCAAGTTCTGCCACCCCCCTTTCGCACTGAACATCAGCCCTTGGTAGCGAACGTTGAGTGAACGATGGTGTTCAAGTCGGACCTGAGACAACTGGGGATGAAACTTGTTTAGCTCGTTCGGGGTTCGCTGGGCCAACTGCGTTCCTCAGAAACCGTGGAGAAAGTCGATATTAGAGTGGAGGACACGATTTGCAACTCCGCATCGTCGGGCTGGGAGTACGGGAAGGGTCCAGGAGTGTAGGTGTAACGCAAATCGAGTCAATAAACGCCTGTGGAACAACTTATATTGTAAGGACGTTGCAGCCGCATCCCTCATTTCTCAAGTAGGGACAAGTAATTGTTACACATGCATGCGCACAAATCATGGTATGACGTGATTGTACACATGGCCTCAGCGTCTTGACGCCGACTCAACACTATTGCTGGAACCATAGAACAGCTGAGTTAAAAAATATTGAAGTGAGCATCTCAATCTGATAGGAACTTCCCAACACATGCCTTATGGATACACCCTGTGCTCTCAGTGACTTCTTGTATTTGAGTGACCCATCATGAGCCCTGGAGAGCTGGAATTGGTATGAGCTTCGTCTCGCAAATTCCGCCGAGCAGACAATGTTACACCGAGTATGAAAACAGACCCCTTCAAAATAGTAAGAGTGCATGCCCCTAGAAGTGCGAGGGTCTCCTCCCGGTCGATGGAAAGCACCGAAGTCTCGTTTTGCAAGCCCAAGGCACTGGCTTCATCGGCAGAGAGCTCGTAAACGTTGAGATCCCGAGTGGGTCTGAACGTGGACAATTGGGAAGATTCGGATCTCGAAGGCTGGAGGTATAACGGTAATTCAATGGAAACAAGTGGATTTTGTGTTTCCTCAGCTTCCGGGTCGTCAGATGAATCCAAAGCCAGCTTTGCTTGAACATCTGGCTCTGAATCTGAGCTCGACCTCAACATGATTACATCCTCTCCTCCCTCACCCATGTTCTTCGACTCGAAATACCGAGCGGTAGTTGGCACTCGCCCTGGAAGTATTTTTGCTTTCTTGCTATTCCGTGATAACTTTCCATTGACAGAATTAGATTTGCGTTTCGAGGGAGGATTTGGACGTTTTGGCTCGGAATTGGGATCCGGTGATGGCGTTGAAAGCGTTGGCAGCGGTGAGGGCTGCTTAGAGCTGACAACATCAGAGAATTCGTGAGTCTACCCAGGGTGCTTTACGTCGATTGCGGTGGTTTTCCGACGTTATACATGACTTTATATTCCAATACAAAGAAAACCTTTCCCAGTCCTCTGACACCACTGAAAACCTCATATCGTGATATGCGATTATTTAACCTATAAAGCTGAGTCATCATGCTGGGTTTCGAGATAACAATATAAAGCACGACAAGGTTGGATCATTAAAAGCGTCTATGACCAAATGTGCCCTTCCGTTTGAAGGATTATATTCCAAGAAACATCGACGTAATGCGAGTTCCAAATGTTGTCATCGCTATCCAGTGGCACCGCTTCTGTTTTGAGGTAACGAAATATGCCCTTCCGGTCGAAGAATTATATTCCGAGAAATACATTTATCACGCAAGCTCCATGTTTTGTCATCACTATCAAGTGTCCATCGCCTCTTCAGGTAAAAAGTGTTCCCTTCCAGTTACGACATGGCAAACTTGAATTTACGTCCTTTCAAGTACTAGTACTACTGGGCCTTTCACCTTCAAGTTCTCCTCCATGCTGCCAGTGAGCCCAATGCGCAGTTGCCTCGTCATACCTGGATCATGCAGGATGATTCTGTCACACTGAAATTGACAAGTGAACTCTGCGCTAGTCTCAGTGAGCCTGACTCACTGCCTGATGAGCAGCCAATCATGGTGCTTGCATGATTCACTGTACTATGAGCGAGCGTTCAGTGAGTATCATCTGGGAGGCCATGTGTGGTACAAACTAAGTTGAAATTGGGCAGCAGAATTTCTACTAGTGAATTAAAATCTATAGTATTCATCATCCTGGTCCTCGTCTGACTCCAGCGCAGAAGCTGGCTCTTCATCTTCATCAGCACCCATAGTACTGCCATCATCCTTGCTGCTGTCACTGTTAGTACTTTCCCCATCGTCTTGCTTGTCCTCATCTTCATCACCGTTATCTTCCTCATCCTCATCGACTCTTAGTGCATGTTCACCATCCTTGGGTGCTTCACTTGCTGCCTCACCATCATGGTCTAGCTCATCTTCACAACTGAATGATTCATCCTGGTATTCACTCTGATGATGTCTGACTGCTGAGGAATCATATTGAATCTCATGTCCAATGCCCATTCCAATGAATCTTGTGAACATATCTCGATCTGCAAAGCTGCGAAGAAAAGTGAGCATAGGTTTATGGCATGGTAGTGGCAATTTTGCCTTACATATTTACATAAAGGAATGACCAGTCATTGATTTCACCTTGACCTCTTGCAAGAGATGGTCCGCATCTGAGGAGGGCATCTGAATGTCCATCTGAAAAGGCTGGAATGAGGTGGCATCCACGGATAACCAGTGATGGGTCAAGGAAGCCAAAGGCATCAGGAAATCGTGAGTTTACTTAATCCTTACTTATTTCAACCTTTTCCCACTTATTTACAATGGACCTACTTTTTTTCTGAAATTTGACAGCTGCTTCAAAATTGAGTATTCCAATATGTTTGTTGGGCCTGAGAGACATCTTTCATTGCATAAGACTAACAATTAATGACTAGTATGAAGCTTGAGTGACATATTAGTGCTGATGATTTTCTTTCTTAAATGTTCTCTTGAGGTACCATCTTGCAAATTGAGAGTCCAATAATTTTATAGCACACATTTATGATGATTGCTAACAGATTCTGATAGTTCAGTTGGGACCAGGTGGTGATTTAAGAATAATAAGTAGATCCATTTGAAATAAGTGGGAAAAGTTCGAAATAAGTAAGGATTAAGTAAACTCATGATTTCCTGATGGGCATCATTGTCAGTCTCAGGGATGAATCTGACCTTGGGTAGACATGCTTCTTTGAGGCCCCAGTGATAGGTAGGATCCACTCCAAGCCATCGAACCCAAAGCACTTCCAAACTTTGAGATGAATGGTTTTGTGCTTGTGATCTGGTATGCAACACCTGGATGTGAAAGGCCCATAACACCTGCGCATACCAGAAAGGATGTGCATCCTTGTGTTCTTCCCTTGACAATGTCATGACATTGCAGTTGTACCCTGGTCTCATAGAGTCTTGGTCACGTCACATATCATAGGTGGTGTAATTGACCCAAAAACGACACAGTTGTTGGACATGAGATAGATTGTTGATGAAGCATAGGTCATTCCTTTCTGAATCCGAAAATATACACTCATTGCTGTCATACTCAAGTTCTAGTATACAAGACAAGAGGTGATTCTTTAGCTTTGGGATGAAGTCCTGTTATACAATATGTGAGTCAGACAACATAAGCAAAAGATTCACTCTTACTTTGATGGCAGGATCGTGTGAATGGTCACCAAGGAAAGTTGTGAGATTGAGGATGTTGACCCAGGAATCTGAAAGATGGTGGTGGAGTTCTGGAACATTTGCAATAGGATCCTTTATTTCAACATTCTGCTGCTGCTGCCTGAAGTGTGTGTGCTGCCTCTCATGCTTTGCTATTTGTGTTGGTACATCTTGTTTGTTGGTCATCCTATAAAATCTCTTGATGAGGTGGTGCACCACCTCTCCCTGCATCAAAGTGAGCCAGGAACACACATAATTGAACAATGCCCCTACCATCTGTGTAGTATAAGAATTGGTGGTGCTGAACAATCTTATAGAGTGTATGTAGTCTCCAAGGGCATGTAACTTGTAGGTAAAAAGGTTAAATGATTTTGGTCAAGGTCCAGTCCATTCAGCTACTTTGGGTCTCAATTGAGATTCAAAGTCATGTTGTCTCTGGCAATGGGCAGCCATCTTGCTAGGGAGTTCTGTGGTTCGAAAAGCTGAGCAAGTATATGTGTGGAACCTTTGAAGTTGAGTTCCCAGCCTTCAGAGTGACTGGTCCAGTAAATGAAGTGTCTGTTAAGGTCATACTCAAAGGGTAACTAGATCTGAAGGGCTTCAGCCTCAGCTCATGCGCTGTGCCCCTTACCCGAGTATTGCCCCTTATTTCAGGAAGGCAAGACTAGTGTGTCCAGAAGGTTGGATGAGTAGCGTAATGGATCTGGATGACTTCTGGATGAGGGATAAGTATTGTAAGGCTAATCTGGACGAGTCCAGACTAGAAACTAATGGTAATGGACTGTCGGGGACAGAGGCAGATATGGATAGACTATAGGAATCAATCCTAAGTCTCGGAGGGTGACAAGAGTAGAGGTACTCAAGTCCGGAGGACAGGAATGAGTAGAACTAAGATGATATTCAAACTGAGGTACTACAGAAAGTTACAGGAGGTTATATACTATAGGTATCTAATGGAATGATCAATCAGCAGAGTCCAAGGCTATGTACGAAGCATGTGGATAGTCTATTGGTAAGTAGAAACGGATCACAAATCATGAAACGGAAATGAAACATAGGTAGCGGATAAGGGAGCAGGATGGATATACAGATAACTGAAATACTGGAGTTAGGGGGTTACCAAAAGGAGACGAGCGCTGGTTGTGGATTTGGATGAGTTGTGGACCAGACCGGACAAGTGGAACAGATTGGATGACAAGATGTTGGAGGGAGATAAGATGTGGATAGGATCAGAGATAAGATGTGGATCTGAGATGAGATAAGGGTTGGATCTGAGGTCTGGATATGTGGATATGACAGTGTCTCATTGGAGTGGAGACGCATCTTGGCCAGGGTGTGCCATTCAGCCATGTGAAACAAGAGAACCCTAATAATACCATCATGTTCCCCTGGGAAAAGTCCCTCAAAAGTGGGTATGGCACACTGGAACCATAAGCTAATTCAAACACATTGTGCATAAGATGTAAAGCTACCTGAAGCATGTCCTTAAAATGTTGAGTGACTCACTGTCTCATTGATGAAACGCACTTAGGGAACCGTCAAATTGACCCTTTCCCAAAGGGAGGAATTGAGTGAAACCTAGTGTGTGGAGACATCAAAGCTAAGAATTAAATAGTTAAAAAAATGCTGATACCTTTCATTGATAATGTCAATTTTCTGAGGGTCAATTGCATAGAGTAACTGCATCAAGTGCATCATCACCACTTTCAGTACCCCAAGTTCAAACTCATGAAGGAGGTCAACTATGAGGATGGGGAAGAAGTCCAACCCTAGTGGTGAAAGATGGTCTATGAAGCTGTTCTGGGGAATGTCAATTGTACTTGAGTAATACTATGTGAACACAATCAAACTCACGATAGTAGGCACCAAGGAAAATTCCTTCAAGAGGCTCTCCACTGACACTCCCTTGATCGGAACACCATGTGTATATATGGCATTGCGTGCTTTGGACACTTTCTCATTAAAAAAGGTTTGTAGCTGGTTCATCTGTTGTGATACATCACATAAAAATCTCATGTGATCGAACATTGACTTGGGCGTTAAACAGCGGGGGCATGGACAGTTGCCTTTGTCATGTATGGTCGCAAGGAGAACTCTAAAATAATTAATGGCCTACTAGTCACAATATAAAAAATAATGAAGAGAAATCAGACTTACTTCTCAGGGTAATCTGCTGAATAAGTGAATACTTGAGGAAAAACCCATCAATATACTCCATCATGGCACTTGACTACGATGCCATCTTTGTAGGCATGGACAAACTCATTGTCAAGCAGGATGGACCACACTGCATGGAATAATTCCCACTTACAATGGGTAAGTATATCACGGTAATTCTTCCTCTGCAGGAAGGTAGAAATGAAGTGTGTAATGGCATCTGGTAGCTGCATGAGATAGAAATCAAAACACATCTTTTGTTGACCAACGACTGAACAACTTACTATGGGAATAAAAGCTGCTGGGTGGCAAGCACCAGAGTTAGGATCTGAGCAGACATATTTTGATAGATTGCTGAAAAACAGATATATTGGCCATGCTGATGTGCTCCTGAACTGTGTTAAGTGAGTGGAATCAGACCAGAACATGAGGCCTGTGATAACCCTCTCCAGTTTGCAACCATCTTCTCTTCTTTCTTTCTGCAGCTCGTTGTGAGCCTGAATCCAAGCATCAGAAGTATAAAGCTCATCATAAAGTCATTGCTCTTGTCCAGTTACTGGTGATTCCCAAACACACTTGAAAGGTGTTAGGTGGAACTGTTTCGACAACTGTTCTGAAAATGCAGCTTTGGGGATGGATGGCTTAGTGGATATGCCTCCAACTCTGGAATTGCTTCAGCAGTTGCTGGCCTTAGCAGAAGGTTGTGGGTTCAAATCCTACAACAACCACCAGGGAGTTTTAGTGGGTAGTGCTAGTGCTGCTTAGTCCCACATAACCTGCCTAATCCAGCAATGGGTATGTGTAAATGCATTTCTTCCTGGAGAGATAGCAATCTTCTGCCTGAAAAAATGCTATACTGGTCAGATCTGAATATCTGCATTGGTTCAAATCAGGTGCTATAGTGCTGTCTAAGTGGGGCCAGCCAGTGGTGGTTGCCACTAAGACAATATGGCCTCTCAAAAAAAAAGAAAATGCAGCTTTTATAACTGCAACAAGTGGCTGGTAGAGGAGCCCAGAAACAGAGAACATGTGGCCATTCCCTTTGGGATTTTTTTCCTTTGACAGAACCATTATCTTGACATCAGTTTCCTTCCAGCCATCTTGCTGGAAAATGCCTGGAACATCCATGCAATCCTCAGAAGCATCAAAATGCTTCATCTGAGCATCAGGATTGAAGTTTTCAAAATCTTTCAGATCAAAGTCCTCTGCCCTCAACACCTCATTCACCAAATGTTTGGTCTCTGTCATGGACTTCCAATTGCTCCCAGTCACCAACCAAGACATCAAGCACCAGACTAACATACTTTTCCATGGCCATGGTGGCTGCATTGTGAAAAGATTGCTTGAGGAGGCTGTCTCAATGTCCTGTGTACTGCTGTCGTCGATATTGGATTGAGGAGGGTGTATGTTTGATAGATCATCTCCTGACACAGCTGCATCCAGATCATAGGTAGGGTGATGACGATATTCACGAGCAATGCCGAATTTGTTGAAACAGGTGTGAATGGAGTTGAAAACATGAATAATTACATGCTTTGGGATAGAAGTTTGTTGATCCTGAATAGCAGGTGGTGGCAGTTCTGGAAGCTCATCCCTGTATCGTAGTGGTAATTTCTGTGTGTGAATTGGGCATGAATTATGGCTACAGTCTGGGATACTAGAAGGATTCTGTAGAGGAGAACCCAGGCCTGAACCAGATGGACTCTGATTGCCATGGATTGAATTATTAGATGGGGATGGAGTGACTTGGATGGGGTGGGGCTGGTTGAGTATCTGGGGAGTACTATGGTCATGGTTGAGAGTTGATTGATGTGATCTGCTACTTGAGGACAAAGGAATAGCCTATGATGCATCATGTGTGACTGCCGTTGGAGAATGATCTAGTAACACCTACTCAGGTGGTATCATTGGCAAGGAAGGGTGCAGGCTTCACCCTCTTAAATGCCCTGGTTTGCTTTGGGTCTTCATGAGCCAGGCATTTGAAATGCTGGGCTTGTAGATTTATATGATGCTTGTAATGGTCACAAGCCCTATGGTGTCAACCAAGTCCTGCACTGTCAGAGAAGTCACAAGGACATGGTGATCCACATTGTAAGTGATGACAGTCCATGATTAAAAGAGAAAAAGTGAGACAGAGAAGTACACAGAAAGCAGCTCTAATTTTCATCATTCATTTCCAAATCATTGAGCTGAGTAGCTGAGTAACCTAGTAGGAAGTGAAACAGGTCACGGTTATCAGTGATCGGAGACTCACAGCCTGGGCCAGTGCTGTGATGGCCCATGTATGTCATGATCTTGACATTTAGACTAAGAGCGAACTTGGGGTTATGTCTCATTGATGTTGAAAGTAAAAGGGCTATTACAACTATTGTATTAATTAAAGAAAGCCTCATGCACAAGTACAATGTGATGGTACATCAGGTATCTGAAAATGGTGTGCGCTAGAGTACATGATGATCATAAATGCTAATGGCAGGACTGAGCAACAATGACTCGAGTATCAAGGTGAGTTTAGCGGCAGGCATCTACCTGTGGCTACTATATCACAGTAAGCTCAAGCCCCGGCGAAGTGCAGCAGTGTGAGCACATGTGCACGCATGTGTGAACGTGTGTTCTTGGCTGGGCCTGCATCAAATGCTTCCTCTGCTGTGCGCTTGACTCCCCTACTGCCTGCCACCACACTATACCAACTCTTGTAATGATCATGAGCCATTGACATACTTGCAAGGGCAAGCTTAGAAAGCATCCCATCCCATCCAAAGGGGAGAGTGACAGGTGTGGCCAGCAGGGCCGAAACATCGATATTCGGGCTGACCTGTTGGGACAAATGTGTGTACTGTTCCCTCATCTGGGACAGTCCCATCTCCATCATGAGTGTGACATTGTCCATTGATTCATTCAGAAATAATTCCTGTTGTAAGTATGATCAGTCATGAATCGCTAAGTATTGGTGAGACTTACACCACATGTTGTGAGATTTGGGTTCTGCGTGTCTATGTCAATTTGCCCATTGATGTCTTGTACCCAAACCTGAAAATGCACGCTTGACATCGTATGCCAGAGGTGCCCTTCAACCTCAATTTCAGTGGGTGTATTGAGTGATCTTGGGCCAGTGTGGTTGGAAAGGATGGTGGTGAAAGAATGAGCATTCTCCCCATTTTGTAGCTTTTGCCATGCATTGCTCAGGTGTTTGGGTGGGCTGTAGGGGATCTGTTCATTAATCTCAACCATGAAGAGCAGTATGATATCTGGGAATGCCTCAACCCTGTCCCTGAGCCTCTGTAGTAGATCAGCTCTGGACTGTGATACAGCCACCTTGCCCATGACAGGAGTGGTTAGGATGGGGGGGTTGGTGAGGGCAGTGACCACATGGATGATATCAGGGATACATTTCACTGAGTCCCTGTCAATGGTCAAGTTAGTGTGGGTGTCTGAGGACAGAAAATTCCCAACAATGAAATCCTGCAGGAGAAGATCTAGACATTCCAATCCTTTGCTGATAGCCTTGATTACAGCCTCATGTATGGGGGAAGGCATTTCAACAACAAGGGTATGGGTATCACAGTTGTATTCCAACCTAGAAGAATTGTATGTTATAACTTGTAAGAAATTGTCGGACTATGTTTACTTTGGTCTTGCAGGGTAATCTTTGATTTGGCAAGATATATAATCATAGTCTGCTTGAGTGATATTTTGAAATACCTGGCAACATAATGATCAAGTAACTGAATATTGAAGTGCACAGACATACCTCGCAATCTGTCTCACAATTTGATTCTGAGACAAACCTAAGCACCTTGTGTCGTCCAGCAATGGGAGGCTTGGTCAGATTTGGTTTGACCTTGTGGAGGGTGGCATCAAGTTGAGGTGTAGAAGTGTCCTTGGTTGCTGGCTTTCTCCCCCATCTCATTGCTAAGCTGGTTGGAGGCTGCTTGTATGGTTCAATAGCCTTCACTTCATAAGTAGACTTGCCAAGTCTGTTGTTTTTCCTTAGTTTAGGGCTATGGGATTGTGAGGAATGACTCCTGATAGTAAGTGTGCCAGTCATGGACATGATGATTATGATTGAGTTGAAGGCCCATTGTTGGCAGGTAAAGGTGTGATTATCTAATTGACACTCCATTAGTTGCAAACAAAAACTTTGACTCCAATCATGACACATGATGCAGTGCATTGGGCAAGACCCATGGAGTTTGGAGCACTTGAATACCCCAGAACCTAGTGATGACTCATCAGTAAACCAGTGAGACTAAGATATGACTATATATTGCAGTTTCTTTGAGTCAGGAGTTTACATCAAGCTTAGCTTGAACCGTGTGCGTGAGTCATTGATCAGCACTGAGTTGCATTGAGTCACTAAGGTCATTACTAAAGTTCCCTCAAGTTTCCATTTTGGATGATGATTGTTGTAAGTACATGAATAGCATCAAGGGTTAGTTAGGTCACTGGGACACTGCTTCAAATACATGTGCTAGGAGGGTAGTTTGCTCTTGGACTATCATAATGATTTCTTTTCCTAACCTGGTGAGTCTCTCTTTATCCCCATTATTGGCAGTACACTGCTTCTTTGCAGGTGGAAGTTCTGCTTGTGAGGAGTTTGTGATATTATGAGCAAAGTCCCAGTGGCTCTGAGCCTTTTCAGGCTGAGGTTGATTAGTACTATGCGATAAATTGAGACAAGACCTCAGATGAGACTCACTTGCAGCCTGTCAGAATTGCAGTCAAGGTTTGAGTTGCTTGACAAGGCACACTGCAAAATTGCCCATGGAATATTGACAAGAGAATTTTCATGCTGGTAACAAGAATGCTCATGAGTTGTTTCATCATGCAGTGTGATGATCATATTCCTGCTAGGCTTGCAATGGCCATCTTTGATATAAGTGATGGAAAGCTACAAAACCATTGACCGCTTTTCCCGCACTCAACCCGCTCCGGATGCGTATTCCCGCGCTCTGCGGACCTGCACATTCACTCCCGCGCTGCGCGCATAACTGCGGTTGATTTCCCGCACCTTTGGACTACCTTACAGATGTCCCGCATCAGTCCATTGTCCATCCTACCTCATTGGTATGTATTTTGCCTTGCCTTGTGTGTTGTAACAAGTGTTGCAGCCTTATTACATGTCTTTACATATTCCTACTGCCTGTCTGTCCTGTCCCTTCCGTTTCCGAGAGGGCTTAGCTAGTATAAAGTGCCTAGGGTGACTACTTCGCATTTACTTCCCTTCTACAGTATTTCCTTCCCTTAGGTTTTACTTAGGAGCAGTCACCATTAGTGCGCGCTTTTAGCCCCTATTGGTTACCTTATACCTGGACACCTTGTCTTGACTTTCCTTACCCATGCAATCAATACCCTTGCCCTCACTTTTTACCCACGCCATTCCTTAAGACTTCCCTACCCCTTACCTTAGCATCTTGCACTCCCGCATCAACCACTCATCAACTGCTCATCAACTGCTCATCAACCGCACTTCCGCATTCCCACGTTCTATATACCCACGCACTTGTTCCCGCACTCTGCGCACTTTCGGGTCTTTAGTATCATCGGCCATTCTCAGTAGCAATTCCCTTTAGGGTTGAACGTTCTTGCTTGCAAGTGTAGCAGCTAGGCAGAGCATCGACCTACAACAATATTTTTGGTTAGGCACTTTAACAAGTGTCCAGCCATTGTTGTGTTTGCACAGTGGTGTTAGGAAATATTACCTCCTGCTCAGCATCTCCTCTCATGTTGTGTGTTGGTGATTGTGACCATTGGGAATCCAATGTCTCCTGAGTATCAACACCTAGTTTCACTCTTGCTCAATAGTAGGCTTGGCTGTATATGTAGTTTCCTTGTGAATCAGCTGGTGCTCCTTGACTGTTTGCAGGCCATCTTTCAGAATATGGCAAGTCTCTGACTCTGAGGATTTGTGAAGCACCATCATTGTGACTAGAGCCTTGAGAGCTATGTTCAGAGCTTTTATCAGGATTGTCATGACTAGAGCCTCAAGAGCCATGTTCAAAGCTTTTATCAGGATCACAAGGCATTGTGAATGTCGTGTTTGACGGTTGATTGCTACTTCATCCTCTGAGTCAGGTTAGTAGTACCTCTTACCACCCTAATGATATCATTTGTGGAGCGTCAATTACATTTCCAAGTACATGATTCACAGTGACCTGACTAGTGCAAGTTTTGTGTATGCTGTATTAGGAAGAGTAGAGGGATGCAAATATAAGTGAACAAAGCATGCTAATAGGAGAATATGAGACACGCACAGATCAGGGGCACTTGAGCAATTGGAATGCAGGTGGAGTGTGAATGTGAATTGGTTCTGTGGGATCAAATGTTCTGTCCTTACATATTAGATGACAGAATATTTTCTGAATGTAGTAAGCTGTATGTCAACCATACTTGGATTGAATGGAGTGACTCCAAGGCCAATGGGCCCTGGCAGATCAGCCTGAGGATTGTGTCAGCCAGCAGCGCCTTTCTAACTTGAAACTCCAAAACTACGACTCAACATCAATCTTGAACACTGCACTGATAATATGATCCATTTGCCACACAAGATTGAAAGGACAGTCTTTCAACTTGCAGCAGGCATCCATCCTGCAAACAATGTGCACTCATATTTATTGGTTGCCCCCAGAGTTCATGACTGGTAGGCAAAAGTCCTGAGATATGCTGGATTCAGTTGTGACTTACAAGACGGTAATAGGATTGAAGAATTGATGTATTGGACCGTTGTCCTTGCCAGTGAGGCATGAGCATGCCTTTTTGTTGGTTCACTTCATTCTTGACCAGTGTTTGCTTCTGTGAATGTTAAGTCTCTCTGTATTGGTGGTACAGTGCAACTCACCACAGTGGTAGAGGTCATACAACTGTGCAGTGGTATTGTCGACCTCACCCTCTGGATTCTGCCAGAGGGGGATCATGATGTGCCAGGTTGCCTATTGGATGCATTAAACAAGCTACCTTTGTCACAGCTGTCTATCCACTTATCAACTGTCTTCCGTAGAACTGACATGCCATTCCTACCATCCATCTCTCTATTCAGCAAAGTCACCCACCTTGACTTGTTGGAAGGTTGAGTACTTTGGGGCTCCCCAATCAGCATACATTGCCTAACACAACTTATGCATATTTCCCTTCAATTTTTTACTGATTGGACAGCACCAGCCTTGCTACAAATGATCCTTGCATATTGCATTCACCTAAAAATATTGGTTTTGCATGTAAGAGAGGAAGTTGGCAGGGTAGAGAAATGGTTGCAGGAGCATGACAGTCTTGATGATCATCGTATTGTTGTGACAGCCAAGAGCTCTCATGATACCTGGGATTGCAGAACAAGTGATGGGATGAGTCTGTGGCAGTATGGAGATTATATTGCAAAGTGTCGAGACGCAATACATGAATGTACAAATTAGGTGCTGAGAATATCAGCAATGATGGTATGGCTGTATGTTTGTATTTGTTTTGTCAGCAAGTTGATGGCTAATAGCCACACAAAGTCCTGACTCCATTTCTGCCAAATTTACTCTCTTCTAATGTTGACACTTCTGCTGTGTTACTTGTGTTATAGTACATCGCTTGCTTACCAGTATGCTGTAGTGGGGTCCCTTTTAGGTTGGTGCAGGTAAAAGAATGGAGGTTTAGAGCTGAACTCCTTAATACCACTGACAGAATTGATGGGACAACATCATAGGCCAATGCCACATTCAGACTCATTGTCCTTGGATGTATGCTGGCAAACAAGTGGCTGGATGGCCATACCTTCTCCAATAAGATATGGTAAGTGTCAGTCCTCCACAGTCTGCATTTAGTCTTGACGATTCATTCCTTCCCCTTAAGCACACCATCTACAAACTTCCTGTCTACTCGCTAAACAATCTTGAATCCCTTGCTCTGACATCCTATGACCTTACAATTCCACCTGCTGCTTGGCATTAGTGACTGGGGCACATCTTCCTGTATTATCTACCACAGTTGCCCCCTTCATACACCCAACCAATTTCTCATTCCTCTTCAAATCTGGAAGCACCTCTCTCACACTCCAGTTCAGAAAGCATCTTTCTTAACTTTGAGCAGAGCAAGGAAAAGCTCACTGGGACAGCAATGTCTGCCAAAATGTCCCATGAAGCTCATGTCATTGATCTCGATGAGGATGGGTTGCTTCAGCAAGAGTTTTTACCGAGGCATAGCATGAACAATGGGAATACCACCAGCTGATGCATGCAGACTTGACTTTGAGGGTTGAGGGTGAGTGGAGGGAGCTTCATGAGTCCATGACCAGCCAAAGTGGAATCATGCTCCCTCCAAATAGAGTCTAGCAGATGATGAGCTCATCTGTCATGTGGGTGATCATCCAGTCATCTTGGATCCATGCTTGAAGATGTGTTTCTGGACCAGATGCTCTCATGCATCTTAGATTTTGATTTCCTGAATTGCAACACTACTGCAATTGACCACCACCAACACACCATGTCATAATTTATATCCATTATTTCATGATTTTCACTATGTAGTCTTGGGCATAATACATTTCATTTGGGAATGCACTAATCTACTCATTCTGTACTAGCATCTGCCACCTGCAGCACCATCAGTTTCATCAGTATACAGTGTGTTATGCTCTGATCTGTGTGATTGTGGAGTGGTTAGTGTTTGTCAAGGTTCCTGCATGAACTTTTTTTTTACCTTCTGCACTGAGTCTTGCATTGAAAGAGTCTATGTGGGCTCTGGCTGCAGCGCATTTATTGTGTTGATGACATGGACATAGAAATCCATGATCATCAGAGGGCACAGGTTGTAAAATATATGAAGGCTTTCTGGAGAGACAATGCACATATCATCTAGAGTCTTCACTCCCATCAGTTTCAAAGGGGTGAGGAATAACTCTGGCCATTGCTGCACTGGCTCATCATTGTTGAGCTGCTCCATAAAGGTTTCCAAAGTGGGATATGGAATTGATGGGTCAGTTTCAATCTCCACATCAATCAGTATGCTTGAAGTGATAGTAGTTACTGACATGGGGTTGTGATTATAGAGGAACAATGACTTGGACTCAGACTTTAATGTGCCGCTGTTGTTAAGAACCATGTTGCTCAAAGGAGAGAGAGACTGACTCAGAGGGGCTTGGCCTCAGCTCGTACGCTGTGCCCCTTACCTAAGTATGTGCCCTTCATTTTGTATGAGGTCCAATGATGGTCCAACAAAGTCCGGAGGACTCAGGCTGGCTACTCTGCTGGAGAGCACTAGAGGACTTCCAGAGGAGCGTGGGAAACGTCCAGAGGAGTGCAGGAGAGTTCTGGAGGAACACAGGAAGTGCTCAAGAGAGTTCCCACTGCAAGGTAATACTTCTACAGGAAACAGGATGGAGGGATAGGAGGTCTGAAGGTCTGGAGGACTGGAGGACAGGAGGACAGGAGGACAGGATGTCCAAGGGTTAGGAGGACGGAACGTCCGAAGGAACAGGATGCCTGGAGGTATGAGGGACAGGAGGTCCAGAGGTCCAGAAGGAATAGGGGCTACATCGGACGAAGTCCAATGTAGAAACAAACAGAGGTAGACTACCCTAAGGTAGAGTTGGAGAGACAGGGATTGGACCTAAGTCCGGAAAGAGGGAAAGTGCCGGAAAGGTGGAGCTCTGGCCTAGGGAATCAATCCCTAGGCCTGATGGGTAGGACAGACTTAGGTGGACCAAAGTCCGAGAGAGGATTGGGCAAGTCTAAGTTGATATTCAAACTGAGGAACTACAGGAGTATCTACAGGAGTTATATACTGAACAATATCTGAGGGGATCAGTAAGCAAAGGAGCAAGGCTATGTATGAGCATGTGGAAACACATTAGTAAGTAAGTTGGAACATAAGTAAATGAACTTGGAGATGAGGACTTGTACAAGGATCAATAAGCAAGACGGAACAAGAGGTAACTGAAAGCCAGAAGGCAGAGAATGCCTAAATGGGGATAGGTGCAGGATATCAGACAGAGGGTGGGAATAGGTCCGGAGTTAATATCCAGAGGTCCGGAGATCTGGGGATCTGGAAGACAAGGTGGATACAGGACCAGAATACGAGAAGGTGGATATAGTCTGGAATCCGAGGTGAGGTGAAGTCTGGATGTCTTGCTGGATGGAGTGTGCATAGGGTGGACAGGATAGGGTTGTACGGATCAGGCTAGCAGTGAGGATCCGGAGGTCCGGAGCTCAGGGGTAAATCAGGAGCGTAGTCGATCCTGCTGAGGTATGGAGCACAGTGGAAGGGGATCTGGGAATGAGCTGGATATGAAGTGGGGTCCGGATGTAGGCTTGGAAGGCTTGGGAATATGATGGAATGTGGGTCCAGATTGTGGGATATGACAGCTGTACTCATCATGACATCTTTTATGACAGAGTTTAGGGTACTACAAGTGGTGCTACAAGCTCCAATCTGAGGGCACAACATGACATGAGTTGAGCTTAGTAAGCTTAAGGCCAATCTTCACTAGTCACTGCTACTAGTAGTAGGGTTGCCTGGGCGCTGCCAACAAACACCTTTGGGAAGCTCTGAGGATTTCCCAAATTCCTGGAAACTATAGTCACAATGATCTGTTCAATCTGAGCTCCCTACACTACTTCGAATTCTGTCACTGCATCCTATGGTACTATTTGAAGAAAATTTGAAGGTTGCTCAGAGCGATGAAGCATATGCTGTCACACTCATGTACAGAATCATCTATTGATCATAATGCTGGTCATAATTTCTGCTCATTAACCTGTGTGTCTTAGTCACCCTACTGGTTTAGTGACACTAATATCACTATATCCTTTAGCATCATCCCATACACTTCCTGTTCATTCTTCTCCACCAAAGATAGCTTCCTCGTGTCCTCCACCAGTATCGCTCACAGACAATGAGATGGAAGACTCCGAGGTATGCTACAAGAGCCATTATTTTTGGCACCTTACTGATGATATTTTACACATACCTTTCATCCTTGTGAAGATCCGTGAGCAACTTGAAGTGAAGAAGTTTCCATGTCCAGTATGTAGACGATCAAGTTATGCTTGCATCAGTTGTATCTAACTGAATGCATCATTGGACGTAATAGATTGTATACAGGCATCAACTCTCAACTATAAAAGGTTGTCATTAAGTGTTTGTTCCTGGAGATGGAAAACATCTGGCATTGACCTTGCCTTAAGTTGATATCGCCACATTTACATTCACAAGTTTTGGCGAAGCTACAATGTCCATTATCAAGATGATCGTTCCATTGATTCCATTCTGATACTCCAAAGTATTTTACATCATTTAGTCGACAGTGACTCCAACCAGTGATAATACTCACTCTTAAATCGGTCTTTGAAAAGCTCATCATGGTTTGGTGGGTGGTACATGAGTATCCTTCATTCCATCCTCTACCATGTCTCAGTCTCCTGACCATGATGATCCACAGAATGAAAACCATAGTGCACTAAAATGGCACATTGCTACTTTAGAAGAGCAAAATGCTGAGCTCTGGGGAGAGCACAGCAATAAAAGGTGAGGTACTACCACAGTTGATTGTTATATGTATCTGATGCCACTTATGTCCTGCAGCCGTGGTGATCCATATCTTCTTGCTGGGCAAGCTATTCAGTGGCTCATGAGCTTGAATTACAGAGTTGAGGACCTCATTGGAGAATATGACTGAAGGACCACCTCATGTGATGAAGATGACAGTGTATAAGTTCAACACATGGAGGAGTATGTATGATTTTACTTCAGTTGGACAGTTTGATCTGACTTGCAAAATTCAAGGGAGGAACATATCTATAATTCATTTAAGCAGTTACTGCGCTGGGTCCCATGTGTCTAGGATTTCATCTACTCCCAAAGTGACAGATATCAACTCAATACTGCCTATCAGAAGGTAAGTCACACATTGTGCAAATAGATCATGTTGATGATGAACTTGGTTCAGCTCAATAGAGGCACAGATTTGGCCCAGGGTGACGACACTGCTTTCTTGAAGCTAGCAGTTGCTTCATGGCTGAACAAGGGACAGCCTACCCCCAACCCACTGATCTCTTCATGGGACAAGTCTGGCCATGGATTTTATAGCGATTTGACTGCAGAACTTCTCTGTCCTGTAGACTTTAACTGGGCAGATAAGAGGTACCACCTTTGCTATGTAATCGGCTTATATCCCAGTACTGATTATGACCATAGTACACAGGAAGGGATACGAAACTACAAGCATGACTTCCAAGTTACTGCACACTCTTGGCCAACATTCATGTACAAGGATGGTAGGTATGATCATGAGGACTCGATGAAAGGGCTTTTCAAAGGTGCTTTGCTTGTCAGGGTAGGTTGTAGTACTTCCCTGACCTTCAGAGGATACTGGCACTCAAAATATTAAATCCCAGATGTTCAAACACATCTTTACATCCCCTAGCTCTGCCAGCAAGATGTGACCTGATGAAGAAGGATTCCACCAGGAACCTTTATACAAGTGGTCAAGGACCACAGGAGAACAACGCACCAGGTCTGATATTGTGGCATTATTAGGAATGTGGTCAGTTCATGCATGAGCTATTGCATATTCAGCAGTCCAGGTACATTGTATTCTTTCCCTTTGACAATGACTAAAGCTACTTCACTAGTTGCATTTGCCTTGTCGAGCTGTGGGTCCTGGTGAACTGTCAATGATGAGTTTGACCACCACCAATTTTACATCTATATGATCAACTATTTTGAACATCTGCCAACATCTGCAGCCAAAGCCTCCATTGAAAATCTTCTCATTTGGTGGAACTGGTGAGCATGTTTCCAGCACTGTAGCTTTCTGCTGTTCACTCATTTCATACACAACATAGACAGATCTTTGGCCCTCACAATGTGTCCTCTTACTCACCTCAGATTGCAGTGCAGTATTCAGTTGCCAACACTTCTGCCAAATGCTAAGGCACTGATGAGTAGATGACTACATAACAACAATGTACCACTTATTTATATCTATGCTACAAGTATGCAATAATAACAAATTGATTTCCAACTCAAGATTTGAAGTGTGGTCATGTTGAACATTATTTCCAACCACCATCTATATGTTTGCAATGTATATGGTCATATAGGTCCAACCAGATCAAGAAAAAATGGCATAGAGATGACCTGGTTAGCAAATGGTAAGGAGCCACTCACAACTTGTGCATTGCTAGCTCAGTGTTGGATATCCTCTAAGTAGACCTAATGGTTCAACACAGCAAGGCCAAACAACTGAGACTTTGCTTAACCACTGATATTACCAAGGAGGGCCCCAGGAAAATTTTGCTTTTCATTACTGTCTAGGAATTAGATGTGATCAATGCCCAAGATTGATATGGTGCAAGTCATGCATCAGAATGGGATATGTGTGAGAGATGATCCACAGTAAATTTAGTTTCAAACAAGCATTGAGTGGAGCAAAGTATGACTAGCAGGCCACAATTACTATAGCTTCAGTCTTTTGCCAAAATGTGACAAGTGGGCCACAGCATTTAGGATTATAATGCTGTATCTATCATCAATAATTCTGCCTGAACAGGTCACACTATTCCCAGCTGCCAACAAATGACATTCACTGCTTGAACAAATATCATGTGATGCAGAAATTACATATTTGCAGCAGGATGCTACCCACTAGCGAGGTACATCTTATGGATGTCATACCATATAGAAGTCATATAGAAGTCACCTATGGTCAAGTTGTAGCTTTTTTGGTTGGCAGCTGAAACAATATCATCCAGAAGTAGCATTGCTAGTTTCAATACAAATGGTAAGGAAGCTGAATCACCCACATCACTGCTAATCATTGGCCACAGAGTTTACCCTTATAATGCTCTTTATGAGGTTACAGACTGACATATAATAATTTCACTAATTATAGGAATTAGACCTTTTACAAGGTGAGTATAAGGGTTGATAGCAAAACTTGCATTTCAGTGGTGGATGAAAAACTCTGCACAAACAACCCCATGCTCTAATCTGGCAAAGTGCCAATTCTGGCATAGGCATCAATCATTATCCCTGCTACACATATGGTTACTTCTCAGGGGTTCTGTGAGACCTTTGGGGTGGGTTGTGTCTTATAAGTTACCAATTGGGCTATCCAGGTGACAATTAATTGAGGACTGTACCAAGAGTTCACTCTACAGCATGCACAGCAACCTGGACCTTGTGGCCAAGTCCTGCAACCAGCCCATAAGCCTGAGTGCCCAGCACTTGTCCTTGAACTGTATCACCCACCACCATCCAGCAAGCTTTCCATAGATTGAAACATCCATTCATCTAATCTCATCTCCTTTGGGATCCTCGACAGCTTACTTTGACTCCAACAAATCCATGCTTTGATTCAAATCTTTGTATATCATCCCTCGAGATAAATATTGCTCAGATATTTCTAACTACACCCAGCTAGTACTCTCATCACACATATCACAACCTTTGTGAATGGGTGAGGAACAATGTCAGTTTTTTCACTCTTGTCCCTATCTCACTTTCTGACCTTTTTGACAGTTCTTCTATTGGCTGAAGGAACTTGGGCAAGGCTGTCCCAAGTTGCTGTCAAGGGTGCTCAATATAACTCCCGTGAATGCCAGCCCCACCTGAAATGTTTGGAAGGGACTCGGGTGGATCTCTTCAAATACATCCACCGATTACTGGACAAAGAAGTGAAGAATCAACTTATATGGCTGCATGGCATGGCAGGCATTGGGAAATCTGCTGTTGTGTTCACCATAGCTGAGAGGATGAAAGGTCTCAAGGTGACAGAGGAAACAAATATCAAAAAGTGACTAGCAGGAACATTCTCTTTCTTGTGCAAGCACACCAAATGTTGCATGGCTGGATATTTCTTTGTGATGCTTGTCTACCAGCTTGCCATCAATTTTCCAAGCATCCAGCAGGATGTGAACAGAGCCATCCACAACAATTCCACTCTACTAGACCCAGACACACCTCTTTGCAACCAGATGGAGGCTCTCTTTCTCCAACCTCTCCAGAAACTCCGACTCAGATTGTGCAGATGTCCACCTTTGATGTTTGTTATTGATGCCCTTGATGAATGCATATCCAAACCTGAGCTTACTGACCTTATCCTTTCCCTTGCACGCGCTCTTGTGAGCCTGATCTCCCATGACACACATCCTACTTATAAGTCACTCAGAATCACATATCTGTAAAGCATTTCAGAACAAGGAGGTGCGGCCATTGTTGTGTGAAATACCCATGAAAACTTCCAGGGAGGGCATTGCCACCATCATCTCACTCAATGGCACCAATGTTGACACAGATATCTATGTTTTCTTGCAGCATTCCTTTACAGAGCTGGTAAGTCACCATCCTGATTTCCCTCAGCCAACAGGGGATGAACTAGCACAGCTGGCAAGCCATGCTGGCAGATGTTTCATTGTGGTGTCTACAATGGTGAAGTTTATTATCAACAATGAAGACAAAGATCCCTGCAACCAGTTACAGCTGATGCTCAAGCTGACAAGCAAACTGCTAGCAGGAATGGAGGTATACAAATTATATGACCATATCCTGTCCACATGTGCTGACTCCAAGCAGGCATACCTGCACTTGTCCATTGTTGCTGCACTCACAGACCCTCTTCCCATATCACAAATCTCATCACTTCTTGGCCCTGGTTTGGGCAGGGATGTGCAGACAACACTGATACAGCTACGGTCTGTCATGGATATCCCCACAGGCAGTATTCTCCCCATGAACATCCATCACTCATCCATTCATGACTATGTCTCTGACCCCTCAAACTGCGGCCTCCCTCAAGTATGCAACATCACATCACCCCAAACCCTACTCACATATTTGTCTCTCCACTTGATGATGGACATTATGGAAAGCACTGCTCTGTTGGATGCACTCTCAGAACTGAAGAGACAGAGCCAAGCTATGCAATCTGAGGACCCCTGTCAATTAAAAGTCTCGTTATCCTTCCTTGTTCAGTCACCAGAGCCATTGTCAGTTCTCACCTATATGCTATGGCTTAGGGGAGATCGTACTTCAGATTTACAATATTGGCTAGGGACTGTGGATGGGTGTGCCTGGCTTCAAACCAAGAATGGGTGAGACTGGTTGCAAACACAGGGAGCACAAGACTGGCTGCAGACACAGGGAGCACGAGATTGGCTGCAGACACAGGGAGCCCAAGACTGGCTGCAGACACAGGTAGGACGAAATTGGTTACAGACCCAGGGAGCATGAGACTGGCTGCAGGCCCACAGAGCACATGACTGGCTGCAGACCCAAGCAGGATGAGACTGGCTGCAGACCCAGGGAGCACAAGACTGGCTGCAGACACAGGAAGGAGGAGACTGGCTGCAGACCCAGGCAGGACGAGTGTCATATGCCATTCCAGACTCTCAACTCTAAATCCACTTCTCTGGATGTCCGGATCCAAGATCCGGATCTCAAATGATCTGATCTATCTTTATCTCCCTTCCGGAGTCCAAACCCTATATCAGCGCCCAACTCCATTTAGACTGCCCCTGTCTCCGGACTCTGGTTAACCATGTTTCCCTTTTGATTATTGATCTGTTACATACATTTCATTTCCGGTGTTCATTATTTGTGATCTGTCCTACTTACTAATAGACTTTGCATATGCTTCGTACATAGCCTTTATGTTTGCTGACTGATTCCTATATGATACCTACAGTATATAAACCTCCTGTAACTCTCAGAAATACTCCAGTTCAAATATCATCTTAGTTCCTGCTCATTCCTGTGTCCTCCGGACTTGAGATAAGTCTCTTGTCATATTCTGAGTCTTAGGATTGCATCCTAGACTATATTTCCGACTCTACCTTAAGGGTAGTCCATCCTCTGTTAGTTTCTAGTCCAGACTTCATCCAGATTAGTCTTGTCCGCTTGCCCAGGTAACATCCGGACATCCATCGGATTTATCTCACGTTTCAGATCCAGACGTCCATTATCCGCCCCAGTCAAATCCCGGAAACTCCGGATGACTGTTCTAGCCCCCGGAAATTAAGGGCACATACTCGGGAAAGGGGCACAGTGTACGAGCTGAGGCCAAGCCCTTGTGATCCGACCCCCTTGAGCATGCAACCTTAACAGATGTAGAGCAATGGATGCATGATATTGTCCATGCTCAAGGCTGGTGTTGAAGGGCAGCAAAATAATCAGCAGTGGGACCAACAAATTTCAGATTGCATCAGGCACTGTTCTAAATTCACTTGTCCATTGCTATTGACTGTCAGACAACTGGATCCTTCTCCAGCAGTCCAGCAATATGGTGTACTTATCATATATTGTGAGGTTGTAACAAGGTGAGCAAATCATATTTGCATTCCAGAAAGTTTACAATAAGTGTGCAGGGGCTGTTCTGCTGGTATAAAGCTATAACCTAGTACTGTAGAATGCAACAAAAAGTGAACATGAAGATACTTCACTACACAATCACAAACTAAGTACATCATGACGCTGGCAGATGGTTATGGATAACATATTCAAGAACAAGCGGTGAACCAAATGCTGTCTGGCAGCCCACTGGCATTCCTGCAAGTCTTGTGTTGCAAACATTGTTTGCTTCATTTCCAACATTTTGATGAGCCATCTGATTTGAGTGCAATATTGCTATTGATCTGAGACTCATCTGAAGTTCGCTTTCTGGATGTACTAGCATGGAATACAGTGGTGTCGGGCCTTGGAGAGGGGATGGGTAGCCAAAGCTTCTGTTGTTGAGTGCCAGGAATCATGACCAATGGCTGGCAACTCTCTACTAGGTTGTGTGCTGAAGGTTCAAACTGAGGACAAGATTAAAAGAGGTTTCATAAAATAGAAAAACAAAACACAAAAATGAACCTGAAGGCAATATCAGCTCATTGGGTGGTTGAATTGAGAATTATGAGAAAAATGCACACCTTAACAAGCTTCTGCTCTTCAAATAACATATCAAGACAAGACCGCAGACCCTTCAAACACCACTGTTGTTCAAGCCAGGAAAGGAGGTGACAATTCTAGAAGACTTGGAATACACAGTTAAGTGTGTCATCCCATGGTTTTGGGGCATGCGACAGATGAACAACCCAGTTTTGACATGCATACTTGAGAGCATTGGAAGCTGATTGACTTTGTTCCTGTGCCTCATGTGCAAAAGCTGTAAATGCATTCATAACATGGGTGACACCCCTGTCAGGAACTACTGGCAATGTAGATGTGAAATGATCCTGGGGCATCAATGCCAAGAACATTGGAAACATCAAGAAATCTGGCAAGCTTTTGAATTGTTGGACTACTTGGAAAAGTGGCAATACAGGTGATTCTGGGACAATGCTATACTCATTGACTGCTTCCAACGTACTTGAGAATTCTTCCATAGTCACCCAAATAGATGCCACAGGAGTGGATTGCCATGCTTGACCATGGGGTGTCTGCAGCCAGTCCAACCCACCCTGAGTCTGAAGCCAGTCCTGCCCACCCAGAGTCTGGAGCCAGTCTCGCACACCCAAAGTCTGGAGCCAGTCTTGCCCACACAGAGTCTGAAGCCAGTCTTTCACTCCCTGCATTTGGAACCAATCGCAACCTTGCTCTACTGGTGTTTGCAGCAGGTCTCACCAGCTCGGGTGCATCCACATCACACTTACTGGAGCCTGCACCCAGTCTTGCCATGCCTGAATCTGCAGCCAGTCACTCACTTCTTGGGTCTGCACCCAGTCTGGGTCTGCCTGAGTCTGCAGCCAGTCACTCACTTCCTGGTTCTGCAGCCAGCCTCATTGTTAAGGTTGCATGCTCAAGGGGGTCGGATCACAAGGGCTTGGCCTCAGCTCGTACACTGTGCCCCTTTCCCGAGTATGTGCCCTTAATTTCCGGGGGCTAGAACAGTCATCCGGAGTTTCCGGGATTTGACTGGGGCGGATAATGGACGTCTGGATCTGAAACGTGAGATAAATCCGATGGATGTCCGGATGTTACCTGGGCAAGCGGACAAGACTAATCTGGATGAAGTCTGGACTAGAAACTAACAGAGGATGGACTACCCTTAAGGTAGAGTCGGAAATATAGTCTAGGATGCAATCCTAAGACTCAGAATATGACAAGAGACTTATCTCAAGTCCGGAGGACACAGGAATGAGCAGGAACTAAGATGATATTTGAACTGGAGTATTTCTGAGAGTTACAGGAGGTTTATATACTGTAGGTATCATATAGGAATCAGTCAGCAAACATAAAGGCTATGTACGAAGCATATGCAAAGTCTATTAGTAAGTAGGACAGATCACAAATAATGAACACCGGAAATGAAATGTATGTAACAGATCAATAATCAAAAGGGAAACATGGTTAACCAGAGTCCGGAGACAGGGGCAGTCTAAATGGAGTTGGGCGCTGATATAGGGTTTGGACTCCGGAAGGGAGATAAAGATAGATCAGATCATTTGAGATCCGGATCTTGGATCCGGACATCCAGAGAAGTGGATTTAGAGTTGAGAGTCCAGAATGGCATATGACAACATCCCTGACATCATGCTGCATTGTAGATTTAGCAGGACACTGGGTCAGAAATGGTATTGATTGCTGAGAGGTACCCCTTCTTCACTCTTATGGACACCAGCATGGCCATAAGGGCTCAGTGAATGATATGGAATACTTCACCTTCAACTCTAATAAGATATCAGAAGTAAGGTAAAGAGCAAGAGTGATGAGAGCAATATTGAGCATCGTAATTGCATTCCTCACTGTTTTATTACAGCTGGACACCAGCCCTTTGTACTTCATGAGCAAATAGTAGAGCAGGACTAACCAAAGTAATTCCATGTGATTGACTAGTATGATCCCAGAGATTTGAGCGGTATGGCATGGCGGTTAACCATGAAGCAGAAAGCCAAGTACCCAGTGGAGAGGAAGAACAGAATAAGTGCCTTCAAGATAGACTTGACTCGGCATCAAATGGGATAATTTTGTGTGAGCAAATGATGGTGTTCAAGTTGGAACTGAGACAACTGGGGATGCAGTTCATGAAACTTGTCTAGCTTGTTTTAAAGTTTTTCAGGGGCCAACTGTGTTTCTCAGAAACCATGGAGAAAGTGAGTCAACATTGGTGGGGAGGACATGACTTAAAACTCTACATTGTTGGGTTGGGAGCATGGGAAGGGTTAGGAGTGTAGGTATAGTGCAAATTGAGTCAAAAAACACCTGTGGAGCAACTTATATGATAAAGATGTTGCAGCCACATCCCTTATTTCTCAAGAACAAGTAATTATTACATGCATGTGCACAAATCATGGTGTGATGTGAATGTACACATGGACTAAGCACTTTGATGGCAACTCAACACCATTGCTGGTTGCTAGATAGAACCACAAAACAGCTGAGTTAAAAGAAATTGATGTGAGCATCTCAATCTGATAGGAACTAACACATGCCTTATGGATGCACCCTGTGCTCTCAGCACCTTCTTGTGATTCTACAACCCATCATGAGCTTCATCTCATAAATTCCACCAAGTATCAGTGGGCTTACCCATATACATCACAGTTTGTTGGCACGAGCCTACAGCATCGATCAACATTCAACAGCTATATAGGAATACTCACTGGTAGAATAGCTGCTGGCGATTAGCATTATTAACTTACCAGCAACAACTTGAATATACTACTAGCACCAGACTAGTATGATAGTACGTTGTTTGACTTACATAATAGGCTAGTTGAAGTTGGTCGGAGTAATACAGCTGGGAATAGAAAACTTGCACAGCCACTAAAGCAGTTCAACGCCATCAACGTTTGCCAGGACAACGCTGAACACCATTGACGTTGAACACCATCGTTATTGATATTCCCTCGTCGCCTGCAAAACCTGTTTTTACCTGCGCACAGACCGTCTTTCGTTTCTCATGTCAATGTTTTTACGGTTTTCTTTGATTATACTCTTATAGATCATCCTCTCAGGCCAATATTTCGTTAAATAATCACGTACAGTATGCAAACACAAGACCACCAACGACGTTCACCGAAGCGTCAAGACACTTTCGACCTTCGTGACCAAATTATGGCCGACGACCACACAGCATCCGCACATATGCATGCTCATGCAGATGCAACCAATGCTTATGCGGGCGCTTCTGACGAGGAGCATTCCGTTCTAGAAGATGACTCTGATGGTGAAGAGCGCGAGATAGAGTACATGGACGAAGACGACGACCGTTCGTCTTCACTTTCTATTCCAAATGAATCTATCGACTTTGATTTGGTCTACTCGCTGCACAGCTTCGCTGCGACCGTCGAAGGTCAAGCCAGCGTCGTAAAAGGTGATAGCTTGTTCCTTATGGACGACAGTAACAGTTATTGGTGGCTTGTCCGTGTGCTCAAGACACAGGACGTCGGATATATTCCCGCAGAGAATATTGAGACGCCCTTTGAACGTCTAGCAAGGTTGAACAAGCACAGGAATGTGGACGTGAGTCCCGTACCATTCAACAATTTCAAACTCGTGACTTTCCTTCTCAGCTTGCACATGCGACCCCACAAGAACTCCAAGAAGACGTCGAACGCGTGCGGAACAACCTTTCTTCTCGCGCTGGCTCGCACCACTCCCCTTCTCCTACCCCTGGTTTCCCACCCACAGGTGCTGGGCAGGGCAGAGGCGTCACATTTACAACTGCACGGTCCGTACACCGATACCCGCCTGCTGTCTGGCATGAAGAAGAGGAAGAAGAAGAGGACATAGAGTGGGATGATGGCGCATATGAGGAAGAAGATCCGGACCTTGCAGAAGAATTGCTTGTTCGACAGCGACAAGGTCAGACGGACCGTGATGAGCAGCAGGATTCTATGGGCATGCAGATGGAACCGGACGATGGAATGAGCTGGGATGATAGCGTTGCAGAAGACATGCAAGCACAGAACGCGCAGAAGAAGATAGAGCAACAGATGCTTGTGACACCTGACGCTTTGCGACCTAGTGGTACACCCGAGAGACAACAGGTGCAGATCCAGGTGCAACAGCAGCCAGAGATAATAATCACTGAACAGAGGCAACAGCAGGAGGAGCAACAGGTGCTTGCTCAACAAGCTTTACGCCATCAATCTTCACGCGATCGCATCACTGTTGATGTCCGTTCGTCTTCACCGTCCTCATCTAGTAAGAGCATTGATCCCGCGGAGGTAACCGAGACAAGAAAACTCTCCGTGACGCCTTCAATTGCTCGCGATGAGCCAGTCAAACAAGCTCCAGCACCAAGCGGTCCCCTTCTTCCGAGCGCAATCATGCAGAAGCAGGAGATCGAGCGGCAACGTACCCGCGAGGAAATTGAAGTGCTTGAAGAAGCCTCGAAAAAGAAGCTCAAGAATAAAGACAAACCTCTCCAGCCTGTCTCGAATACCCCAGTCCAGAAGCCTGTGCAGGCGTCTGGTAAGCTTCGCAAAGAGCAACGTGACACGACAGATGATGAAGCAAAGGAGAAAAAGGAGAAAAAGAAAGGAGGCGTGTTCGGACTCTTTGGCCGCAAGAAGGATAAAGGGAAAGATAAAAGTTCCATCGAGACCGCTTCCAATGAAACTCGTGAGTCCCAAGAATCAGGACGGTCCTCCAGCAACATTCACGGACCCACACCTGAACCTCCAATGTCTCCTGTCACTGCATCAGCCATACAACAACAACAGCAAGTTCTTCGCACGTCAAACGAATCGAGGACGCCAACGAGACTTCAGTCACAGCAGGCACCTCAGACACCGCCACAACAAGTACAGGCTCAGGTATCGCAGCATGCTTCACAGCTACGCCAGCGTGATCAGCAACAACAGGCACTGTATCAGCAATATCTCAATCGTTCGCCGTCATCGCCACCGGAAGCGCCTTCATACGGGTTACAATCGGCTTCCGCTGTGTTGTCAAGCTCGAGTTCGTATAGTACTTCTACTAGCTCTCCCGCTGGGCTTGGGCTGGGCTTGCCCTCCTCTAGACCACGGCCAGGCTCTATCGTTCTTTCGCCCACTGCTGACGGACAAGGCGTTGGCGTACCTGAGCTCAGTGTCATCCGTGTATTTGCAGGCAAACACTTGCAGACTGAGGCGACTTTCAAGACTGTTCTTCTCAACGCATCTACTACTTCAGCCGACCTCGTTCGTCAAGCTATTCAACGCTTCCGTCTTCCCGCTGGCGAAGACGGAGCAGACTACTACCTCACTATCAAACAGGTCGAGGGTTCATCTGCGGTTCTGCTCCCGGAAGAAAAGCCTCTCGGAGTCTTCGAGTCGCTCGTAGAGGCTGCTATGGAATTACCAAAAGTCAAGCGGAGCAGTGTGGGCAGTATCAGTTCCGTCTCAAGTAACCTCTCCATGCATCCCGCCATAAAGAAGTTATCCATGAATGACTTCAGCGACGACTCCGTTGTCAAATTTTACCTCAATAGACGCCGTGATAATGCAGATGACAGCGCCACGACAGAAGAAGGCGACGAGACAGTGCAGGCTGACACGTCTCACGACGTAGCTGAGGGTCTTAACACCTCAGCGAACGGTGTCAACGTCACTCCTGATCGTTTCAGCTCTCCCTCGTACCGCTTCACGTTGCAGCTTGTTATCCACCCCGAGGACCTGCCCGAAGATATGGTCTTCGACCCAGTCACCGAAGCTATCGTATTCAAGAACACACTGCGCGATAGAACCCATTCTACATCATCAATTTCTTCTGGTATATCACAGGGTCAGCGCCGCAAAGTCTTCACCTTCCCGAAGAATGTCACCGTTGCTGAAGTGACTGAGCTGGGTCTTGAGCGCTTTGGCATCTTGGAAGGCGTCGTTGATGGTGGTGACGAAGTTGAAGATAAGATGACGAAGAGGCGAAGTGTCAGCAAAGTCCGATATGGTCTCACAGCTGATGTTGGAGGGCAAGGTAAGGATACACTTAGCATAAATGGATTTGAGTGCTGACTTCGTTGGTCCAGAACGAGAACTACCACCTTCAAGTAGAGTTACCGATGCATACACTCGCCCTCCCAGTTTCCGCCGAGCTCAGGAAGGCAAGCGCAGATCCATCGATTCTGCTCAACTGCTTGGAAGTATAGATGATGTTCATATCGACGACCCCGTTTTCATTCTCCGCCGAGCAATCTCATATCGAACATCATCGTCTCGTCACCGTATGTCCGCACCCCTTGATGAAATCGCTCTTCAACATTTCCGTGATTCGGTTTCTGGCTCTAGTCTCAGCTCTGACAATCAGACTTCGGGTACCGAAGAAGTTAAACCGAGGCAGCTGTCAAGACAAGAGATCATTGCAGCACAGCGTGCCGCATCGCGAGCGAATCAAAAGGCTATTCTTTCGGCTCAGATGAACTCTCTTCGTGGTGTAGATGTTCTTCTTCCCGGAAACGCCATGATCCGCAGCTCCAGGTATAACTCTGGAGACAAAATGCGCTATTCATATGTGCAAGACGGCGAGTCGTTTGATATCAGTGACATTGTCGAGCAAGAGTTTTGCGAAGGCAACTCGGCGCAAAAGAACGACTTGTTAGAAGGCGTCCTCGGGCGCAATAAAGAAGGCATGAACGAAAAGATTGATCGCGTACTGAACAAAATCAAAGAGGGGCGAGTTCACGCTCAATACGTGGTAGCGGCTCCAATTCAGTCGGACAATCCTCCCTCTGCTGGCTCTGCACCCTCAGAGTACTCCGTCGATGACGCCGTAACTGCCCGTTCTGGTTCTGACGGCAGGACTCCCACACCGCTTGCGAGTAGTGTCACTGGGGCTCGACGCGTTGCATCACCAGTGTCCGACACATCTCGGACACCGACACCTACCGCAACAGATGGCCGACACAGCCGCACCCGATCCACCACCCCATCATCAAAACAAGGAACAAATACTTCTCGCCCTCTTCGTCAATCGTCGATCGCTTCTGTCATGTCAGAAGTATCGATGTACGCCACCCCCACTGGACAGCTCATCAGCCCCCCTGAAACGCCACGTACCGACAACGCCGCCAAACCGCCAGTCTCCAAGCGACCGTATATTCCCAAAGATGACTTCGGTCTCTCGCATATGATGGCGATCATTGAAATTGCTGGTTCGGCACCCAAGGTTCCTCAAACCTCTATACACCCAGTGGACGAGTCGCTGTTCGGGAAACCAATAGATGTGACAACTCTCCACCCGGACATTCAAGAGATATACGCTGGTGCTTTCCAGCAACTCGATGAGATGGATAAGGTAGGAGATTCGTTGCTAGTCGCACAGAATGTTTCGTGCTGATACACTTTGATAGACATTAGATGAATACCTTCAATACGTCATTAGCGCTCGTTAATGATTAATATTTTTTGGCTGTTGATGTATATATTTGCGATTCAATATTTATTCGTTCTCATCGCAGCTGCATGTATTGACTCTTCCATCTCCGTTGGTGTTAGGCTTCCTGAGTCTTCTAGTAAGTAGAATGATGGGAACATAAGCGGGACAGCAACCAAAAAAATCAACTTGTAGAGAAGGATGGTCACTGTTCTAATATTTCAGACTCGTCTTTATCATTGGGTACCGTGCATTATACGTGCGTCGACCTACTCGTATAGATCATAGCAAAGTCTGGGTGCCCCACTCCCCTAAGATATTACTAACTGCCAAGCTCCTCGTCATTTACGTATAACGGACTGCATTTGATATCTCTGTTCGAGATGCAGACGAAACCCTCGTAATATTGACGGTGCCCCAGATTTACCGGGAGGCTCTAACATGCACGACCGACTGGGGTGTGTCAAGATGATTCAATCTGTTTGCTGCGATAGAGCCCCAAATGATTTAAGCACGCGTCGGTGGTCTTACACCACTAATGAACTCTGCAGGTTATGGTTACATGCAGAAAAAGATAATTAGATAACCACGAACTTTGTGTCATTCGCCCATGACAACATCCACTTCATTCATGTCTGTCCCGCTGGCGGACGCAGATGACGTAAAAATGTCTGCCCCAGCTGCGAGCGAATCAATAAGCAGTGCTAGCTTGGAGGGTCCCAAATTTGGCTCCTGCAAGAGTCATTTATAAGAATTAAATCATATCTGAAACAAACACTTGCTGACCTTTCGTATTTCCTCAAGGTCTTCCTTGAATCCTTCCGCAAGGGATGACATCCAAAACTTCCTGAATTTGTCTTTCATGGCCTGTTCACGCGCCTCATAATCCGCAGACGTATTTGGCGGTAGAAAAGATGGTATTTCCGCACTGGGCAGGGAGGGTGAAGGTGACCTTGGTCGAGGAGCATCTTTTTCATGAGGAACTTTGAGACCGTCGGTTTGCATTTTTTCCTTTACCATGGATGCACCAGCATCGTCACTATCTGATTCGGAGTCGCTATCCGAGGATGCAGATTCAGATGGAGAACTCGTGTCGGATTCAGGTTGTTTGGTTGGGAGAGGTGCCACTTTTTGAGGTGTGGATTGCGTAGATTCATCTGAGGATGAATCATCAGATGAAGACGAAGGGCCGGAGGATACGGCGCGTCTTTTGCGTTTTCTGTTCCTCCTGCGAGCAGCAGGTTTTGGTGCTGGCGGGCCCATCTGTCGAACTTGAGCTTGAAGCTTGAAGGATCAATAAATTTCAGCATGCCGCATATGTACTATGTACTTACAAAATTGCGATTACATAATATTGATCATCATCTTTGCAGATCTTCAATTCACTCTTTACGCGCACGATCTACGCGAATCAACTTTAAAAACAATGAGTGGCAAGGTCGTCGGGGTTCTTGGTGCGCGTGAGCTCACAGCGTTGAATTTTTCTCGATTAAAGCGCTCATGATATCTGCCAGGTTGTGTCTCTACCTTCTTATCGTTTCCTCTGATTTGCTTGCTCCAGGTGGAGGTCAGCTCGGGCGAATGCTGGCCGCTTCGGCGGCTCTGCTCAACGTCGATATAGTATTCCTCGACGTCGGAGAAAATGGTCCAGCAAAACAGATCGTCTCCCCGCGATCTCCCTTTCTTGCTCATATCGATGGATCATTCGTAGACCCAGAAAAAATCAAGGCGCTGGCCAAAAAGGTCGACATCCTAACTGTTGAGATCGAGCACGTCGATACGGGCGTACTTGAAGAGATTCAGTCAGCCCTCGGAGCTGTTATCCATCCCAGTCCGTCTACGGTGAAGACTATTCAAGACAAATTCATACAGAAACAGCACCTCCAGAGTCACCAATGTCCCGTGTCAGAGTTTCTCGGTGTCGAATCCAATGTAATATCAATACAGCAAACCGCGGAAAATCTTGGTTTGCCATTTATGCTCAAAAGTCGCACTTTGGCGTATGACGGACGGGGTAATTTTGTTATTCGGGATATTGCTCAAGCTGAAGAGGCCATTTCTGCTCTTGGGCATCGTCCCTTGTATGCCGAGAAATGGGTGTCGTTCGTGAAGGAAATCGCTGTCATAGTCGTGCGCTCCACAACAGGGGAGGTTCGCTCATACCCTGCTGTGGAGACCGTTCACAAAGACAATATTTGTCACTTGGTTTTTGCCCCCCTACGGAGTCGCGATCCACATGTCGCTATTCGCGCACAGAGTGTAGCCGAAGCCGCAGTCAAGACCTTCCAGGGCGCTGGTATCTTTGGAGTCGAAATGTTCCTCATGGAAGACGGTAGAAGATAGTTTCTCCTGGATTGTGTGAACCAGCCTAACACACGGATTCTGTCAGGCTCTATCTACATCAACGAAATTGCCCCCCGGCCACATAATTCTGGACATTATACCATAGAAGCTTGCGAAACCTCCCAGTACGAAAATCATCTGCGCGCCATACTCTCACTCCCGCTTGGTTCTACGTCACTAAAGGTGTCTTCAGCTGCAATGCTGAATATCATTGGCGCTTCATCTAACATGGCAGAAGTCACGAATTTCGCATCTGAATGTATCAAGACAGATGGCTGTATAGTTCATCTGTATGGCAAATCGGAGTGTCGCAAAGGACGCAAAATGGGACACGTCACCATCGTGGGCAACTCAGATTCAGAGGTCCGCTCTCGCCTGCGACCACTGTTAAAGGCATTGCCATCAGGAAGTACCGAAGAAGAGCTCGCTCTATACGCCCCAGAGACCCTCGCACAAGGCAGCGGCTTTTCCCACAAATACCCGCTCGTTGGTGTGATCATGGGCTCCGATTCCGACCTTCCCGTAATGCTGCCGGCTGCTCGCATTCTGGATCGGTTTAAGATCCCCTATGAACTCACCATTGTCTCCGCACATCGCACGCCAGATCGCCTTGTTGAGTACGCAAGGTCAGCGAGCTCAAGGGGTTTGAGGACGATCATTGCTGGAGCAGGTGGTGCAGCACATCTTCCTGGCATGGTTGCTGCTATGACCGCGCTTCCTGTCATTGGAGTTCCTGTAAAAGGTAGCTCGCTCGATGGTGTTGATTCGTTGCATAGTATCGTGCAAATGCCGGTGAGTTAGGGTCTTTGTTCCCCATGCGATTCGTTGATGTCTGAGTGTCACTACAGCGAGGCATACCTGTGGCAACGGTTGCAATTAACGGCGGTATGAATGCTGGATTGCTAGCTGTGCGGATTCTCGGGGTTGGTATACCTCATCTATTTGCAGACATCGATGCGTATCTAAGAGGATTAGAGGGCGAGGTCATCGCAAAGGTCGAGAAGCTGGAAGAAGTTGGCTGGGAGAAGTACGAGGTGAAGCGGTAATGGTGAAGATCTACACGCCTGTTCGGAAGACAGTTGGTTCTGTGGTACGTATACGTGCATACGCTGCATTATCATTGAAGGATCGTAAATTATATTGTACTATGTGCCTCCAACTTCTACTCTCTAATAGCGGATGTCGAATTCACTGTTGGCAGTGGTGCAAGCAAATCTGCTCAGTAAGTTGTCACACAGGTAAGACACTGAGTCCTAATTTCAATTGAGAACTGAAATTCGTTTCAAATAATTATTTCGCTTTCAACCTCTTTCATTCCTGCCCGAAGCCAGGGGCATCGGGTACCAGCACTAGCAAAGCCGACCTGGCTGCTCATTTGATGCTCTTGCGGTACATTGCGAGGCGAGTATCGGGGCACCCCAACCCCACGATTAAATAGTTGGCAGAGAAAGACAAAACCTAGAGCAACGTGGTATTATCTACATACTTATAACGTTATATTTCCGAACAAACACAAGAAATGTCGTGGATGGTTATGTATATTCACACCTGTGCGTTTTCTTCTGCATCATCAAGCTGGACTTGAACTAAACCAGCATCCATCGCCATAGAGCGGAAAATAGAACCTTTGTCCTCCAGCAACTTCTTTGGCGTATCAAATTCCGCAATCTAAATTTCCCAATCAACAACTCATCATGAATGAACGCGACTTGGAGGTTTCTTACCCTTCCAGCATCTAGAACTAGAACCCTATCAGACTCCATGATCGTGTTTAAGCGGTGCCTACAGGTTCATCATTAGCACTAGTTATCGATAATGGACATGACATACGCAATGGTTAGAATAGTCACATCGCGGAAGATTGGACCTCGGATAATTTCTTGAATCGCTCGGTCGGTATCTAGATCAACTGCAGATGTTGCTACACCATCATGCACATTAGCCTTGCGGAAGAATAAGACATCGCTCATACATACCTTCGTCGAGGACGAGCACCTTAGTCTAGGAAGTGTCAGCGATGAAACCTTACAATCAACCAAAGCAAACGCGCATACCTTGCGCAAGAGCGCCCTAGCGAAACACAAGAGCTGTCTTTGACCTGCTGAAAGCGATGATCCAGCCTCCTGAACCGGAGCATCTAGTCCCCCAGCAAGTGACTCGACATATACCTTCAGATGGGCCTATACAAGCGTCCTTAGTAAACATCAGAAACGCAAGCACATTTCAAAGACATACATGTTCAAGAGCAGTCCATATATCAACAGTCCTGATGCTCGCTAGCAGGGTCGATGTTCTCTCGCAGTGTGCCCTCGAACAAATCTGGGCTTTGAGGAACAATGGATATCGCAGAACGCACTGATGGTTGCCTGATCAAAGGGTGTACATACGAAAGCTTATGGAAGACGCACAGTCATGGAGGCCAAGTTTAGTAATGTCTACTTTGTCAATGAAGATAGTTCCAGACGCGGGCTCGATAATCCGGAATAATGCGAGAAGAAGCTGCAAAAGTATCGTCACAGTCCAATGAAAAAAACAGCAAATGCCTTACGGATGATTTCCCTGCCCCAGTTCGGCCACATATTCCAATTTTCTCTTTGGGTTTCTGGAGCATTTGAAGTCAGCGTGCATCCGTGGTAAAGTTGGCTGAATGACTGACTATGGTCATCGAAATTTCCTTGAGGACTAGATCAAGCCCAGGCCGATACCGTGCTGAGTACTCCCTAAATCAGACAAGTTCAATACAGTTCGTGCACACAACGACACGAACTCACCGGAACTCGACTTCCCCAGCTGGGGGCCACTCAGAGGCAGGTTTATCCTCAGAGATCTCGTAAGGAGCTTCTGGCTCAAGGTCTTTCGCATAGTGGACGATACGCTCAACGCTAACCACGTTCTGTTCTACTTCACTTGCGGAGCGGACGAACCAGTTCTGCGGCCGCTTAGTCGCCAATACCTCGGGACGGAGGAAAAACCACCTACCAGTGAACCTGTCGTGTTCAAAGCATACGAAAGAACCAGACCGACCAAACCCGCATCAACGTTGCTGGTCACAACGGCAGAGACAGCCAAAGTAGCTGTGACGAAGATAATTACTGCTCCAACAAACTCCAATCTTACTGCAAGCCACCGGTTGACAGCGGTACTAGGGAGGTAGCACAATTGGTTCCGATCAATGCGGCGCGCGTTGTTCGCAATGAAAACGGATTGCTGGTCATAGGCCCGGATAGTGGAAAGTCCGGCCAAGGACTCCGAGAACCACGCAAAAATGGGTGAACGGGACACCGCATCTAGGCGTTTAAGTTCACGCGACGTGGCAAGATAGTACCTATCAATAGTATCAGGATCATTCTGGAAGAAGAACAAGGCCGTTCATACGCGGTGATCCTGGAGTAGAACCACGCCAGAGGAACGACTGCGATCAAGAAGGGCGGGAAGCTGAACCCGATCACCAATATAATAGAAGCGCAGCCCGTGCTCGTGCGTATCATGTTTTGGATCACTCGAGCCAGGATTTGATCGACAACATATGTGTCGCGAGAGAACAAGTTCAAAATGCTGCAACAAGAGATTATTCAATCTCAAAGAAACCATTCCACAGTTACTGATATGACGCACCGTCCCGTTGGCGTTGTCTCAAAAAAGCTGAGAGGCGCACGCATGACCGAGTGCAGCATCTGAAAAATCAATGAAAACATTTCTTCGATACTTGGAACGTAACACCAACCGAATCATGAAGGTGCTTTGAGCTCCGAAGCGAGCAGAAAACCCAAATCAGAAGCGCAGCACACGCGCTCATGGAAATGGCCACCAAATTAAACAATCCATATCCAAGGAAATACTTGTTGGTCAATCCCGCGTTGGTACCCATCTCGCGGTTATGCTCGCCCCAGAGCCTGAGCATTACGGTCGACATGACAGATACCACCTGCTGCAGGACCGTAGCAAGTACAAAGAACATGAACCCCTTTCTCGACGCTGCATGGAGGTACTGCGAGTACACTTCCATCTTGACGCGGCCCTGTTCGCTGTGCTCCTTCGTGATGCCATCGGAAGAGGCCTCAGCGCAGTTTGGGCGGTGCAGCGAGGACGGCCTTTTTGAAACTTTCTCTACGTGACACCTTTTCTGATACACTTTCAAGCTCTCCAACAAGGGTGGCTTGCATGTCTCCGTCCCCCTCGCTTGTGGTGGGAGTGGCCATGCCGCTGGACCGTCCAGGTGTGGTTATTCCAGAGCTAGAGCTGCTCGTAGCGTGACCGTGACTATCATCAATTCAATTAGATTGTGTCAAACATCATAGATCGAAATATACGCACACAAGCTTGCGTACTTCACTATCCTGGATTCGACATCAACTCGTTGTACGAGCCACTCTCCAAGATAATACCGCGACGCAGGTAAACAAGTTGATCGAAATACTTGAGATATGAGATGCTGTTAGTGACAAGAATGCGCGCTTTAGTTGCAAGCAGGCCTTGAGGACCAATGACATGATCTGTTACATAGTATCGTTATTTAAAGGAGTCAATCTGGGACCAGATGGTTTTCACTTGCCAAAGACATGTCGGGCAACATGGGAGTCAACGGCAGCTAAAACATCATCAAGAAGAACGCTGCAGGACGCATGCGTCAGCACCACACCGTGTACGAACAGAAGACACTTACAGATCTGCACGAGCGTAGATCGCACGAGCAAGCGCGACACGAGCACGTTGGCCACCGCTGAGCTGAGAGATCATTTGTCTTTGACAGATACTTATTATCCCAAAGTACTTACAGTAATGCCTATAGAACGGTCACCATGAATATCATCGAGTCGCCGAAGGGATGGACAAAAACATACCCTTTTCCCCGACCTCAGTCAAATCACCTTGTGGGAGAAGCTCCAAGTCAGGCTTCAAAGCACAAGCTGTAGAAAAGGTCAGCCTCAATCTCACACAATTGATCAGTGCACATGCCTTCAATAACAAGGTTATAGAACACCTCATCGTACTCGTGCGAGAAAAGGATGTTATCTCGAACCGTCGCAGAAAGAATCCTGTTTGCCTGTGAGCAAACATCCTAGAAAGTGCCCGCATATGCAACGCACCAAGGATTTTGAGCAGCATAAGCTACATTACCAAACAAAGCCACCTCACCCTCCGTCTTTCGCATGTCCCCGATAATCGCTGACAGCAAGCTACTCTTCCCGCTGCCCACACGACCAAGTACACCCACTAGCTCCCCTTATGCACTGTCAAGTTGATATCTTCCAGAGCAGCTGAAATATCTTGTTTGTTCCACTGGAATTCGCCGCCTTTGACTGAAAGTACCTGTCACAACTGTGAGAATGATCATCAAGTAGCTAGAGAGTTACCCGACCTCGTCACCAATGTTCAGGACTGGCTTTCTGCGCCTTCACAAGGGCATTTTGTTGCAGCTCCTCAGCAGTGCAGGAAGCCTGATAGACGTTTGACAGAGACAATTGCCTCGATGATGTTTGACGTGACTTGACTAAACTGTGATACGGTCAACAATTGCTGAGGTTGCAATGCAATCGTTACTCACCATAGCAAGTGGGAACTGGAGAAGCATGAACAGCGAGATCGCAGGGAAGATGACGTCTGCTGTGAGTGGTCGCGACGAGAACACAGATGCGGTAGCAAATGAACTAAACGCCACGATTACTGAGTGATTTCTTCATTAGTTGTGAGCAACGAGTCAAAGGCAAGGGACATACAAGGAATGCCGCTCCAAAGCGTTGTATTGAGAGCCTGATGAATGCGCAAGGATGAACATGGGTTACTCTGTCTGAAAATCGATGCGTACCGTTACAATGCCAATTTTCTTCAGCATCTTCAGCTCCAAATCATTGCGCACGTGCAGAACGCGGCGGATGAATGCATATTCCCATGCATAAAGCTTGATACTGCGCGAACAACGATCGTTAATGTGACTGTCTGCGTACACGAGGCTGACGTACCTTTTAATATTGGCCAAAAGCTCGCTCATTAGCCTGGTTCGCTTATCACGGTTCTTCATTTGTTGTTCCTGCATCTTCTTCAGCATCCTTGCGATCGTCGTATTTAGCGGAATAGAGAATATCATGATCGCAACTCCGACAAAAGCCGACCATCCGAGAAGGTTGTACAATGATACAAAAGCCAGTGTGATCTGACGATAGCGTGAGCCTGGCTATTGTGGAGTATAATCTGCCCTACCTGGAATGGTCCAGACACCGCAATCAGACCATAGGTGCACAGGTCCTGTAGCCTGCTTGCATCGACAGACATCAAGTTAACAATATCTCCAGATGCTCGACTCCCTCGCTCATCGCTAGAAAGCACGAGAGACTTTTTGTAGATGGCAGTCACCAAGCCAGCGCGGACACGCATACCTGTCTCGAAACAGATTTGAAAGTACTGTTTAATTTGGTCAGTGCCGTAAACACGATCGCATTGGCCGGATTACCTGGTGGAGAACGACGCTTTGCGCCATGGATGTCATAAACATGATGACAGCAACTATATATCCCTCAAGAGGGCTCGGACCAACAAGAAGGTTAGCCATGCCTTTGGTGCTCTGATAGCTCGAGATGTATGCCAGAAGCCATCGAAGAAGTTGAGGTTGCAGGAATGCGAGACTGTCCTGCAGGAGCTTCAAGAGTGCAGCACCCACATACGGGCCACCATATGATAGGAACAATGCGACCCATACGGACGAGCTGCAACTCGGTTGGACAGAGAAAAACGTTATAAACATTACACTCACTGTTTCTCCAGAGCGCTCTGCAGATCGTTTCCAAGATTCTCTGACTCGTCACGGGGAAGCAAAGCAGGTAAGTCATTTTCCGTAATGAACTCCTTTGAACCCTTCTGCATCAATGGCGTCAACCACGCAAATGACCAAATACTATACACGTTGGCCGTAACCACTGGACTCTCCGTGTTATCGTTGACTAGATCATCAGGGGAGACGCACTCCAGCACGTATGCCGGGAGAGAGAAAAGTTCGACGGCCCATTTTGAAAGAACCACGAAGAGCGCTTTTGAAACTTCCTCCTGCACGACCGATCTAGTCCATATTGCGAGGCCGACGCTGTAACAAGGCCAAAATAGTAGGAGAATGGTTGATGATGACCGTGTCCGACGATGGTTCAGTCGGGTGAGTATCCAAGACGCAAGCAGCGCGAGCGGTTCGAGTACGTAAGGCCATACGACTGATGCTGTTCGTTTAAGTGACAAGGACGACGAAGAGGTTGACGCAAGACGCGACAATGGCCAGTCCCAACAAAGTCTGCCCGCCAAGTTAGTACCAGGTAGACACAGAAAGCTACTGGAACGCACCAGTTTCGCCCACAATCTCCAGCGACTTTTCCGCGAGATATCACGAGACGGAAGATATCTCAAGGCCCAAACTCTGCATGTCGCCGACAGTAGCAGTACAGCCAGAAGAAACTGTCAAAATGATGCCTCCTCAAAGCAAAAAGTGAAATCAAGTTCACGGAGCTTTGATACAATGCGCCATCCTTCGATGTCCCGACAAGACGCCATAAGGTGCGACGATAACGATGGATGGTGAAAGCTGAGCCGACTAGTATATATAATAGGTTCCCGGAGGTAAGTACGTATGTCCCATCAATATATTCTTCTCATGATCACAAATTGTCATGACTGTCCGATTACAAATTTATACGTACTATCATTTGGCTGATGAATCAACTCGAGTCACAGTGGCATTTCTCACCAAATCAGTTCATTCGCAGATGCGGGTGACTCATTGCATGAGCGCTCGGGCACGAAGCTTGACGGCATGGAATATTTACATAAAGACTATAGCGAAGCAGCGTCTTCCGGACCGGCATGGCCGTTATTCATGAAATGGACTGCGACGACTCAGCTTCCGGTTCTGAGAATGCGTCTTCGGCTGTAGAGAATGGATTCGGGATGGCGAACGATCAGGCAGAGAAGATGCATACGCCTTTCTTGCAGCAGCAGCAGAAGCGAGGTTCTTGATCGATAGATTCTCTCCGAGGGGCAAACGCATGCGGTACTCCGCACGGACTTTCTTCGGGATGTGGGATGCTTCTTTCTCCTTGATCACGAGTAACTGTCTCTTCAACGCGCTAGCTCCTAGCGTCTTCACGAGAGCTTTGCGAAGGTCGCGTGTCTTCTGGCTATTGGGAGTTGGGACCGGATGATATGACGGAGTGATGTTGCCGTGGCGTACTTGCGACTCTTTCACTTTGCGCCTGATCACACTTCTTGCAAGTACCTTCACATACTCTCTTCTCCTTAGGGTGGCTTTGCATGCGTTCGAAACATTTTCAGGATTACGAGAGCTCCAGGGTAGCTGGGAGGCCAAACGTGGAAATAAAGGTGCATATTTGATGAGACTCATTCCGGGTGCCATTGTTGGATAACGCGGCTGCTCGTAGATCGTGATAACACGTTAAGGAACATAATGACTTGAGCATACCAAGCTGACCCGGAGAACACCAAGGATTCCTCTGAAGAACTTCAGGCTCTCCGACACGCACAAATTGCCAACGCAATGAAATTCACTCGCCTAGAAGTAGACAAAGAAGGTGTCAGAAACGAGCAACGACAGACACAAGGTTAAACAACATACCGTGAAGACCGTCAGCGATCCTGTATAGCGCCCTTTCTGGTATACATGCCATCTCGACGAGTGGTAAAGTATGATCCTCTCGTAAAATTCCCATTGGCTGATGAGATTAGCGGACTGTTCGACCAATGGTCAAGGTTTAGTAGAAATGTAGTTCAGAGTCGATATTGCTGACCATGTACTGTCTTTCTTTACAGACTGCCAAGAACTTGGCCCCCACAGAGCTCCCAGGGCTGACACCCCGCTTCCACTCAGGCTGGTGCTCAACGGTGTAGCTGAAGATGTTGAATGCAATAAGACTGATCAATGCGAGGATAAGACGGTAGGCAGTGTCTGTTGTGGACATGACACTATGATCAACTGGGGAATGGTGTAGTACTAAGAGAGGTGGACTGCTCACCATTGAGAATTAAATCCAGAACATGTATCCGTTTCAGCCCGGGTCAGCCTCCGACCAAGTTCAAGATTGAAGCCTGCGGGGCAGGCGTTTGTAGCTCGGCAAGGGTGATCGATCACTGATCACTTTTAGCCCAAGTTAGCATAGTCCTACATGAGCTGGTGAACATGTTAAAATTACTACTAGTATGCTCCATAATGCATACGTACCCACCAGTGACTGTCACGGTAATTTCATCCCTACACCGGGCCGGTCCCCTCCAAGGTGTCAAACATGGAATTGTAGCACCGCTTGAATAATTAATTTCGTTATGATATGTGCATGGATATGATTATGATAAAACTATTGATCACTAAACAGAGTATTATGAAGCAGGCCCTGGTGAGTGCACAACAAGGTCAACGCTGGCAACCGCTTTGGCTCCTGCCAGAAACTTCACGGCAGGCTTCATTTTTCCAGTTCTTACTAATTATAGTCACTTCAATGAGATAATAATAACTAGTTCGACTGCAGGTCTGCCAGTCGCCTGCAGTTGTACAATTCCACCCATGATACCACCATCACAGTTGAAGCCACTGCCATAGGTTGTTACCAGAGCTGTGAGCGCACGGCTCGGCCACTCTTCATCCTATAAATTGTTTATGGACACTTCAACCCGACCAAGTTGCACAATTCAATAATGGCACAACCCTTCATGACTGCCGCAACCGCCGCCGCGTCATAGTTTGCGAGCTGTCTCCTTTCAAAATCCTGTGCTGAGCCTCGCACCTGAGCGTCTAGTGCACAGTACTTCGGCCACTAGTTCATCCCACAATCCTACTAAGCTACGTGGCGATGCGTCGCATGACGACTTCTGTCGCAAGTAGCTGATACGGTGTGCACCTAGCCGCATCACCCTAAGTATGACTTTAGCCGATGTACACCCAGCTGGTCCATAACACCGCAATCTCTTGATCGTTGATGTACGGGTAATGGACCCACCAAGTAGGCACGGCACACTCTGTTCCTGGATCCCGCCTGATCCCGCGCTTTGACAAGTCAGTACTTCCCTCACGCTTTTCCTTTCAGTGACAATACCGGTTAGAAGCCAGCATAATCATGATACCCCCGCTATGTCACCGATCCTGTCAAGGTGATCATTATAATTATACATGTTGCCTGACACAGATAACATTGATATATGTTTTGATCGGCATCGGGAAAACTACAGAGTGCCACAGAGCGCTCTATAGCACTCTGTAGTGAAGTACGTTTTCCCGATGGGTTTCAAGAAACATGCACAGGTCAGTGCTCGGCTTCCCTACGGCGTATGACCACTCCTTTCAGACAAATTCTAGCCCGATTCTCTCGCATGGCATGCTTGACGAGGGATCACCAGTCATCTGCATTCTCTTCCTGTCCTTGAATTCTTGCCGACGACTATTGTAGCAACCTAGCACTAGCACTGCTATGTGACAACTGAGCTCAATTGGCTGTTCTGGCTGTCTGAGTTAGTCTATGTCGACTCCGAGTCATTATTTTGTGGTACGCCTACCGTTCCCCAACATGTCGGCAGATAGTTGCCAACTCCAGGGGCACTACACTATTGGAATTCAGATGTCCAAGGCACCGAACAACTGTTTCGGCCTCATCACAAACCGGAACAATCGACGGAGGTAACAATAGCTTTGAATTGGGAAGCACTCAAGGCTATTGACCCCTGCCAGATAAAAGCTGCGAGAGGTGTGTGTTCCCTCATCATAATCTTATCCTGCATCCCACTACTCTCTCGGGTGAAGAGAGTACTACCTATTGTAAATGTTCGCGATGTTTATTCTTCTCTTACTCGTTTATCTCGTTTCATCTATTAACGCTGCATCGATTGTATCTCGCTCGCAGTCCCACCCATTATCTCAGCCAGCAGTGCTTGGCCCAAAAACTAGGATAACCATAGGTAATAAGGTCATCGCTCCTGATGGTTTCGAACGCCCGTGAGTCTATTGCAATGGTACTCAAATCTCACTGCTGATTTTAAATAGAGCAACTGTAGTTAACGGCATATTCCCTGGACCTTTGATTGCAGCTCAGAAGGTGAACATCCGTCAACCTCCTTTCGTGCACCAGCGCTGACCTCATATTAGGGAGATGACTTTGCCATCGAGGTGGTCAACGAGCTCAAGGACGAATCAATGTTCAAGAGTACCAGTGTCGTAAGCATCACTCAATTATCCATGTTGTCATTGATCGACCTTGTTTACTGCAGCACTGGCACGGTATCTTCCAAAATGGGACGAATTATGCCGATGGGACATCATTCGTCACACAATGCCCCATTGCGCAAAACCACTCTTTTTTACATTCTTTCTCCGCTCCGAACCAGGCAGGCACCTTCTGGTATCATAGTCATTATTCCGTCCAATATGAAAGTATCGCTCGAACTTTGTACATGCAGTAGAGGACTGACCTGTGTAACAGTGTGATGGCCTGAGGGGACCCCTGGTAATCTATGACCCCCATGACCCTTTGGCACATATGTACGATGTCGACGATGGTGAGCAAACAACTGGTTTATATTTATTCTCTGACCATCATGTTGTTGCTAGCGAGTACCGTAATCACACTTTCCGACTGGTGAGTTTTATGCATATTAGTAATCTGCTTGCTCAACGTAGTGTCACTAGGTATCACGTTGTGGCCCCGGTCTTACGCCACATCATAGGTACGACCGCCAACTCCTCGCTTATCAATGGACTCGGCCGATATGCTGGCGGACCCATGTCTGAACTCGCTGTGATCAGTGTCGAGCAGGGAAAGCGTTACCGCATGCGCCTGGTTTCAACGTCGTGCGATCCAAACTTCTATTTTTCCATCGATGGCCACAACTTAACCGTCATCGAAGCGGATGGACAGCTGACTGAACCCCTGCTAGTAGATGAGCTCCGGATATTCGCGGGTCAGCGCTACTCTGTGGTTTTGGTAGCTGATAAGCCGGTGGATAACTACTGGATACGCAATCTTCCTGATATAGTACATGCGTCCTATGAGGGAGGAACGAACTCTGCAATCCTGCGCTACCAAGGCGCCCCCGATGTCGATCCGACTACGGTCAATACTACATCCGCGAACCCATTGAAAGAGACCGACTTGCATGCGCTGATCAATCCCGGCGCTCCTGGCATTCCGGAGTATGGGAAAGCTGACATCAACCTCAACCTCTCGGTGACCAGCGAAGGTGGAATATTCTATGTCAATAATGGTGTCAGCAATGTCACATTCCAACCCCCCAATGTTCCTGTTCTGCTCCAAATTCTCAGCGGAGCTCAAGAACCGTCTCAGCTACTTCCAAATGGGAGTGTCATCGTTCTAGAGGCTAATAAAGTGGTGGAGTTGACGTTGTCAACTACTGGTGCAGGTGGACCCGTACGCATGTTCCCTTCCTTCAATGCTTATTTGCCTGATATACGTCGTACCAGCATCCCATACATCTTCATGGAGTAAGTTTGCTATGGCATGGTTGCAGGCTGGTGCTGATGATCATTAGCATTCCTTCGATGTCGTACAGAGCGCAGGCAGCAAAACCTTCAATTATGCGAATCCCGTTCGCCGCGATGTGGTAAGCGCCGGCAGCAGAGGGGAACATATGGTGATCCGATGGACGACCGATAATTCTGGTCCCTGGTTCTTGCATTGGTACGCATCATTTTATTGAGCTGTCAAGAAAGGTACTAACCCCGTACTAACAGTCACATTGACTGGCACCTCGATGCGTATGTTTTTGTACGTCCTCGTGAGAGAACTAGCTAATCCTCAAATCTAGTGGTTTTGCCGCGATAATGGCGGAAAGTCCCTCAGATACCCGCGCACACTTGAACACCGTGCCACGTAGGTCCTATGTGAAAAAAAGTATACTTCCATGGCTGAACTGCTTTACAGAAGAATGGCATCAGTTATGTCCGATCTTTGACTCTCTAACACCCACACAGTTAGGGGGTGGAGGTCGCGAGTCCTATCAAGAAGCATCTAGTATCACCACACTCCTTTTCCCGCCGTCACCCCTCCCTTAGATACAGTCCTAGTCATTTTCGTTTATATAATGCTTGCATGACGAACTAATGTACATTAAGCAGATTGTTCTCCATTATAGGTACCACTATAATTAACTTCCCCTGTACTATTTATACCTTACTATACTAGGCCTTAGGCCTTAGTAGATCTTATTATTATACTCCAGCCTAAAATATACCTTAACATGGTGTCATGACTACGGTACCTGATACAACGGACTGCTCGTTTCCTGGAGCACTGGCAGACTTCGCGGGCCTGGTGAAAATTCATAGAAGTCGTTCTGAAGTGGAAAACAATGCTGAGGACAGGAAGATAGAAACCAAGTTTAATAGTGTGCCCTCGACGTCGAGGGACCCAGTACTCGCCGAGCTAAGGCTTTCATTGAGACACTGTTTCGATCCGACAGCAGTCAGTCCAGAGCCTCACACTGCGACTGCGACGGCTCATTCTGATTTCCTCCAGTTTTCCAAAATACATCTGGTTTGAGACCGCGCTGATTAGTCAGCATCACACAGTGTCCCGGGGCCCGAATGTGTGACTACTTGTTGCAGTAAGTCTTAAAAGCTTAACGGACCGCGGTCACGGTGGTCCTGACATCCATACTACCGTGCACAGGTGCGACAAACTTCAAACTTAAACCTATACGTGCAGAATGCGGCAACCAACCAAAATCGCCTTGGCAAGCAGTTAGTGCAAATACTGCCAGTTGGCCTGGTACAGCCCCGCCCACTACATTACAGTTCCTGATGTCTGACAGTGGTTGCTCACAGGTGCTCGCCGCTACTAGTGCCTACTTATTGACGATGCGGCGCGCGAGGACTTAGCAGGGAGAAACATATCAAATAATTTGATCCTCACGCATCAGCGAAGATCAGTGGCCCATGACAATAATAATGAGAACAAGCGCTCCTCGGAACTGTGCCTCGCATTTTGAAATCGGATAGAACCTGCTCAACGCGTCGTTGTGTTCGCCCACTCTGGGGCCCGCGTTGACTGGCTGGTTGATCAAACGAGCAAGATAATCAAATCACGCCTCGAGTCATCTAGGCTTGACCAAACAAGACGCATTTCGAAATTCCGGTGCGTTTCATACTAGCCTAAGGCCAGGAACGGATCCGGGGACACTTGTCAGGGGAAGTGCTTTTCAGGGGCCCTCGGAGCCACGCGGTGCGCACAGTTAGCTTCGAGTAGCCAGGTCGAACAATTGAGCCTGATTCCCACAATTCTACCGCTGGTTCGAAATGATGTATATGGATCCCTACGAGTACCGAAACTGGCTGATCCAGGGTCATCACTCAATCTGTTGAATGACGACTATGAGCGAATTTCGTACTTCCAGAACTTTCCAACTTGAAAGTAGACTTGGCGTCACTTGATTGGCTTGCCGTCCCGGCTCTTGTTATTCCCCTATGGGTGCTATAGTCAAGCTTGACGTGGCGGGCTGTGAGCTTGTGTAGTGCTTGTGTAGCATAAACTACCGGTAACTAGTCGGGGCTTGGCATTTGACGTTGGCTGCAATCATTTTACGGTCAGGTCTGCCACTCGTTGCAGAAGTTGGGATCAAGAGAAGTTACTAGACTTATATAAGATCAAACTACGCTGAGGTGAGTTCTCATCGTCGAGTGCTATAGCACATATTCCCTCCCTCTGTACTCAATATAATGCTTTTCCTTAATGTTATCTTGATGCTATGGCTTCATCTGGCTCATGCAGCATCCATCATCTCACGATCCAATTCATATCCACTCAACTCTCGTTCGACCACACTAGGCCCTAAAACCAACTTAATCATTTCTAATAAAGTCATATCTCCAGACGGTTTCACACGCTCGTGAGTCTGTCTTTTCTGTGTCTTTTTGCATCTTAATCATTGGTACAGTGCAACGCTCGCTGGAGGAACATTTCCTGGTCCAATCATCGCAGCAAAGAAGGTCACTTTTTCTACCAATTCGATCAAACCCTCAGACACTGACTATAATTGAAGGGAGAGCACTTTGCGATAAATGTCGTGAACAGACTCACTGACGGTGAAATGCTCAAGAGCACTGCTGTGGTGGGTATACATCTGTTCAATACTCATACATTGGGCTTACCTGACTCTGTTTAGCACTGGCACGGAATCAGGCAGAACGGAACTAACTATGCTGATGGAGTCTCGTTCGTTACTCAATGTCCCATTGCGCAAAATCACTCCTTTCTGCACTCCTTCGAGGCTCGGGGTCAGGCCGGAACCTTCTGGTATCATAGCCATTACGCGACCCAACAGTGGTGTGTTGATATGAATTGTTTAACTCCGTAATCAATGATCCGAAACCGTTTAGTGATGGACTCCGCGGAGCGTTGATAATCTACGATCCTGAAGACCCCCTATCCCATTTATATGACGTTGACGACGGTACAGTGACTGCTGTCATAGTCATGAATCCGCTCACTTAAAACATTCACAGAGACCACCGTTATCACTCTTGCTGACTGGTACATCTCAGAACTATCTGCGACTTGCATTCAACTAACCAATTGATCATAGGTACCATGTGGTTTCCCCCGTCTTAAGCCATATAATTGGCACCAATGCCAACTCAACACTCATTAACGGTCTCGGTAGATATCAAGGGGGACCACAGAGTGAACTTGCGGTGGTCAGTGTCGAGTATGGGAAACGATACCGCCTACGCCTTATAGCAATGTCTTGCGATCCCAACTTCATATTCTCCATTGACAACCATAACCTGACAGTAATCGAAGCGGACGGTGAACTGACGCAACCCCTCCTCGTGGACTCGCTCCAGATACTTGCTGGACAACGATACTCTGTTGTGCTCGTCGCGAACCAGCCGGTCGACAACTACTGGATACGAGCACTCCCAAACACTCTAGGCTTGAACTTTGACAACGGCCAGAGCTCTGCTATCTTGCGATACAACGGTGCACCCGTTGCAGAGCCTACTACAAACCAGACCAAAAGTACCATGCCGCTCATCGAGAACAACTTGCATGCACTCATCAATCCTGGTGCGCCTGGGATTCCAGAGTACGGAAAGGCAGACATCAACTTGAAGTTGGTGGTCAACAACACGGCCGGGATATATTCGGTCAACGGCGCAACATACAAGCCTCCCACGGTGCCAGTACTGCTTCAGATACTCAGCGGTGCACAACAGGCAACCGATCTCCTTCCGCCAGCAAGTGTATATGTTTTAGGGGCTAACAAGGTCGTCGAATTGACAATGCCAGCTGTTACTGTTGGTGGTCCTGTAAGTTTCCCGTGCGTTCATTACGTTACACACATCTCATGACATCTCACTAGCATCCGATTCATCTTCACGGTGTCAGTATTTCTGGTTACCAGTTGACACTCGATTGCTCATTGTAGTAATAGCACAGCTTTGATGTCGTGCAGAGCGCCGGAAACAGTTCTTTTAACTACATTAATCCCGTACGCAGGGATGTGGTATCCAGTGGGCTCCAAAACCAACAGATGGTGATCAGATGGGTCACAGATAACTCTGGCCCATGGTTCCTGCACTGGTAAGCACTGCGACATTGACGTATGTCACACTAGCACTGATGACATCGTTTACCTAGTCACATTGATTGGCATCTTGAGGCGTACGTGTCTCGAGCGCTCTGACACTGCCGTAAGCTGACATGTGTTGCTAGTGGTTTTGCTGTAGTCATGGCCGAAAGTCCTTCGGACACTCAGAAGCATCTAGGCCACATACCCAGTAACTATTCAATGTCTATCTTATGCTCTGCTTTAATTGATGGTGTACACAGATGCATGGGACGAACTTTGCCCAACATTCAACTCGTTAACTCCAGCCCAGATTGGAGCGGAAAACTCGTATCAGGAAGCACAGAATATCTCCACATTGCTATTTCCCAACGCATAGTGTTCGCTTTTGTTATAAAGTTCGAAGGAATGACACTATCGGGACCCTCATAATACACATAGTAGTACCATTAATAACATTATCACAAGCCATCCCATGTAAATGCTCTATAATTTATGCGAGCTGCTCACATACTACTCCCGATGTTATGATGAGCGAGCCGCCATGACACGGATCTATACCAAATGCATGTTGATGCCCACCCACTAACCGCGAACCGCGCTGTACTAGTCTCCCATAGGCAGACGTCCAAAGACAGTCGTTCCTTATTACCACGTGCTGTATGCCAATTGCTGGCTGAAGGCCACCCATACGGAATCTAGTACTCGATTCAGACAACAGGTGAGAATAACTGCGAACTTCCCAGTGCGCGTTGGGTGGTGAAACGTGTCGTGGGTGCCATACTGCTGGACAACTGCCAGTGGTCCAATCAGATCAAAGCAAGTGATGAGAAGGCAAGAATTGAGTAGTGACTCCCCGGATCAAGAGTAAGTTTGTGTTCACATTCTGAAATAGAAACCGCCGGGGCCGCAGCCTGGTACGATACTAGTCATGAACCTGGCTTCTATGTAGTTTTCTTCCGCCGATGGACAGACCTCTCGAGCTCAGCGTCTCCTGTGTTGAGTGACTCAAGATCGGTTGAGAGCAGGTGTGGAACTAGCCTGGGATGGTTTGGTGTGAAGTCGGCAATCGACGACGATGGGACTTTGGGATTCTGCCTAGGGAACGAGGGGCAGTGGTACTGCCTGGGAGCAAACAGCAGCCGTCGCAGTCTCTGGGAATCGCGCATTTGTTGATTCCGAAGTGAACGTACTTCCAAAACTTGGTTGTATCGTATGCTGGTCGTATCGAACGTTTTTCCAAAATGCATGCCCGGATTTAGTAAATGTTTGTGCAGTGGAGATATGATGCGATCCTAGCCACGTGCTAAAAATTGGCGATATCGGACGAGCGAAAGACATCGATTTCTAAGTCGTTTCACTGGTCTTCACAGCTATCGGTAGCTTATAAGGTACCTCTTCGCTCCCATTTAAAGGCTGTTCTGACGCTCTCTCCGTCTTGTTCCAGATCCACCATCATCGCACTCTCTCGTCGATTCATCATGGGTGTCCTCGATATCGTTCCCGTTAGTACAAATCAATCATCGGGGAAGCTGATCCATTGACATCCTAGTAGGCTGGTGTCCTAACTGGAGATAACGTTCGCAAACTGTTCGATTATGCAAAGGAAAACAAGGTACATCGCTCTCAACTCATCTCCTATTACCTTAATGAAGCGCCTTGCAATTCAACTTCAATAGTTTGCCATTCCCGTGAGTGCCTTTCCTATTGGAGGTAAAGATCCTGCTAAAGCGATGATATCTTCACTAGGCTATAGTGAGTGACGAAATAAATCGTGGTCTCCTTGAGTTTTGGCTTAACTGCGTCAGAATGTCACTTCCTCATCCACCGCTAATGCCGTTTTGGAAGCCGCAAGGTCAGCAAAAGAATCTGAGTCATTCATGAAATACTCACCTCTAGTTCTGCAGAGACATCAGGGCTCCGATCATCCTTCAAGTCTCTCAGGGTGGAAGTGCCTACTACGCCGGCAAAGGTCTTGCAAATGACAACCAGCAAGCTTCCATTTTGGGAGCTGTTGCTGCTGCCCACCACATTCGCACAGTTGCGAAGGCCTACGGCGTGTGAGTCTGATATTTGCCTGGTTTTCATGTTATTTTAAACCACGGTGGACATTAGGCCCGTCGTTCTTCACAGCGACCACTGTGCTCACAAGCTCCTGCCATGGTTTGATGGCATGCTTGCTGCCGACGAGGCTTATTTCAAGGAGCACCAAGAACCCCTTTTCTCCTCACACATGCTTGACCTGTCTGAGGAGCCAAAAGAGGAGAACATTGCAACTTGCGTGAAGTACTTCAAGCGCATGGCACCTATTGGTATCTGGTTAGAGATGGAAATCGGTATTACCGGTGGTGAAGAGGATGGTGTTGACAACACTGGTGTCGACAATGCATCCCTCTACACGCAACCCGAGGACATCTACGATGTCCACACTGCTTTGAGTGCTATTAGCCCCAACTTCAGCATTGCCGCTGCGTTCGGTAACGTGCACGGTGTCTACAAGCCTGGAAACGTCAAACTCCAGCCTGAATTGCTTGGAAAGCACCAAGCTTACAGCAGCCAAAAGCTCGGTGGCAAGTCCGAGAAGCCTCTCTACCTCGTGTTCCACGGTGGTTCAGGGTCAACCAAGGAGGAGATCAGGACTGCAGTCGGGAATGGCGTCGTCAAAATGAACGTTGATACTGGTGAGTCTGTCAGGTTTAGCAACAAATTCAGTCGCTGACGCGCAACTGGTCAATCAGACACCCAGTTTGCTTACCTCGCTGGTATCAGGGTACGATTGATCATCAATCCTCGAGATCGAGCAATGGCTGACCACCATCTCTCAGGACTTCGTTTTCAAGAAAAAAGATTACCTGCTCACTCAAGTTGGTAACCCTGAAGGCGCAGACAAACCCAACAAGAAGGTATGTCACTAGGGAATCTTCTATAAGATTTCCGACACTCATGTCTGATTGTAGTTTTATGACCCCCGTGTCTGGGTTCGTGAGGGCGAGAAGACGCTCACGGCGCGGGTCAAGGAAGCTTGCAGTGACCTCGGCAACGTTAGTGAGTATCAAATTGAGCTTGATCGTTTATCGGTTATTGACTTGACCATCCGTAGACCGCCTGTAAAGAAAGCGCCCGTAAACGCACGTATAGCTTAGAAACAAGGTTTTGAAGATTTATTACCCGTTATGTACTTCTGTAAATGCCCTGAAAAAACATGACACCCGAAAGCAACAGGCTAAGTCACTGTCGAGCAGTGGTCCATAGATGTGCTTGGGATCATTTTCTAGATATATCTGCAGATCTGCTGAAAGGTCGTAAGTCGTGAACGTATGAACTCGGAGCCCCGCGTACTATCTTGGTTGATGGAAGCGCCGTAAGTGTGACAATTGTGGGTGGTTTCGAACTTCTGTTGATTTGTTGAAATCCACGAAGTGTGACTCACAACTGTACCATCAACATCCATCCCAATCTTGAGGCATCTCCGGTCGAGATCGCCTTGTCTATAGCCTGTAATTCAAAGTTCCTGCACGACCAGACACGGGAAAATCTATATAACAAATATTTGTGACAACATGAGCATGAACGATGTTCGTACGTGATTCTTAATCTTTACTCCGCGCAACTGCGATTCACAACGCACAGCAGTCTACGCTTCTTTCCTCTTTCCGGTCTTCTTGACTATCGAATGCACGAGATGCATTCTCTACGTCTCTGACAGAACGCCCTGGCAGCGGGCCATTGCGCTTGGTCGTCTTACTACTCAACATCCTCGCGTTTGGCCCGCTCCGGGTGATTTTTGGATGGGTGCTGATGATCATATGGTTGCCTGTGCGAGCTCTTCTTTGGTTCATGGGTATAGGAAGGGGAGCACCAAAGAAAGGTGCGTGTTCTTTGTCCCTTACTCGTTGTGCAACATGGCTGACAATCAATTCATGCGTTACGTATGTAGGTTCGGCGGCAGCCACAGCGCGATTCTATGAATTTAAAAAGAGACGAGCCGAGGGACTGGAAGAACAGACGAGGGGAAAGATAATTTGGAGGACTTGAGGTATTATTTATCTTCTTGGGCTGTATGTACCTCTAAAGGTGTATTCTGTTGTTCTATGATTGTTGTCGTCGTATTATTATATTTATGCTCTCCTGTAGCTCCCAGCTGGCCAAGGAGCTCAGCTGTATATATTCATGTATCGACTCGCTCCGAACCTTGTACACTGGCGATTCGCGAACCTCTGCAATCACGTGACCGCGTACAGTAATAGGGCGTAGGGGTAGGGTAGGGCGTTGGGCTTTGGGCTTTGAGCTCCCCTAATGTAAGCTTCACAAGACCATATATGATCATATACGCTGCGTGTTGTTTTGTTGATGCAAAATTCGTACAGCAACATTTCAGTCATCTCCCCGTATTGCCTGAACTCTACCCACCTTGTCTGGTAACTCTTTTTGGTGCAACCAGGGGGCGAACCGCATAATTAGGTGGAGTCAGTACTTATTTCGATTCTCTCTCTGTTGAGCATTCATCTTCCCTATTTTTAGGCAGTCTTCATATAGTTCCATCCTGCTCCCAGACCTTCCTGGTTCAATTTTTTTCTCGTTTTCACAGCATTCCACGCAGGAAGTCCCCTTCGATTGTGCTGGACACCATCAGCGGCCTCTAGAAGAATGGCTGAATCCGCGCAGCCCGTAATTCACAGCATCGCACCCCGTCGAGCATTCAAAGGTCATGCAAACACCGTATTTGCAGTCGTAGTCTTCCCTGATAGACGACGCATGGTGACGGGCTCGGCAGACAAGATGCTTCATCTATGGGACTTAAAAGATGTTGTTGTGTTGAAGAAAATGAAGGGGCATCGCGGCGGGGTGCATGCAATAGCAGTATCAAAAGATGGACGTTTGATAGCAAGCGGTGATAACATCGGAGAGCTCATCGTCTGGGACGGAGACACTGGAGCTTCTCTTGCCCAACCCATCAAAGCACACTCCAACAAGATCCGCTCGCTGGACTTGTCTCCGGATGGCACGGTCCTAGCGACAGGTTCACGAGACAAAACGATGAAGTTGTGGAACACCAAAACACGGCATTTACAGGAAAATCCGCTCAATTGTCGTGGAAAAATATATTGTGTTCGATATTCACCGTCTGGTAGAATTCTTGCCATTGCGACAGAAAAAGATATCCAAATCTTTGATACAACCACGAAACGATTCATCGCAAACTTGAATGCTCACAACGCTTTCAGTGGAGCACTCAACTTGTCACTCACATGGTCACCCGATGACACACGGCTTCTCTCAGGGGGCTCGACTTCTGATCCCACCATACGAGAGTGGGATGCATTAACTTGGAGGCAGATTGGTACTTCATGGAAAGGCCATTCCAACGAGATCTACTCCATCGCCATTCACCCTACTGGCACTCTGGTCGCATCCGCATCTCATGACAACCATGTTCGCCTCTGGCTGCTCCCCGATCGACGAACCATCGCCTTATTCAAGCACTCTGACACAGCGCACTCTGTGACCTTTTCCATGGATGGCAAACATATTCTCAGTGCTGGTAACGATAAGAAAATCTCAGAATGGGCGATACCCGAGGACGCCTTGTTAAATTTCAAGGTAAGTTTTCAACCCCAACTGTTATAACGTAATTCGAGCATACTTCACCCAGGTCGTTAACATAAATATGGCAATACGCAATGCGTGCTTGGCCGGGGACTTGGATACTGCTGAAGAGCTGCTCACAAAAGATATATACGCTCATCCTAATAACTGCAACACCTATGCCACTCGCCCATTTGTCACGACGCGAAAGCTTGACTGGGATCATGCCCTCCGCGATGCTCTCGAGGTAAGATATGTTGGCCCGTTGCGACTCCGTCTGACGCTGATGACGACATAGTCTGTCAGCATTCTGCCTTCCTTGGCAGGATATATCTCCCAGGGCATGGCTCTCTGTGGGAAAATGCACTTCCAGGACGCGATGAGAGCATTTGACCTCGCATCCAAGTTCACAAACGAAGATCCAAAGACTATTCAGCTGCTTCACTTGATTAATGTACGTCGATATTTCTCCCCTGTTTCTGCTTCAAAACGGTTTTCAGGCCATTGCACTGTTCAATGCAAATCGACGTGACGAGGCAATCCTGCGTGTCCAGCAGCTCGCTGTCGCTCATCCCAATGTTGATATACCATCGCTGTCGCATCCAAATCCACTATTTGTTCCGAATATGATGATTTCATCCTGGTATGTTCATGTGATTCATCGGAACATACTTTGCATGCCCAACTGCGCACTTTTTCAAGCTACCTCGGATGGGACCTCGAGTTCTTGTGGCAAACCGAAAACCAGAAACGGTGCGATGTATTCTTTCGTGCAGGTAGACTTCGAGAAGCCCACGAATCATATCGATATATTATGGATATGAGTGATGAAGCTGCGAAGGCCACCTGCCTCGATTGGTCCACTGGTCAGTATTCGGTATTGTCATTCGGGATACAATGGTAATCCGAATTTCACCTAGCTTTCGTGCAGGAATTCAATGCGCTCTACGCTGCTAATGGAGTTGCTAGTCTCGTTGCGAGTGGAGATGCTGCCTTCGTTGCGAAGGATTATGACAGGACGATTGAGCTATACTCAGCGGCGATCAACCTGGATATTGCAACAGACACTACACTTGCAAAGCGCAGTAAGGCGAGGTGCGTAAAAATGCTATGGGAGGATGCACTCCTCGATGCACAGAAGGTGCGATGACATCTATTATTTCGAAGTCATCGCTGATACTCGTAATTACATAGGTCATTGAACTCGACCCATCGTCTTACGTTGGATACCAGTTGAAGCATGTGGTGCTTCACAGCGCACAACGTTACAATGAAGCCATCGAAGCCATCGAGGCCTTCAAAATGATGTTCTTGAAACTGGACGATGCTCCCAATATCGAAATATGCAGTAAGCCCAAAACAATATACTCATCACGCGCTATACTCATTACATGCTTGAATCTGTCTTCAGATCTACACAGGCAGTATATCTCGCCGTTCGAAGTAGAAATGGCTGTTCGAAGAGTCGTTGATGCTCATATGGAAAATGCCCCACCTCGTCTACTGAACACCTCCACTGGGCGCTTGTGCGATCGCGCGGCACAGATAAACGCCTTCGAGATGACCACAGAGTATACTGAGCTTCTGGTATCAACAGTGATGCATGGAGATACACAAATGGAGCGCATCCAAGGCGTGGTTGAGACGTACTTCCGATATGTCATGCTATCGCACAGGTGGGAAGGGAAGGAGCCGCTGTTGTACGACATTCAGGACAAGATTGTGTACGATTTGGATGCAGTTGGCGGTAACGTGAAGTTGCAGTCGTTCTGCAAAACAGCTCGTGATGCGGGTTATCACTGGGCATGGAGTGATACATGCTGCATTGACAAAAATATCAATGTCGAGCTCCAAGAATCGGTCAACTCCATGTTTGTCTGGTACCGCCAATCAGCGCTTACCATCATCTACCTGTCTGATGTCCCACCTTCGTCCAAGTCTGGGGCACTGGCAAAGAGCGCTTGGAACACGCGAGGATGGACAGTTCAAGAATTCCTGGCCCCGAAAATTGTCCTCTTTTATCAAAAGGATTGGACCATATATCTAGGCGACCGCTCTCCCAACCACAAGGATTCCATTACAATTATGCAGGAGATGCGAGATGCGACGGGCATAGATGCACAGACCCTGGTTACCTTCCGTCCGGGAACGAGAGATGCCCGAGAGAAACTTCAATGGGCTTCGGCGCGTACCACCACGCTGCAGGAAGATATCGCATACTCATTGTTCGGCATCTTCGGCGTCCACTTGGCTCCAATTTATGGGGAGAAAAAGCAGAACGCACTCGGGCGGCTCGTGCAAGACATTATTGCTCAGTCGGGTGATGTTAGCGCCCTAGACTGGATTGGGAAATCATCCGAATTCAATAGCTGTTTGTCAGCCGAAATCACTTCTTACCAAGCCCCACCATGCATGTTGCCATCTCTGGACGAAGATGAGATTCAGAAGTCAGTCTCATCCCTGCAAGATGTTGTGGTTGTAGAGTCGGCAATGAAATTGTACAACGAACTTGACTCCCTGAGCGTTGCCCCGCTTTGCGCACCACCGATTGCATCTGCCCTGCCTCACATTCCCTGTTACCGAAGTCAGGTCGATGCATGATCGGGGCCAGGAGACACATTTCACATATCAACTCAGGGCAAATGGGCTTCATGATTTGTTGATCACCACGGAAGACAGACTGGTTCAGTTCTGGCCGGGGAGACCCACTCTGCAGACATTCTTGATTGTTCGTCGTGGAATCTTGACCTCCTCGAGCTGCCCGACTTTACAGATCTGCCGGACCTTCCAGAGCCCCGTTCTACCAAAGACTCGCAGGGCATGGGAGATCAGTCAACCTCACCCGCGTCTCCGTTGCACGGTTTGCCTCCCACATCTTCTGGAGAAAATGGACTGGTCGATTCAGAATCTCAATCGCGAGCGTTGCGATTGATTGTTCGCCTTGGAGAGCCATTTAGCGTATTTTTGCTAGCGCAGCAACGTGGCGGAGAATTCAGGAGAATCGCGTCAGAACACGATATCATTGCACTAGTTAAAGATGTGGCTTCTGTTCACAGTATGATGGAGGTCAGGACGCTAGAGATATTGTAGTTGTGCGGGACTTATCTGAAGAACAGGGAGTTTTCATTTGTACCGTCATGATTTCCTGTTTACTGGTATGCTGAATGTTGGACTATTTATATTCGTCCAGTGATCGTGCATGCAAGACTTCCTTGATTGGCAAGAGAGTCAACCTACCAGAATTTGCTCGCGACCAGTCCTGCATTCGAAAGAAATGCTCCCGAAAACTGGTTACGAGCCAAGGAATGAGCACAGAACTTTGGTCTGCGTGTACGCTACGACCTAGGTAGACTGTCGGGAAGTACCCCTGAGACAACGTCGGAAAAAAAACTTTCCCAGTTTGCAAAGCGGTCAATTTGGCAACACTTGCGAATCCATCGGAGCGTGGGTATTAAAACAAAGAAGCTGAGTAAAGACGGACTTACATCTGTAATAGTCAGTGATTTACGTGCGCTTTCAAGTTAGTACTGCTGTACTAAAGAACATATACCTGTGACATTGCGAATGAGTAAGATCTCTAGCAAATTTCTGGTGTCTCGCTGAAGGTGCATGTATATGTTCGCATTGACTAGACACAAAAGGATTAGCATTGGCCGATAGGGTGAGAGGACTGACAAATAAAATAATTCCTGGATGAAAAGCACGGTGAACAGAATACTCCGATCACATATACTTGCACACACATCGCAAGTATCGTGCCCAGGTAGCGAACCTGTCTAGAGAACTTGTCAAGTGGCGACAGTGCGAGCGTCGAACTCACATACCACTTCGTATACGCTCGACATAACGGACTATTGTGTCCTCTATCTGCAGTGAGCAAACCACGTTGCTTTGTTTCGGGAATTTAATTGGGCGTCATTCAAGTCCTATGACTCGGATATGATACAACATCAATATACTCACAATAATCGTACCACACGACGGCCACGGCAGCAATTAATGGATGATAAGCTTACCTTGGAGGAGGAGTAGCACTTACTGCTGTAGAAATTGGATAGCTGAACCGCCTGCAAGATTGACCACCATGCTGGTAAATCGTCCACAACAACGTTGCTCGTGGTGTTTCCAAGTAGTGAGTAAATATGTGAGGTTGAAGACTGATTGTATGTTGTGACTCGCCTCTGTCAGACAGTATTCAACGCTCTGCTGCCGAATATCTGTCAAACATGTATTTCCTTGTTCCGCGTTGTCTGCTCACACACAACAAGGATAAGGACAGATTGGTTAGGATTGTACACCACAGGGGATAAAAATGAAACACAGAGTCGAGACTTGATCACAGGCTGAAGTGTGCTTGATCAGGACTGCGTTGCAGGTTCGCCTACGATGATCATCGAATTCTTCGTGGGGAAGAACATTAACGCGAGCTGTTAGCAGAAAGATCCTCGTGGGACTGGGAACCATTTCTGCGATCCGTTGTCCACTGCCCACTGTCCAGTACACTGCACTGGACTTTTGTAATTGTGATCGATCGGCAGCTGGTTACACAACTTACGACCAAAAATATTTCGACTATTTAAACCCTTCTATAAAGCTGTTGGATTCTCTGAGGAAGTAATCGGGACGGGGATGGTCCGGCCAGTGTGAAGATTGGTGTCAATGGTGTGAAACATATCCTTTCACTCACGATGCTGACGTTAAAGTTGATTGATCTCCCTTCTTGATGCCGCAGTCACGTTTGAGGGGTATTTTCCTGACGCCGAAAGATGTATTGTTAGTGGTCTAGCGAAGGAACCGTGCACTGCCCATGGCAGTGCCTACCAGCTTGAAAGATACTTGTTCAAGGAAAGAAGTGCTTTCTTTCGTAACAAATCACGGAAAACAATGATCGAGTGAATACTAGATATTCAAGCTTCAAGTATTCGCTGTAAGACGGACGAAGAATAACTTGATTAGTAATCTGCCACCATGATGGTGGCAACTTGCGTGCTTATCAAATTACATAGTAAGCATTTAGTACAACACCATCAATGGGTCCGTTATCAGCCTCGTATCTGTGAAAACTAGTCTTTATATGCAACCATGTAACTATATATAAATCCAGGGCCAGTAGTCTCGCTCTCTTCATCCAGCTGGTCCATCATGTCCATCCCTCCATTCGATTCCACCACCTACTCCACCTATACCCAATCACCAAATCCATCCTGGACGTATGGTCAGAGAGTCGACACCACTCCTGCCGGAAAAGACTGGGTCGCAGGCGAATCTGCAGGGTGGAAAGTCTATAACACAGCAGAAACAGATAAGGTGTACGTACTCCTCGACCTGTTGTTTAGCCGCAATCGTGACCGCGATCGACAGCGATCTCTACAAGCTCTTGATCTCGGGCATCGTACCACGCCCGATCGCATTCGTGTCCACGATCAGTGAGGATGGCATAGAGAACCTGGCACCGTTCAGGTAAGACATGCTTCCGTTATCTAACGCGCCCTGCACGCTTACCCAGCTTGCATCCATCAGTTGGTTTAACACAGTGAGCAACACACAAAAACATGTCTTTTCATCGATTTAATAGCTTCTCCCCATAGGTCACGAACAACCCGCCTATCATTTCATTCGCATGCAACGACAGCGCTCCGGGCCGCCTCAAGGACACAACCACGAACTTGAAGAACAGCCAAGGATTTACCGTGAACATCATCAGCGAGCCATTCGTCGAGAATGCGAATGCAACTGCCATAGACGCTCCTCCCAGTTTCGACGAGTGGAGTCTCAGCGGTCTGACAAAGGAAAAATGCGTACGCGTGCACCTTTGTGGTGCGACATACGCGCTAATAGCTAGCTGTTCAGGTGCAAACAAAAGCCTCCCGTGTCAAGGAAAGCGCTTTTAGCATGGAGTGCGAGGTAATTTCGTTTAATGCCGAGCCTGCTCGCTCGCTAACCACGTCGCTTCGCAACAGCTCTACAAATCTATCGATATCACCCACCCAGTCACAGGCGAGCACAGCAGCACACTCATCCTCGCGCACGTCAAGTACATTCACGTGCGCAAAGACGTGCTCACAGAGAGAGGTGTCATCGACCTCACAAAGTTTAAGCCTGTCGCGCGTTTGGGCGATATCTCATATGCGCGCGTTGGAGATGCATACAGGATCGCCCGTCCAACATGGGCGCAGGACGAGGGGAAGATACGAGAAGCGTTGGGGACTCAGGCATCCCTATGAAATAGAACGAAGGAGGCCAGCTTACTGTTTCTTGGGTAGCATATACCATAGAACATAAGACAGGCAATAGATATCAGCATTCACGCGTGATCGAGTCCGTTACCATTTCTCATCGCTGAGATGGTCCTTCCTTGTAATGATTACAAGGGCCGCTGTCGCTCGTGGGGATACGATAATACATCACGCGAAGGGAAACATTCACCAATCCCGTGGGGAATTTGCTGCAACTTCGTGTCTTCCTGCAATTAGGTGTGGCATTCGTAGAACGTTCACACGAGAAGGTAGTTAACTTTGAGTACACTCAAGAATCGAGCAGAGGAAACTGGCCGAACTAAGCGTGTATCGTCGGGAAAGGATCAACTACTCTAACAGTAGACTCAGCTTACATACTGTAGAGTACGGGTCTTAAGCAATCTAAGGAATCAAGGAGAAAGTATTCGAATGTGTCGCCTTGACAGTAGCCAAGGCTTTTGACGGAGGTTACAGTAGGGTACCCACTGCTTGTCCTCCGACTGCATCAATACGCTATATCCTCGCAAAAACACGCATGCAGGACTCGAACAACAACCTACCGACGACTGATCACACTACCATCTGGTATTAATATATCGTTTCACGCCTTGAGCACTTGAATCCCTCGGCTGGATTTACGTCCACGTACGTCGCCTGTCGAGATCATCGAATGTACTCACCTTGTCGTTAAACAGTAGTACGCTGTTCTATTGCATCTTACAATCGTCACAATCTATCATCGATCCTTGTCAATGAGTCATCAACGGGTTATGATTGAGGATGCTTGGGAGAAGCTGTCCCGTGTCTCCGTCAAGGGCGCTGAGTATGACTCTCGTGAACGCCAGCCCCATCCGAGACGGCTGGAAGGGTCCTGGATAGATCTTACCAACTGCATCCACGCATTATTAGGCCACCGAGAGAAGAGCCAACTTATTTGGCTTCATGGGGCAGCGGGAGTCGGAAAGTCTGCTGTTGCGTTCAATATAGCTGAAAGAATGAGGATAAAAGAGCGCACGGATATCGAAAAGCGGCTCGCAGGATCTTTCGTTTTTTCGCGCAAACACACGAAACGGTCTACGACTGGATATTTTTTTGCGACACTCGCCTACCAGCTAGCGAGCATTTCAAGCTATTCTGGCTTCAAGGAGCTCGCGACAGGATCCATCCTAGAGAATCCCGCGCTTCTAGACCCCGACAAGTCTCTTCGCGACCAGATGGAGGCGCTCTTTCTTCGACCTCTTCGGAGACTTCGGTACAGATTGGGCAACTGTCCCCCTTTGGTGTTCGTTGTTGATGCCCTTCATGAATGTACATCCAAAGCTGAGCTTGCCGATCTCATCACCCTGTTAACTGAAGTGCTTCGCGAACCTCAATTGCCCGTGATGCACATCCTGCTCACGAGTAATTCGCAAACCCATATCCGTGAAGCTTTTCAGAACGCAGAGGCGCGCCCCCTGCTGTCTGAGATACGGGCGAGTACTTCTGGCGATATTCTCGCTATGGACGTGGCATCCCTGGATTCTCGCGTAACTGGAAACTTGCCACACATCCTCGCTATAAACACGGAACCCCGTAACGCGTGCATAACTGGGGACTTGCTAATCGCTGAAGAGCTGTTAATGCAAGAGATTCGAGGCAGCGGTGTTAACAACTATCAGTCTTACGCAAATCGGTCATTTGTTATGGCGCGGAAAAATGACTGGGACCATGCACTTCAAGACGCACTTGAGGTGCGATTTGTTGATCCATCATGGATCCCCTGCTAATTTTCATGGTGGGGCAGTCCGTCAGTCTTCACCCCTCGTTGACAGGTTATATCTCCAAGGGCATTGCCCTGTGCGGAAAGAATAACTTGCAGGATGCGATAAGGGCATTTGACCTCGCATCCTGTTCACGAAAAGTGATTCAGAGACCACTCTTCTTCTCTTGATTAAGGCAAGGACACCAATTTCTTCTCGCATACTCATTGTTTCAACACAGCCCTCAGGCTGTTGCGCTTTTCAACGGAAATCAGCATGAGGACGCAATGCTGCGGGTCCAAGAGTTGGGTGCTATTTGTCCCAAGACCGACACTCTTGCGTGTCGTGTCGTAGAAGTGAGTTTTATGTGTTTTGCGACTTCTGCCGAACCCAGGTTCATGCGTGACACGAATTTTCTTAACTCTGCACACCAGGCATATCTATGCGTCCTCCTGGGTACCAATGCCTTAGACGGCGGGCGTCACAGCGAAGCTGCTGACCACTTCACCGCAGCTGTCAAGGCCAGCGCATTCACGTCGCAGATGGACATTTATTCTAAATACCAAGACTTTGTGGTGGTGCGTGAGCGCGATACAACCGTGATTTTTTGTTCATGCCTAACGGCGTGCTTTATCTAGCTCTTCGGGTGGGACCTCGAGTCCTTGTGGAAAAATGCAAACCAGAGAAAGTGCGATGCACTCCTTCGTGCAGGCAGGCTTGGAGAAGCAGTCGAATCGCACCGATACATGATGGAGATAAGTGACGAGGCAATGAAGGCGAGCTGCCTTGAATGGTCTACTGGCAAGTCTTCGTTAATATCGCCCGGGCTATCATCCTCACGCGCATGTAAATTAGCTTTCATGCGAAAATGCAACGCGCTCTATGCTGCCAATGGAGTTGTTGAACTTGCTACGAGTGGAGATGCTGCCTTTGCTGAGAAGGACTACGACCGGGCCATTGAACTTTACTCGGCGGCGATCGAGCTGGACTCTGCAACCGATACCATCTTTGCAAACCGAAGTAAGGCGAGGTTGTTGAAATGCTATGGGAGGATGCACTTCTCGATGCGGAAAAGGTGCGGCGGCATCTGTTTCACAATAAGCTATGCTTACTTCAGACATGGACAGGTCATCGAACTCAACCCTTCGGCTTATCTTGGATACCAGCTGAAGCACGAGGCGCTTCATGGGGCGCAATGTTATGACGAAGCCGTCGAGGCTTTCCAAATCATGTTGCTAAAACTCGATGAGGCTCCCGACCCGCAAATACAAAGTAAGCCCCGAATAACGCACGTATCAAAATACCTGACTCTTCGTCCAGAGCTATACCAACACTGTATCAGTCCATTTGAAGCGGAAAATGCTATTCGACAAGTTCTACATGCTCACCTTGACAATGCCCCACTTCGTCTAATCAATACATCCGATGGGTGGTTATGTGATCGAGAGGCCCAGACACATGCTTTTAAGACGAGCGCAGAATACAAGGAGCTGTTGGCATCTATAATCAAGAATGCAGAAGTCCAATTGGAGCACATCCAAGACGTGGTGGCCAAGTACTTTCGTTGGGTCATGCTATCACATAGGTGGGGAGAAAAGGAGCCGCTGCTGCACGACATCCAAGACAAGGTCGTGTACGAGTTGGATCCAGTTGACAGCACCACGAAGTTGCAGTCATTCTGCGAAATCACTCGTGACGCGGGTTTCTATGGGCGTGGATGGACACGTGCTGCATCGACCAGAAAACAATGTCGAGCTCCAAAAATCGGTCAACTCCATGTTTGTTTGGTATCACAACTCAGCACTCACAATCGTCTATCTATCGGACGTTCTTACTTCATCCAATCTTGTACGTTGGCCAGGAGTGCTTGGAATAAGAGAGGATGGACGGTCCAAGAATTCTTGGCTCCTAAAGTCATTCTTTTCTATCGCCAGGATTGGACCCTATACGGCGACTACCACTCTACCAACCACAAGGAGTCTACGGCGATCATGCAGGAGTTGGGAGATGCTACAGGCATAGATTTACGGTCCCTCGTCGCCTTCCGTCCAGGGACGAGAAGCCCCCGAGAGAAACTCCAATGGGCATCGACGCGTATCACCACATTGCAGGAAGACATCGCATACTCATTATTTGGCATCTTCGGCGTCCACCTACCCGTAATGTATGGCGAGAACAAACGAAACGCGCTCGGGCGGCTCTTGCAGGAGATTGTTGCTCATTCGGGCGACGTCAGTGTGCTCGACTGGGTCGGGAAGTCATCCGAATTCAATAGCTGTTTGCCAGCGGAGATCACTTCATATCAAGCCCCGCCATGGTCGCCATCTCTTTCCGAAGATGATATTCAGACGTCTGTCTCATCGCTGCAAGATGCTGTGGTTGTAGAGATGGCTTTAGGATTGTACCGTGAGCTTGGCTCCTTGAGGGCTGCTCGTTTCGCGCACCGCCGGCTGCATCTACCTTGCATCGCATTCCTCGTCACCGGAGTCACAGAGAAGCCTGGTCAAAACCAGGGGGCCAGTTTCACGTATCAAGTCAACGCCCAAGGGCTTCATGACTTGTCGATCACCACGGAAGACAGGCTGACCCAGTTTTGGCCTGGGAGACCGGCTCTGCAAACATTCTATCTTGTTCGTCCATGGAATCGTGATCTTCTGGAGCTGCCCGACTTTACGAAGCTTCCCGGCCATGCAGAGCCTCCCCCTTCTCTAGACATCTCGCAGAGCATGGAAGAATATTGTACCTCACCTGGATCTCCGTCAGACGATATTGTCCCTGTGCCCCTCGGGGGAAAGGGGACGCTTGATTCGGAGTCTCACTCACGAGCATTGCGACTGTTTGTTCGCCTTGGACGTCCGTTTAGCGCACTCTTGCTAGCACAGCAACGCGGTGGAGAATACAAGAGAGTTGCGTCAGATCGTGTTATCGTTGCACAAGTCAAAGACATTGCGTCTATTCGCGATGTTATAGATGTCAGGACACTAGAGATATTGTAGTGTATATATTGTGGATGAAGGATACCTAACCCTGTGTTATATGTATTCACCTACAATGGTACCGTGCATCCGTAACTTGACAGGAAATCCAGACCATCTTGAGATGTGATACGTACCAAGGTGTTCGAATTCGTAGGGTCCCTCCGCCCTGGGGGTCCTTTTATACTTGTACAATCGACCCCGTGAGAATAATAGCACATACTGGCAGCTCCGAACACGCTTATTCCTAGCATGTTTCGTGGCCATCGACTTAGTCTTTTTTATTTCATTTTGCGTTGGCAAATGACTGCTAATCCTATGTGATCTGCTGTTAATGCATGATGTTCTTCGACTCGTATTACAGACGTCTATCTTGACCAGTCTTAGCCACACGGCGGTCAGTGTGACAGGATAGAAATCTGTTGCAAGTTCGAACCTGCTCAACAATCTTTTTCCTTTTGTTGCGCCTTGAACATTCACTCCTCGATGGATCCTTCAAGGTCTGTCTCAAGTAGTTATAGCCAACTGGCGCTGGAGCAGATTAGAAATCTTGGGTGAAAATCTGCTGACACATGTCCTATCACACCTTGATGTTTACTCATGGACAACTGTACTTCGGAGGTTCATCTCAACTTGGAAGCATACTGGCTAAAGTGATTACACCTGAGGCAGGACAGGATCTGCCTGTGGGACAGATTCGCATCATATCCACAGAAATATTTTACATTTGTGATAGAATCTGTACTGTGATGATATTGAATATCAAATTTTACATATGTTTGTGATATGACATTTGGGCAAATTGGGGGGACAATATCCTAAATCTAATGGCATCTCATATCCAAACTGTGAAATAAAATTTGTTTTACTCTGAGATATGTGCCATATATAGAATTTGTTAAGGTTGTACTCAAAGGGTAACTGGATCGGAAGGGCTTCGGCCTCAGCTCGTGTGCTGTGCCCCTTACCTGAGTATTGCCCCTTATTTCAGGAAGGCAAGACTAGCGCATGTGGAAGGTCAGATGAGTAGTGTAACAGATCCGGATGACTTCCGGATGAGGGATAAGTATCACAGGGCTAATCTGGATGAGTCCAGACTAGAAACTAACGGTAATGGACTGTTGGGGACAGAGGCGGATATGGATAGACTATAGGAATCAATCCTAAGTCTCGGAGGGTGATGAGAGTAGAGGTACTCAAGTCTGGAGGACAGGAATGAGCAGAACTAAGATGATATTCGAACTGAGGTACTACAGAAAGTTACAGGAGGTTATATACTATAGGTATCTAACGGAATGATCAATCAGCAGAGTCCGAGGCTATGTACGAAGCATGTGGATAGTCTATTGGTAAGTAGAAACGGATCACAAATCATGAAACAGAAATGAAACATAGGTAGTGGATAAGGGAGCAGGACGGATATACAGATAACCAAAATACCGGAGTTAGGGGGTTACCAAAAGGGGACGAGTGCTGGTTGTGGATTCAGATGAGTTGTGGACCAGATGAGTGGACAGGTTGAATGACGAGATGTTGGAGGGAGATAAGATGCGGATAGGATCAGAGATAAGATGTGGATCTGAGAAGAGATAAGGGTTGGATCTGAGATCTGGATATGCGGATATGACAGAATTTAAGCATGAATATGGTGGCTGATCAATTTTAATTACAAATTTTAAATATGAACCCTATACATATTTGGTATGGAGCTTTCTTATTGGTCAGTCATCAAACAAATTCAGAATAATACAATCCGGATCTGCACATACAAAATATTGGGTGACTTCCCATAGGCAAAATAATCTGGATTATCATATACTGGACTTTGAAAAACATTTTCCAAGTTACACAATCAGATATTCTGTACAAAAAACCAAACCATAGATCAATGGAATATCATGGATGATATTTTATATCAATATCAAGCATTGCAAAACAAGATAGAAACAGAAGTAATCAACAATGAAGAATCTGCACTCATTGTTGCAGCTACTGTACTGGTGGGAATCAAGCTGACTCAACAAGAGCGCATTGACAGATGTCAACCATGATGACAATACCTTTGCTGTGCACAGCTCCTTCCAAATCCACAGATGAATACCCCATGGCAAGCGCTATTTGTGAGCCAGAATGATCAAGCCTTCATTACGACTATGGGCTTTGATGTGGAGACATTCACCTTCATACTCACCTCTGGCTTTGTGAAACATTGGTACCATGCACCCATTCCTTGTGATGATATCAGTCAGTATGCTAATCCCTGTGTCGAACAACAATCTCTTGATGTCAGAGGTGCCCTTGGCCTTGTATTACACTACCTAAATTCTACAATGCATCAAATTAGTCTGCAACAGATTTTTGCGCTCATCCCAACAATGGTATCACAGTACCTTTCATTTGGCCTGCACATACTCCTCCTCACTCTGCACAACATGACTGATGTCATACCATTGTCCCTTGGCAAGCACTGAGTGCTAGTGTGAGGCTCAGATGTTTGGCTCATCACAAAGCGGCCAAACCAGTGCCTATAGAAAGAAGGTAAGTATGCAAGTTCTGTGAGCCTATACAAGTTTGTACAAACCTGTACAACTCTGTACAGGCACCCAGTAATTTGCTGATGTATATGAGGGATTCGTGAAGTATTGAATGGTGCTGAAGTGGTAGTATTGAAGTTTGAACGGTGCTGGATGACAGAGGGTAAGATTATGTCAGCAGATATTGCTGGTGTGAGTGGTCCTGAAAAGGCAAGTTTGAGTTTATTCTCATTAGAATAATCTGCAGGGGTAGACCCTTAATGGATTTCAAATGGTGATGAGATGTCACCCAGCATCACAGCACACCTTCCTAATACGTGAAATTATATTATATTCTACATTATTTTTGCCTATGGGAAGTCACCCATTATTGTCATAATTTCAATATGAGCATGGATCTAGTGCTAAAACAAAGGCTTCCTTTCAAAATTTAAATATTGTTGTCTATGTATTCTTCATTTGGAGATAAATCTGGTAGGGAATCAGTTTTGACCACAGATTTTACATTTGTGTATTATTTGTTTAGGTTCAACATTGCACAATAGATGTAAGATACTTTACAAATATGTTCCACTGTTAAGAACCATGTTGCTCAAAGGAGGAGAGAGACTGACTCAGAGGGGCTTGGCCTCAGCTCATACGCTGTGCCCCTTACCCAAGTATGTGCCCTTCATTTCATATGAGGTCCGATGATGGTCTGATGAAGTCTGGAGGACTTCCAGAGGCTGGCTACTCTGCTGGAGAGTGCTAGAGGACTTCCGGAGGAGTGCGGGAAATGTCCGGAGGAGTGCAGGAGAGTTCTGGAGGAACACAGGAAGTGCTCAGGAGAGTTTCCACTGCAGGGTAATACTTCTACAGGAAACAGGATGGAAGGATAGGAGGTCTGAAGGTCCAGAGGACAGGAGGACAGGAGGACAGGAGGACAGGAGGACAGGAGGACAGGATGACAGAGGACAGAAGGACAGGAGGATAGGATGTCCAAGGGTTAGGAGGGCAGAACGTCCAAAGGACAGGATGCCTGGAGGTATGAGGGACAGGAGGTCCAGAGGTCCAGAAGGAATAGGGGCTACATTGGACTTCGTCTGATGTAGAAACAAACAGAGGTAGACTACCCTAAGGTAGAGTTGGAGAGACAAGGGTTGGACCTAAGTCCAGAAAGAGGGTAAGTGCTGGAAAGGCGGAGCTCTGGCCTAGGGAATCAATCCCTAGGCCTGATGGGTAGGACAGACTTAGGTGGACCAAAGTCCAAGAGAGGATTGGGCAAGTCTAAGTTGATATTCAAACTAAGGAACTACAGGAGTATCTACAGGGGTTATATACTGAACAGTATCTGAGGGGATCAGTAAGCAAAGGAGCAAGGCTATGTACGAGCATGTGGAAACACATTAGTAAGTAAGACAGAACATAACTAAATGAACTCGGAGATGAAGACTCATACAAGGATCAATAAGCAAGACAGAAGAAGAGGTAACCGAAAGCCATTAAGCAGAGAATGCCTAAATGGGGATAGGCGCAGGATATCGGACAGAGGGTGGGAATAGGTCTGGAGCTAATATCTGGAGATCTGGGGATCTGGAAGACAAGGTGGATACAGGACCAGGATATGAGAAGGTGGATAGAGTCCAGAATCCAAGATGAGGTGAAGTCTGAATGTCTTGCTGGATGGAGTGTACATAGGGTGGATGGGACAGGGGGTTATGGTTCAGGCTAGCAGTGGAGATCCGATGGTCTGGAGCTCAGGGGTAAATCTGGAGTGTAGTCAATCCTGCTGAGGTGTGGAGCACACAGCGGAAGGGGATCTGGGAATGAGTTGGATATGAAGTGTGGTCCGGATGTAGGCTTGGAAGGCGTGGGAATATGATGGAACGTGGGTCTGGATTGTGGGATATGACATCCACATATTATCCTCCAGCCAATCTGGCAATGTCTCTGGTGTTACCATGACAGAATCAAAATCTGTTTCTCTTGGATTGTGCAGGTTCAAAACCTGTCAATGACATGCCCAAATTTTTCTCTCTCAGAACACCTTGACATTCACTCATGGATGGTTTCATCACAGGTTGTTCTAACTGGTCATAGCTAAGTGGCTACCACAACAGAATTGAAATCTGTTTCTCTTGGACTATGCAAGTTCAAAACTTGCCATTCAACAGATTGTTTTTATTTGAACATGCCCTGAAGATTCACTCATGGATGATTTCCTCAGAGGTTCATCTCAACATCATCCTGGCCAAAGTGGTCACCATGACAGAGTCTAAATTTGTCTCTTGGACTGTGCCAGTGCAGGTTTGAAACCCGCTGATGATGAGGCTTTTTGTGCTATTGCAACATGTCTTAAAGATTCACTCATGGATGGTTTCATTGGAGGTTCATCTTAACTAGTCTTGTAGCCAGGTGATTCCCACAATATCAAACAGGATCAAGATCTGTCAAACCTGTTGACAACAAGGTTTTTTTCCCTATTGTAACACATTTGGACATTTACTCATGGATGGTTTTGTCGGATGTTCATCTCAACTCATCTTAGCAAGTGGTTGCTGCAACAGAATTAAAATCTGTTCCTCTTTGGTTGCCTAGGTTCAAAACCTGCTGGATAATGTCTTTTTCTATAAAAACACACCTTAACAATTGACTTGTGAGTTGTTTCATCAGGTATCCATCTGACCAGTCTTAGCCAAGCAGTTACCCCAACAGAGTCAAAATCCATTTCACTTGGAGTTGATTTGAAACCTACTGACAATATTTTTGTGGCATATAGATCCTTGGATGTCCATTTTAACTAGGCCCAGTCATTGCGCCAAAACCTCTTTATGTGACAATACTCTGTTCATGAAAGGGAATTCATCCATCACTTGCAAGTGTTTGAGAAGATGATTTGATGAGAATGCAATGCCGAAAACTTAAACACCATTCATGTGCTGTAGGTGCTGATCCCATCAAGCTTGTTCACTGTTCATCACTCTCAATACTTACAATCTCATCTGACCAAGTGAAACCAACCTTTGTGAGTCAATTGTGTTATGGCTACCACTAAACATGCACTGTTTAAGCTTCCTGGTGTGATGATCATACTGGCACTAGGCATGTATGATCATAGCATGGTTCTTCTCACCTTCAGGAAAGGAGATAAAGCATGGATCATTAAATCCATATATATCGACCCATCCACTCTTACTCTGGTCCAGTCCTAGGAATCCACCCTCCCATGTCCTATCCATGTCCACCTATCTCCACTGGTGTGTTATTTTTCCCAAATGTCATTGCTAAATGAGCTGCAGGTCTTATTACACATCTACTCACGTTCCGCAGTGCATAATGTCTTATTACCTATAGACTCATTGTGTGCTTGCTAACTATGCTACAATTCTCACCTATGCATTCCAGACATTCATGTGCTACAATATAAATGACTGCAGTACATACAATTGAGTAGTTCCTTTTCCCCTGGACTCAGCTCTATAGGAGAGTTGTTCTCACATTATTTTCATGGACCTTGTGCAATCCATCTATTTTTCTCTTTCTTGAAAATCCTGCACAATTTGACCACTCTGAAGTTCTGTACTGCTATGATCTTACCCTTAAACTCTTTCAAGAATAACTGACCCATGTCCGGTAGTTTAGTGCTGTTCTTTACTTGTGCTATATCCCTTGTGACTGGCCGCTCCATAGAGTGTGGTTGATTTTGTGCGCATTACATCTGCTGCACCAGCATCTGACATCCAATATGCTTGCATGTATCTTCCAACAGTTCATCCTGCTGGAGGTGAGGACTTTGGACTATGGGGGAAACTAAAGCAAGACCTGGATGTGAGACAGAACTCAACCCTAAGGACAGCTACTGAGAGAAGGTCCTCAAAATGACTGAGGGAGACTCTGAAACTGAATGGGCACTATAGGATGTGTGAAGTGCGAATACTGGAAGAAGTGCAAAGAAGATGCGCACGAAAGCATGCTGATGTGATAGAAAGCAAGAGCATGCATGATGGGGGTCTAAAGCATAGGTGCTAGAGCTATCTGGAAATGAAATCCAGTGGAGAGAGAATTGAGCTGACTAGAGGTGATCATGTCTATGAAGGTAGTGTGCAAGTTCCAATTCTTAGTGCTTTCAAACTGGCTCAAATGTGCAAACTACTGCTACTACACAGAGGTGGGAGGTACTAGGATCCAGTACTCTAAAAAAACTCTCAGTCCCCTCTCTATATTGGGCACTAGGTGACACTTGTAGTGTGGAGGCAAAGCGAGTAGGTAGTGATATCTGTATGTAATAATGTTTTAAGCATGTGTCATATGCCATTCTGGACCCTCAACTCTAAATCCATTTCTCCAGATATCTGGATCTGAGATCCAGATCTCAAATGATCTGATCTATCTTTATCTTCCTTCTTGAATCCAAACCCTATATCAGTGCACAACCCCATTTAGACTTCCCCTGTCTCTGGACTCTGGTTAACCATGTTTCCCTTCTGATTATTGATCTGTTACATATATTTCATTTCTGGTGTTCATTATTTGTGATCCATCCTACTTACTAATAGACTTTGCATATGCTTCGTACATAGCCTTTATGTTTGCTGATTGATCCCTATATGATACCTACAGTATATAAACCTCCTGTAACTCTCAGAAATACTCCAGTTTGAATATCATCTTAGTTCCTGCTCATTCCTGTGTCCTCTGGACTCGAGACAAGTCTCTTGTCATATTCTGAGTCTTAGGATTGCATCCTAGACTACATTTCTGACTCTACCTTAAGGTGGTCTATCCTCTGTTAGTTTCTAGTCCAGATTTTGTCTGGATTAGTCTTATCCGCTTGCCCAAGTAACATCCAGACATCCATCAGGTTTATCTCACATTTCAGATCCGGATATCTGTTGTCTGCCCTAGTCAAATCCCAGAAACTCCGGACAACTGTTCTAGCCCCCGGAAATTAAGGGCACATACTTGGGAAAGGGGCACAGCATACGAGCTGAGGCCAAGCCCTTGTGATCCAACCCCCTTGAGCATGCAACCTTAACAGTGTGTGCTTGCACATTTATAGCACTATAATTGGCCCGGAAGGTATGTCAGAGCAATAAGAGTGTGATAAAAACACACCAGTGAACTTTAGTGAGGACATGGACAGGTGGACGGACTGTAGTGGAGGACCTAGAGTGGGCATGCAGGACGTGCAAGTGTGTTCATGTGCACATGGTGGTTGCGCATCAGTGTGCAATAGTGCAAGTGTCTTATCCAGAGGATCAGAACCGGAGTATCAGTGGAAAGGGGTGGTATATTGTCCAGTAGTGGCAATATACAGTGGCTCAAAAAACTGTCCACATGTTTTGACATTTTTCACTATCTATGATATTGTGTGAGAACGAACAAATGCATCAAGGACATGCTTATACCACATTGTAGTATGGCTTCAGGGCTTTCATTTGAGCCCTACACTGTGGGAATCGGTGGAGATATGGTGGAGATACAAGGCTCACAAAATGGTGACTCATGCAGACAGTTTTTTGACTCAAGTATTTTACAATAATAACCAGGTATTCTAGTATTTTGTATGACCTCCCTTGGCTTTAATTACTGCCTCTATCCTTCTAGGCATACTCTCAATTAATTTCTGGCAATTCTCAGCTGTGATCTTCTCCCATTCCACTGCTACTCTCTCCCAAAGCTCCCATACTCCTTTAGGGGGGTTTTCATATGCTTGAAGCTTTTTCTTGAGTGTTCCCCAGAGATATTCAATGACATTGATATCAGGAGACTGTGCTGGCCAGTCAAGGACATTGATGTTATGTTCTTCAAACCATTCCTTAGCTCTTCTGGATGTGTGCTTGGGATCATTATCCTGTTGGAAAATGATATCTTCTTCATCAATCCCTGATTCTGCCAAGCTAGGCAGCAAGTGGTCATTTAAAATGTCCACATACTGCTCAGCATTCATCTTCCCCTCAACCTCAGCAAGCATTCCCACACCATTCCATCCCATACAGCCCCATACCATTAAAGAACCTCCTCCAAACTTGACAGTCCCATTAACCTCTCTGTCTGTTAGGCCATCTCCCTTCTTTTTCCATACATATACCTTCCCATCTGACCCAATCCTATTGATTTTGGTCTCATCTGACCATATAACATGCTTCCAGTCCTCTACAGTCCAGTGTTGATGAGCTAAGGCAAAGGCTAGTCTTCTCTGCCTATGTTTGATGGAGAGAAGAGGCTTTTTCTTCTTTGTTACTGCCTTGAGATGAGCTGCCTTGAGAACATTCCTCACAGTTTGTGAAGAGACAGGGGTAGTGATGGTGGAATTGATATAATGGGTGGCTTGGACAGCATTATCAGCCTTTCCTGTAGTGATATGTTGGATAATAGCCCTTTTGTCAGTAGAGGTAAGCTTGGATGGACGTCTTCCACAAGAGTTTTCCTTGTCTGGGTGGCTTTCTTTGATAAACTTGGCCACAGTGGACTTGCATACTCCAGTTCTAGAGGAAATTTGGCGAGCAGAGAGGCCAGCATAAGACAGAGAGAGGATATTATCTCTTTGAGCAGAGGAGATGGCTTTCATGGTGATTATGACTATGATACATGAGATATTCTGGTTTATATAGTTAGATATAGTCATAAAATAACATAATGACACCACTTCATAATTTATATAATAGTGGCATGATTTTTGTGGTGTCATAAATAATGATTTATATAGTTTTAATATACACTCAAAAAACTGTCCACATGAGTCATCATTTTATAAGCCTTATGTCTCCACCATATCTCCACCGATTCCCACGGTGTAGGGTTCAAATGAAAGCCCTGAAGCCATACTACAATGTGGTATAAGCATGTCCTTGACACATTTGTTCGTTCTCACACAATATCATAGATAGTGAAAAATGTCAAAACATGTGGACAGTTTTTTGAGCCACTGTAGAGGAGCAAGTCTCTACACCACTCTTGTGATACTAACATCAGTCGATTCTTGCCCACACTCATGGTCAATTCTTAGGCATAGAAATTCAAAGGTATACATACAGTCTGCATTCAAGTTTCTTAGGCTGACATAGGTTATAACTCCTTTGCTCACTTACTTCCCTCACACATAATTGAAGGAAGTGCTTCAATAGCAGTCCTCTTGGGCCAATCAATTAACTCGCACCTCTTAGGATAAGTAGTGCTAGTTGCTAACCGCCTAGTATCAATTACTTCTTCACACCGGCTCACTAAAGTGATGTAAACTTGGGAGTGGCTGAATTATCCTTTTGCAGTTACTGGCAAAGATTTCCTTCTGGGTGGTTGCTCCTGTGAAGATGAAAGCACCTTTAAATTGTTCAAGTCTAAATGTTGTATTATCCGACCAGTGACCTCTCCAATTGTATGGCATGTAGACACACATCATGTTATCAAGATTTCCAAACTCTCAGGCACATGAGCTTCCACAGAGGACCCAGGAGAGTGTCAGAATGCTTGTGGAGGTGGTAGTGCCGAGAGGCTTTCCATTGTAGACTCTTTTCATGTGATTTCAAATCCTAAGATCCACCAGTGACATGTACAGGGTGGACACATGATGAGCAATTCATGTTGCGCTACAAGTCTTCCCCTATAGTCACGTGCTTATCAAAATGGTAAGCAAAGTACTAAGACTCTGTTCAGGATCACGATTTCGGCCAACTTCAACAAATTTCAAGAAATAAAAAACAAGATTAAGTAAGCATGCCAATGTGCCATGTGCCCCAGTCATGGTGTGATGTCTTCTTATCAATACAATCATGCCCTTGACACAATGCTCATCAGTATTGTGATATTCTCTCCATTTTCACCCAACCATGGCCAAAGGAAAAGGTAAAAAGAGGGAAGCAAATGATAGTCAGGAAACTGCCACAGCAGCTAGAGACCACTGCATATGGTCTCTTGATGATGAAAAGAAGCTAGTTGAATATGCAGTTCAACACCATGCCAAAGGGGGTGATGGTATGAACTTCACCAAATCTTTCTGGGTTAGTGCTGCTACAGAGATGGCAACATGCCCATGTCCTGAAGATGCTCCCAAGACACCTGAAGCCTGCCAATCCAAATGGACTTGGGTAAGTATTGTTTCATTGATATATATGCTGTTACTGATATTAATGTATATCTAGATCAAAAAGATGTATCAGGTGGTTGACAAAATTGCTAACCATGCCTCTGGTCTATCATTCCACTCAGAATTGGGAGCAAACATCACTGCAGAATCTGAGACTATGTGGGTGGGCTTTGTTAAGGTATTTTTTTATCCATCTCCCCTGCTCTATCACACTAATAATTCATGCAGCATAACCTCTCAGTGAAGCCTTTGAGAAACAAAGGATGGGCACACAATGAGGTGCTGTGAGGCATTATTCTGACACATACAAGCAGCTAGGTTGGCTTCCATGTCAGCACCAGCCTAACTACAAACATGTTGACCCCCACAGCAACTGGTAGCGATATTGCTACTACTGCCAATGCTTCTCCTGATGTCATGTTGTTGCTGGAGAATGTGCTCAATCAAGTTGGGTTCCATGATCTCAATGACAATGACATGCACTGTAGGGAATGAGAATCCTCTAGGTGTATATTGTGCATATTTCAACCCATGATGATTGGTATAGTGTATGACTCACCATCTATGACTTTCCTGCGAAATGCGCCAGAGGCACGATGCTTTTCTGCACTATGCGACGCATTCCCGCACATGCACTGAGTGTGCTCTTCCCACACTCAGTCGCCTTATGTCGCACAGCATCTGGGAGCATCCATCCATCGTCCAACCAGTTCCCTAGTGAGTCCTTTCTTGTTTATTTTCATTATCAGACCATATTCAGTACTTGTATGGCATTATTTCATCATGGACCCTGTCCTTATCTCACTTACATACATAGAGCACTCCCTATTCGCTTCCAAGCCCTGGGAGTGCGCCTAGGCACAGCTTACCTGTTGCCTAGGAAGTTTTCATACAGGGACCACCACCACAGAATATAGCTACCACCATCCAGTAGTCATCTAGCAGTTAGAATCCATCATGAGTTAGCATCTATCAGAGTCATCGCCCTAGTCCTCAGCTCAGTCTATTATCACCAGTCATCCCTCAGCAGTTTTAGTTCATGCCTTCACGCCTTCTACCAGTCTTTTACACGTTCACGCACTGCGTGTGCCATATTCCCACGCTTCGCGCACCTATGCGCTTGACATTCCCATGCACGCGCCCCCAGTGCACTTCACCAGAGTTGACCTGGTGTCACTTCATGGATATTTGCTTTCCTTGCTTCCCTTAAGGGTCAAACATATCACCTGGCACACTTCAACCAACATCTAGAGAGTCAGTAGCCTTCCTCTCACCCCAGAGGTAGAGGCATCTTTCTTTCTTTAGCTCTGCAAGCCAGCAGAGTTGTTGAACCTTCAGCGCACCACTCCAATACCAAATGATCTCCCACCTGTCCCTGCATCTATCCTACCTGCCATGTCACAAGGCTTCAATGCAGCCTTTTGTTGCCCCCTTGATTTCCACACCTGGCTCATCAACTGCAGTGAAGCATAAAGCTGATGGGGACAACAGTGATCAACATGGGTCCCACCCTCCACATTCTTCAAAAGCCAAGAGTGCAGCAGGGTCATCAAAATCACAGCATCTCACCCTGCCACTTGCTTTGGAAGGGTTGGGTGATAAAGTGGCCAGTGGTATAGCCTCCACAACATCAGTACTTAATGATATTGTTGCAGCCCACATTGTGGGACCTGTTCCATTCTGCAAGCAGCACACTATGCTTCAAGTGCAAAAGGAGATGGATTTGGATGACTATGATGCTGTGGCAATGATTAACCTTTTCCAATATGACATCACTATTGCTAATGCTTACAATAACATCACATGAGATGGCATTTGCAAGATTTTTTTAGTGCAGCACCTGTGGGAGGCAAGGAGAGTGCAGGCAAATGAACAGGAATTGCTGTGATACCTACTGCTGTAATACCTTCACATTGAAATTTTTTTTTGATGTTGTTGAAGCACTTGTTATCCACATGCAATACAATATTTTGAGTTGGCAGTGAAGGTACATTGTACATTGAAAGAAAAACAACAGCAAAAAATGACAGAACTAATTACATTCAGTTTGCACCAGGTGGCAAAGATGCTCCTCTACAGCACCATTCCACAAGGTAATCATCCCACATTGCATTAGCAATCTCATCTCAAACATCATGTGCATGAATGCATGCTGCTTCAGTGGGAGGTCCATTGGCGAGTGTGCTACTATTATAATCAGTGCTTCACTCACCTGACTCCATGTCACAATAGTCCAATAATTTGTCTGGGTCATAGATGCAGATGACATTGTGTACCAGACACAATGCCGGTGGGATGCAAGCTTGTGTGTCAGAACTATACTCAGGAGGGAGCTGAAGTATGTGAAAGTGATTTTTCAGGACACTGAAAATATGCTTGATGACATTGCAGAGCTGCATGTGGTGTAGGTTATATAATTCCTGAGCATTGCAAGGCCTGCAAAAATGTGTAAGTACTGTGCCAGGGTGATAAGTCAGGTCACTGCAACATACACCTAATTTGCATGGCCCCATTCAGCAAGGTGGTAGTTGTTATGAACTAGGATAGTCATGACGTCAACAGCTCGATAAGAGTGTCAGTTGAAGTTGAATCAAGACCTTACAAATGTAAGGGTCATAAGACAAAGCAAAGAGAGTGTCTCTGCTTTGAATATAGGTTCAGATGACTTAGGATTGGAGGTCCTAAGCAAGAGATGTTCTGGTGAAAACCTAGTAGGATTAAAGTGAAGTTCTACTAAGTACATGACCGGATATATATATAGGACATAAGTACTTTAGGGCAGGTACGTGTATGTCAGCGATGAGTCAGTGATAAGAGATGAGTCAGAGATAAGAGGTGAGTCATCTAATAATGGCTGCAGCGATCACAATGTAATACAAATATAGAAAGGACAAGTCTAGTGATGGTGTGGCGTGGCACGGTCATGACATAATACACATGTAAGTAAGGAAAATGAATAGGGGCAAGTGTAACTGTAACATTACCCCTTGTTTAGGGATGAAGTCACCAACTTCAGTTATCCTGATTGGCCCAGTAGATAGGGTCAGCATTGTAGTTTGAGTCCAGCAAGTCGTCTTGTTCCTCAGTAATAGGAAGCAACCTGTCAGCTAACTCAGCAGCATGATAGATGGCATCTTGCTCAATTTCCCAACGAGCAAGGGCTTCATAGAAACCAGGGTCAGTCCAAACCAGTGGAATGACTGCTTCTCCTTTCAGGTCTTTACAAAAGACTGACAAGTGTCCGGGTGCGTACTCCTTGCAAACCTGACAGTAGTATGCTGGGCAGTTCTTGTGATGATTCCTGGTGGCATGGTGAAGGTGAGGAATTTGGATGGGGGGGGGGGGGGGAACTAAAGATAAGAACTCTTCAGAGCTCCCCTGGACACGAGTCAAACTCGACCCAAGGGGATTGCCACTGAGAAAGGATTCCTCTAAAGAATTGAGGGGAAATGCCAAGAACTAGCTCTCGACAGAGGGCCTGGTGGAGTGCAAGAGTATGGAATGCAACAATAGGCGCCAAAGTGTGCTGGATGCGATAGGTACGCAAAGATGCACACTTCATGGCTAGGCTCTAGACCTCAAGGCGAGCGGTACTGATCTTTTTCTTGGATTGGTGGGAGATGATGGAGACTAAATGATCCCTTTTTGCAGTTCAAGTGCGAAAATCGACAAAGGTGGTAGTCAATTCTACTATCTGCTGCTATCCCGATACTAGTGGAAGGGAACCCAGTAACTAAAATTTACTCAGAGACATGTAATGCCTTGTAAGTGTGTTCCCAGGCTTCGGAAGCGAATAAGTAGCGGTAAATATCGTAAGTGATGTAACTGCAGTAAAAATAGTGAGGCAATGTGTAATTGCATACCATATGTAACTCTGTGATATGTGTTTGAAGTAAAAATAGATAGAATCACACACCAATGGACCTTGGAGGATGAGGACAGGACATGCGGATGGTTGGCGATGAGGACGCGAAAGTGCGCTCGTAGCATGTTCGAAGTGTGCATTGTCACAAATACTGTGCATGTATCGTGCTTATTGGGGGCTTCAGCGCAAAGGCCAAAACGCGAAAATATGCCTATTATACGGCTGTAGAGGACGGGGTCTCTACATCTGTGGGGGACTTAGCTACTGACTGTCCCCAGTCAGTCCTTATAGTGTATTTGGACTTAGCGGATTGGTCATTGAAGTCATGTGATCGTGAGAATACCGCTCCAGGAAAACTCGATCGCCAGTTGTGTGGATGTGGATGCGGGAGCTGTGGCATGAACCGAATTGGGAAGGGTGGTGAAAATTTTCAAAGCGCATCACGCTTCCATTTTTGCCTCTTCTATCTTATCCATCTCATCAGCAACATGATACTCAACAAGATGGCCCCCTTCAACTGCTTGCTGTGACTCCCTCTCCTGAGCCTGGAATGCACTCTGCAACTCCTGGTGGTATTGATGTCATGATGAAGGAAGTTGGGGAGACTGAGGAAGTCAAAGCGCATCACGTTTGGGCCATGCTTTGCGAGCTGCTTGATACCCAAGTCAAAATCCTCCCTGGAGACAATCCTGCGCTGTTTGAGGATAGAGGCGTGGACACGAGGCTGGGATGATCTTCTTGTGAGTGTGCTGTCCACATCACTGGTGCAGACCTAGATCCTGCCCTATAGAAGCAATTGGGCGATATCGTGTCTACTGCTTCACGCTTGGATCTTGAGTTGGATTTCGATGATGAGGGCCAAGGATTGTTAGAGGAGGGTAAGCGCGCCTACAAGGCATTCAAGAGGGAGATCAAGGATATGAAAAGCAAGGCAATCACAACTCCACCTCCTAACACACTGGCATGCGCCAGACGCACTCAACAGAAGATGGTGCCAGAAGTGGTGTTACCTCCCGTGAAAAGCATTATGGAGAAACAATCCATGGTGAGTAGGGGGTGTCACTTTTCTTTCGCATCCTCATTGGATTGTCGCATTTGTAGAAACCTGTTGCGCGGGTGTCTGCAGATCAGGCGCCTATGTGTGATCACTGCGTCCTGCTAAGTCTGTTTTGCAGAGGTACATCAGGTAGGTGCTGTGCCACCTGTGCTAAGGCTAAGAAGACCTGTTCTTTTTCACATAGTGAGTCCCCTTCGCATTTCTCATTCTTTGATGCGTGATATATTAATTTCACTAGAGGCAACTAAGAAGGCAGCCAAGACTCGCAAGGTGGAGTCTGTGCCTAACGCATCAGTTGTTTCTGCATTGGCTTCTGGTTCTCTGCGCCCTACCAACTTGTCCCCTGCACGCAACATCATGGAGATTGATACATCCAAGTCGAGTGAGTCTGAGGTCAAAAAGGAGGTGGTTATTTGTGGTTCACACAGCATCCCAGCTCACGCCATCAAGGCTCTCCCCTCATGTGCAATCGTGACTGGTAAGGGTAAGGAGGTGGTGTGCGGCACTCCAACTGATGATGCTGATGAATCCAAGGGCAAGTTGGAGAAGTTGAGGGCTGAGAATGAGCACCTCAAGTCCATCATTCGTGGCATGCGCCAGAACGCGTGCTCTCATCAGAGTCATCTGATCACTCTGTCTACCCAGGCATATGCAATGTCATGTGAGATGTCGCAGTTGGATGAAGAGCTTGCCTTTTTGAACTAGGTAGCATACTATAGGTCACATGTCCTTGGCACAAAATGTGTCTTTAGAATACTTGTCTCCAGATGGCGCCAAAGTGCCTTGTGTCGCGTCACATGTCCATGTCTGGTGTCCAAGTCCATTGTGCCTACATATTGTAAGAGAAAATCATCATAAGTGAAATGCACAAGTGAGAGTCATAATATATGAAATGATACACTTGTCGCGCAGGATCATGCCCGCCTTGTCTTCTTCTACTTCTGCTGTATTCCTCATTGCACAAATGGTAGGTCATGTACTGTCTATGATAAAAAGTGCGCGGCGCATCAGCGTGTGTTAGAAAAAGAAGGTCTAAGAGTTTGATTAGGCGCACGCTACAGTATGGTTACTTCTCTATGTAATTTTGGTGATTATGATGATTTTGATGCAATGTAATATAGTGTCTGTTGGTTTGTATGTTCAAGGCAATGTGCGTTATGAGACAGATAGAGTGAAGAGATCACCGGATGAAACCCAGGGTAAAACGGAGAGTATCATACTAGACTGTTGTGTTTTTGAGGTTTGGTATTATCTGATGTTTTTGTTCTTTGGTGATATATGTTTTCTGGATGGAGATGGTTGCGGAAATTTACAGGGAGGTTGTCAGGTGATATGCGAAAGTTGGAATTGCGTGTTAGTTGTCGATCGCGTGTTCGGGATCTTCTTCGTCTGGCTCGATTCCATCATCCACAATGCGATCTAGATCTTCGTCATTCATGCCAGTGATACTAGTCACCACGACGCAGTCCTCCCTTCATGGGAAGTAAGGGATAACGCGAAATGTGGCAAACCAAAGCTTGGAGATTGCACCATCCAACTCTGCCAATAGATATGAGCCTCCATTCGCATGTCACATGACGATCATTGGTCCCAAATACCTAGGCTTCATTTTCTTGCTCAGCTCATACTCGATCTTCGAGTTGTGAACTAGCACTAGGGCGCCGGGCGTGAAGTCATAATCTTTGATCGAGGCATGAAAGTGTTTCTCGAATTCGTGAATAGATTTATAGCACGCATTCAATACCTTGTCCTTTATAGCAGATAAATCTTCAACACACTTCTGCAGTTGGCACGCTTGCCAAGCTATGAGATCAATATTGGTAAATGCGCCCCTTTCTGGTAGGGGAGCCAGGAACATTGCTTCTGCAAGGTCAAAAGGGAAGATAGGCTCTATGCCGTGGACCATGAAGTAAGGCAATAATCCTGTTGATTTTTGTACAGTAATGTGCTCCACCCAGAATACAGAGTGAGCAACTTGGTACCAGTGGGAATCATCTCCTTTGCAAGTTTTGATGATGGCCTCCTGGACATCACGATGCCGGCACTCGACTATACCATTAGCTTGGGAATTATACGGAGAGATGCAGATAGGGTGTATGCCATATTTGTCTGCTAGCGCATCTGCAGCAAGTCTATAAGCTGGCGCATTGTCAGTAACCAATTCGGTAATAGGGCCCCATCTGCAGAGGAGTTCCTCGAAGATGAACACTTGGAGCGTCTTGGTATTCTCCTTGTGCAACATGTGCCATTCAGGGTATGATGTGAGTGCGCATCTCGCCTGTACTAAATACTCGAATCCGCCTGCTTTGGGCATCTTCATCATGTCGATATGTGCTTTGCGAAACAAACCTCCGGGTATAGGCACCATTGGCAGGATGTGCAGCCTCCTGTTCTGCCATACTTGGCATTCATGGCAGGTGCGCGTATACCATTTGACATCGTCCATCATTACAGGCCACCAGAAGCACGCAAGTAGCCGGACATGCATGGCGTACATGCCTTTGTGCCCAAGATTGTTGTGCGCTTCTTTGAGAATGCAATAATGCTTGTTAGGGCACACTACCAATTGATGTTTCCCTTGGGGGTTTCTACACCACAGATTATCTTCTAGGATGAAGAAGCGCGTGGCATTGTGGATGAATGTTTTGAATTTGTCTTCTGTGAGGTCAGTGGGTCACTCGCACGTTTGAAGAAACAGTTTGGTTGCGACTATTTTCTTGTCCTGAGCTTGCACTGCTTCCGAACGGGGAATGACTGGTTCGTTGACTGCTTGATCTACTATGTCAAAAAAGGAGCGCATGTCCAGTAAGCGCATAAGTTGTTGCGCATATGGCGTGACATGCACTGGTTGCATTATACTTGCACCGGCTGTCTCCACTTGATGCATCCTTTCATTCAGGAGCACTATGCCAAACGAGTATGCACGATCTATCCAATCCTCATGGTCATCATCTTCCATGGGATCTTCTTTGGCTGGCGGTCTCCTTGAGAGACCATCAATGCCCACGTGTTTTGTGGCAGGGACATGGGTGAGATTAAATTGAAACAAGAGGATACCCGCAATCCATCAATTGATGGTCGCATTTGGTTGCAAATCAGGATTATTGATCATACCTTTGATATACTTCGCATCCACTTCGACGGTGAGATTTGTGATGCCGAAGATATAGACGCATATGGCGTGTAGAGTGCAGTAGAGACCATAGAGTTCTAGTTTTGCCTGAGAGTAGCGGTGTTAAGAACCATGCTCAAAGGAGAGAGAGACTGACTCAGAGGGGCTTGGCCTCAGCTTGTACGCTGTGCCCCTTACCCAAGTATGTGCCCTTCATTTCAGAGGAAGTCAGATGATGGTCCAATGAAGTCCAGAGGACTTCTGGAGGCTGGCTACTCTGCTGGAGAGCGCTAGGGGACTTCCGGAGGAGCGCGGGAAATGTCCAGAGGAGCGCAGGAGAGTTCCAGAGGAACACAGGAAGTGCTCTGGAGAGTTCCCACTGCAAGGTAATACTTCTACAGGAAACAGGATGGAAGGACAGGAGGACAGGAGGACAGGAGGACAGGATGATGGAGGACAGGAGGACAGGATGACGGAGGACAGAAGGACAGGATGTCTGAAGGTACAGAGGGCAGGAGGATAGGATGTCCAAGGGTTAGGAGGACAGAACGTCTGAAGGTACGGAGGGCGGAACGTCTGAAGGACAGGATGCCTGGAGGTACGAGGGACAGGAGGTCCGGAGGTCTGGAAGGAATAGGGGCTACATTGGACTTCATCTGATGTAGAAACAAACAGAGGTAGACTACCCTAAGGTAGAGTTGGAGAGACAAGGGTTGGACCTAAGTCCAGAAAGAGGGTAAGTGCCGGAAAGGTGGAGCTCTGGCCTAGGGAATCAATCCCTAGGCCTGATGGGTAGGACAGACTTAGGTGGACCAAAGTCCAAGAGAGGATTGGGCAAGTCTAAGTTGATATTCAAACTAAGGAACTACAGGAGTATCTACAGGGGTTATACTGAACAATATCTGAGGGGATCAGTAAGCAAAGGAGCAAGGCTATGTACGAGCATGTGGAAACACATTAGTAAGTAAGACAGAACATAACTAAATGAACTCGGAGATGAAGACTCATACAAGGATCAATAAGCAAGACAGAAGAAGAGGTAACCAAAAGCTGGAAAGCAGAGAATGCCTAAATGGGGATAGGCGCAGGATATCGGACAGAGGGTGGGAATAGGTCCGGAGCTAATATCCGGAGGTCCGGAGATCTGGGGATCCAGAAGACAAGGTGGATACAGGACCAGAATACAAGAAGGTGGATATAGTTCTGGAATCTGAGATGAGGTGAAGTCTGGATGTCTTGCTGGATGAAGTGCACATAGGGTGGACAGGATAGGGTTGTACAGATCAGGCTAGCAGTGAGGATCTGATGGTCCGGAGCTCAGGGGTAAATCCAGAGTGTAGTCAATCCTGCTGAGGTGTGGAGCACAGCGGAAGGGGATCTTGGAATGAGCTGGATATGATGTGGGGTCCGGATGTGGGCTCGGAAGGCGTGGGAATATGATGGAACGTGGGTCCGGATTGTGGGACATGACAGACGAAGGTGATATCTCCTTGGTATACCTGTACTGCATTTCCATGTCCTTGTGGTAATGTTGTCAACCGATGAGTGTTACAATCGTGGTTACCCCCTGTCTCTTTTCTCTTATCCTTGTGTATTACGTCGTGACCGCACCTTGCTGTGCCATCATTAGACTGACCGCTTTCCTTGTATTACATCACAATCGCCACACACCATCACTAGATGACTCATTACTTATCTCTGACTCGACCGATGATGTCTAGATGACTCATCGCTTATCTCTGACTCGACTGATGACGTATACTTACCTGCCCTAAAGGGTCTACGTCTATATAAACCCGGTCATGTACTTAGATAGATCTTCACTTTAATCTACTAGGTTTTACCTGCACTATCCTTCGCTTAGGACCTCCAATCCTAAGTCGTCTGATAACCGATATTCAAGCTAGAGACACTCTCTCTGACTTGTCTTAAAGAACCTTACATTTGTGAGGACACGATCCGGCTTTAGGCGTACTCTTATCGAGTACCTATCGTCGTGCCCATCCTAGTCAACCTACAGTTCGCCGTAACAATGAGGTCCTAATGGTGTCCCAAAGGTAGTCAAGTCGCGCGATTCTTCATGGAGTGCACACTGATCATACCCTGAATACAGGTCCATCATACCGTATACAGCATATCCTGCAAATGATTCAGCCAGATGCTTGATAAATGGTGGCACTGAGGTGTCCTGTATTGTGACCGCGTTGAGCGGTTGTAAGTCATGGACTAGGCGCAGTGACTTGCCATCCTTCTTGACAACACAAAACCAGCACGATCAAGAGGCGGCTGTCGACAGCTCATATACTTCTGATGCAATCTTCTCCTTGATAATGCGTATAACTTCACTAAGTGTTGTGGGAGGGATAGGGATATTCTGTTGCGACCAGGGGGTGTGTGGTATGATTGGAATCTTGTATGGTGGGAAATATTTCTCATTGAGGTGGCCTCTCTCTGAGGCATCCCATGCAAATGCGCGTTCATGAACATGAACTAGCCAGCATACAAGCTTAAGTTCTTCTGGCCAAAGCCATTTCGCAGGGTCTAGATTGAGCTTTGCAGCACGCTCACTCGTGAAACAACTTCCTGGAATGAAATCTGGGGGATGAGGTGGCAGTTCTGGCATGCCAGCCAATGGGTCAGCGGGTAACTCACGCACTAGCCTATACTCTGCAGGCATGGTAGTGGGCACTGTGCGCACTTTCTTCGCAACTGGTTTGTATACCAGTGCGTGAAGCGCGCGATCATAATAGTACACAGAATTGAAGGCGTCAATAGCCTCTCGACCTAAAGCTGAATGGGTAGATGTCAGGTGCACATAATGTGCGGAAATGTGCGATGATGATAAAGGATCATAGAATGAGGAAATACTATGCGAAAAAACTGAGACTGATGTGGCATCGCTCCTTGGGAGCTGTGAGTGAGGAACTTCTGCGTGCGCTTCGGAAAGAGAAAAAGACTGCGTGTCTTTATGAGATGGAAATGTATACCAGGGTTGGATTATATATGGAGTGTGGGTGTCTCCCCACAAATTCTGCAGATCATCGATATCTAAAAACCCTTCTCTTCCTCGACTTGGGACAACTTAGGCGCATGTTGTGGGCAAGGTAGCCTGCTAGCGCAATGGCCACATCGCTTCACCCATTGTTGAGTGGGGAGGCATAACTCCTTGCACGAATTGGGATCTGTCAGTAGGATATCCTGATCACCATTGGGTAGGTCGAACATTTTGCAGGCCATGAGCTTGAAGAATGGGTGCCCTAATAGGATTTCGAAGTTTGCACACTCAGTGACTTGTACCTGGAAATACATTGGTCCTGTGCCAAAGTCCAGTGGCACGTTCTCGACAACTCCGAGTGTTGAGTCCTTTGACATATTGACTGATTCCATGTTGAGGTGATGGTCCGTGCACAATCCTACACCTAGTGATCTCCAGACTTCTTTCAGCATTACTACTACTTCGGTGCCTTGATCAAGGACACAGGTCAATACCCATCCCCCAACCGTGATCGCGCAAATACAATGTAGTGGCATGAAATGGTCCGTGACCACCTTGCCGTCATTGCTTCTAAGTCAATCTTGCTCAAATGCATGTATGAATTCTTCTGTCATAGGCTGGCTGGATAATTCATTGACAGAGACTGTGCTGATGGTAACATGTTTGGTCGTGGTCAGTTCCTGGAATTGCTTGCGGATGTCTGGTGAAACTGCAAATAATTTGCAAACGGGGATAGTGATATTGCCGTCTAAAAGGCACTCTATGACGCGTTTTTCTGCATCCTTATCTTCAAGCACGAATGAAAACCTATATTGACTAGATGAAGAAGAGGAAGAATTTGTGTTAGCAGGAGGTGACCCCAGTGATGCTGCAATAGCGGGCGCCTTGGCCGTCTCTTTCGGCTTGCTCATTGATGTTGACGCCGCAGAGGTAGCTTTCACTCCCTCTGGTGCCTTGCCTTTGCCCATTGAAGCTTGAACAGCTGGAGAAACTATTTCCTCCGTCTCAAGGGCTTGTCAAGATATTGGACCAGGGCGTGCGCGTGTTTCGCTAGCTACTGGAGTGCTGTCAGATTGTACACTCTTACCCTTAGCCTCATTCCTTGTGCTACGTCTCTGATCACACTTAGTGGTCGCGTGCATCACCTCTTGGTTGTCTTTGTCCATCTCTGGTTCCGATTCCGCTATGGTATGCACGAACACAGACAAGCCTACGTCTAATGCGACCTCTACATCTGGTGATGCGTGGTAAAAGATGCCTGCGGTAACGCTAGTGTTAGGGAGCGCTGCCGTTGCAGTGTGGTTAGTATGATATCTGTCAATATGTTCCTTGAGCGACCCCTCCCTGCCTGGGATGTAATTACCGTTCGGCAGGACAAACCTCTGGTTTGTCTCATTGACCTTACATTTGCCAGCTTCTATATACCTTGTCTTCTCTTGGCAGCAGCTGAGGAAGTGTTCAAGGCTACCACAGAAAACACAGTCGTCCCTCAGGGGCGCATTACCACATTTGTACGTGTACTTGCATTTCATTACCGAGCCATGCGCTAATTGCTGTGTGGACACAGGCATTGTGCTTAGCCTTGTGAGGGGTGCTGTCACCAGGGCACTGGCCTGGGTCACTGGTGCGTTGGCTGTGGCTGGTAGTAAAAACTGTCCAGCTTCGAAGACTTGCATGTAGGGGTACGGGTCCCGTGGGTTGTGATCTGGAGGCATGTGTGAATTTGCGCTTGGACATCGCTTGGTATTCCTTGAATGAATACGCGATCTTGTTTGGACTTCCCTATGCAGTCTTCATTGATGAGTGGCTGCATAATCCTTCTGAATGCGTGAAGGTAGTCACTCAATTCTTTTGCTGAAGACATTGGCTTGGCCACTTGACCACGCGTGACCGCCTGAAGGTCGTCAAGCGCATAGCATTTGGGGCCTTCTCAACCGGGATACATTACCTTGATCTCCTTAATAAATGCTTCATAATCGCTCAGTGTCGCCTCAGGCAGTCCGCCCCATAACTCCCTTTCGTTTGATGGCAGATAATGAATAATACCTTTGATGTGGTCAAGCCTGAGGAGGCCCACCTCATCGGCGTGTCCTTCATAAATATCGATGAAGTCAACAAGATTCTCCATAGTTCCGTCAAATTTTGGGGCTTTGTTAGTTCCATGGATAGGCATCTTGTAAGTCGTGGCCATGGTCACTTGCTGGGTTGTGTTGATGATGGGGTTCGGTTTGAGCAATTGCGGTTCATGCTTGCACGAAATATTAGCTAGTACTATGCTGCCTGGGATAGAGTCTGGTGTGCGAGGTGTCTCAAATGCTTCTTGTTTGATGGGCAGTGCCTCCAGAGTGGGGCATGTTTTCTGGAGGGTGGATGACGACATGACAGGTGCATCTTCGCTGTGGGTGGTCAGTTCATTAGACAGGCTGCTCAAGGCAGTTAGTGCAGATAAGGAGGAAATAGTGCTAGCGCTTGTCATGGCTAAGCGCTTGGGAGTGTTAATAAATGCCCCTGGGGGTAAGTTCCTTGGGTTGTCATGCACTTCGAATTTGTCAGATGATTCACCTTTTGTGGAGTCCTTTGGTGAAGGCATGACCGGTGATGCTGGTGCGCAGGGGTTTGGCATGAAGAGTGACTGATCTGGGCACGCAGGTTCTGAGAAGTGTTGCGCATGGGTTCTTCATACTGGAATAAAAATCTCTTCTGCAGACGCGATTCGCGGGTCAGAAATTGCGATATTGAATTCCCTGATGGCTTCTTCCCTGGCTTTGCGCTCCTTGGTTGGCCTGAGTGACCTGCTAGTCTTCTCAGACAATCCCCTCACAGTGGGCTCCAGTTGAAGGCGAGGAATTTGGATGGGGGGGGGGGGAAAACTAAAGATAAGAACTCTTCAGAGCTCCCCTGGACGCGAGTCAAACTCGACCCAAGGGGATTGCCACTGAGAAAGGATTCCTCTAAAGAATTGAGGGGAAATGCCAAGAACTAGCTCTCGACAGAGGGCCTGGTGGAGCGTGAGAGTATGGAATGCGACGATAGGTGCCAAAGCGCACTGGATGCGATAGGTACATGAAGATGCGTGCTTGACATGCGAAATGCGCACTTTGTGGCTAGGCTCTAGACCTCAAGGCGAGCGGTACTGATCTTTTTCTTGGATTGGTGGGAGATGATGGAGACTAAATGATCCCTTTTTGCAGTTCAAGTGTGAAAATCGACAAAGGTGGTAGTCAATTCTACTATCTGCTGCTATCCCGATACTAGTGGAAGGGAACCCAGTAACTAAAATTTACTCAGAGACATGTAATGCCTTGTAAGTGTGTTCCCAGGCTTCGGAAGCGAATAAGTAGTGGTAAATATCGTAAGTGATGTAACTGCAGTAAAAATAGTGAGGCAATGTGTAATTGCATACCATATGTAACTCTGTGATATGTGTTTGAAGTAAAAATAGATAGAATCACACACCAATGGACCTTGGAGGATGAGGACAGGACATGCGGATGGTTGGCGATGAGGACGCGAAAGTGCGCTCGTAGCATGTTCGAAGCGTGCATTGTCACAAATACTGTGCATGTATCGTGCTTATTGGGGGCTTCAGCGCAAAGGCCAAAATGCGAAAATATGCCTATTATACAGCTGTAGAGGACGGTGTAGGGAATGAGATTCCTCCAGGCGTATATCGCCCATATTACGACTCACAACAATTGGTACAGTGTACAACTCACCCTCCATGACTTTCCCACAAAATGCGCCAGAGGCGCGATGCATTCCCACACTACACGACACTTTCCCACGCACGCGCTTAGCGCGCTCTTCCCACGCTTGGTCGCCTTATGTCGCGCAGCATCTGGGAGCATCCATCCATCATCCAACCAGTTCCCTGGTGTGTCCCTTTTCATTTATTCTCATATTTAGCATCATACCATATCTTATTTCGTCATGGACCCTTTATTTACATCATTTACATACTTAGAGCGCTCCCTGTTTGCTTCCGAGCCCTGGGAGTGTGCCTAGGCACAGCTTACCTGTTGCCTAGGAAGTTTTCATACACCTACCACCACCACAGAATATAGCAACCACCATCCAGTAGTCATCTAGCAGTTAGAATCCATCATGAGTTAGCATCCATCAGAGTTGTCACCCTAGTCATCAGCAACAGTCCATTATCACTCAGCAGCCCCAGTTCACGCCTTCCATCAGTCTTTACATGTCCGTGCACCAGCTTGTGCCTTATTCCCACGCTTCGCGCACCTATGCGCTCCATATTCCCGTGCGCATGCTTCCAGCGCACTTCACCAGAGTTGACCTGGAGTCTCTTCATGGATTTGCTTTCCTTGCTTCCCTTAAGGGTCGAACATATCACCTGGCGTACTTCGACCAACATCTAGAGAGTCAGTATGCCTTCCTCTCACCCCAGAGGTAGAGGCATCTTTCTTTCTTTAGCTCTCCAGCCTAGCAGAGTTGTTGAACCTTCAACAGGGTCTCTACAGTGGCAATTGCAGCATACGACGTTATCAACTGTTGCCATTTTTACTGTGGTGATGGAGGTCAACTGTGTTGGGGGAGAAGGGGATCTAGATCGTCATTTACAATTTCTGTGTGGGGAGGCCGATGCGGTACACTTGGCGATGCGGGTGGATCTGCGCCTAATAGGGTATCGATGTGCAGTGGGTGTGATGGGGGTAGGAGACGGAGAAGCTGGTACATTAAGTACAGCAATAGGAGGGATATTGTCATCCTGATGCTCAATGGTAATTGTTGGAGGAATTGGCAGTGGGATTGGAATGGCAATGTGCGGAGAGGGAGGACATGCAACTGGGTCGAGAGCAATCCATTCTGTGACAATGTGAATAGCTTCTCTGATAGCCTCCCTAGTATCATCAGGCAGAAGACAGATTGCAGTGTTATGAATGCATATATGAAGATGATGGAAGATGGTCTTGTGACATTCATCATCAAGAAGATTGGCAGTATGCTCGATGAGACTAGCATCTCTGATGATTCAGATGATGAGTCTGCTAGATATTGCTCCTCTTTCTCCTAAGAGGCGATCTATTTCAATGGCGTATTGCTGGGATGTGATAGTGGATTCAAACAAGGCGCTGGTTTCAACTTGGTCAATGATTGAGAAGTAATCGGTGAGAATGGAGTCGTTGGTCAAGGTAGAGTCTAATGATGGTGGGGAAGCAACTGGGGAAGATGCATTGGCAGTGAGGTTGGTGGCAGTAGCAGTTTGGTAGTCAATGAGGGATGATGGATTAGCAATGTTTTCGGATACAGCATTCATAGCAGCGGTGAGCTCTTCAATTCATTGGATACAGAGGCATAGGCATTCAAGAGACATTGTTCTGTGGTTACAATTTGTGAGTCTTTTTATATGCAATGAGGATGTCAGCAGCATTGCTAAGGTTCTCTTCTGGAACCCATTTGTTACTAGCAGAAGAGTATCCTTTCCAGGATAAAAGATAACGTCTTCATTTACCCGTGCCTTTGTGTGATAAGATTGCATCGATTTCATACTCTTCTTCATTATCAATGACATCTGGGGGTGGATTGTGGAAGTTTGGGCCATGAACCTCTGTCTCATGATAGGACGATAGTTTGGAAGCATGGAACATGGGGTGAACTTTCCATTGTGGTGGGAGTTGGAGTGTGAAAGTGATGGGAGATAGTACTGTGGTGATGGAAAAAGGGCCATATCGTTTCGGTGCAAGTTTCCACAATGGTAACTGCGTGATCAAATTCTTTCCTGATAACCAAACCTTATCTCCTATTTTCCACGGGTGATATGTCTGTCCATGAGACCGTTCTGCCATTCACTGCATAGCAAGGTTATGGCAGGACAGTGCTTCTTCTCTTGATTTCTGGAGCGAACAAAGTCTATCTTCTGCTGCAGGGACAGTAGAGTCAGGGAGTATGTGAGGAAGGGCTCTTGTTTTATATCCCATCATTAGGAAGAATGGGGAGGTGTTATGGGAGTTGTGTTTTCGATGGTTGTGTACAAATTCTGCCATTGGGAGATGTTTTACCCAATCTTCGGGGTGATTTCAGCAATAGATTTGGAGATAGGTTTCAAGTTCTTGATTAAGACATTCAGTTTGGCCATCAGTCTGAGGATGATAAGCAGTAGATGCAGCTATATCGTATTTCAAGAGCTTGGCGAGGGCTTTTGAGAATTTCGATATGAATTGCAGCCCATGATCAGAGATAACTTTCTCATGCAGGCTGAATCGATGGTAGACGTATTTGAAAAATTTCTTGGTGACTCCTTTGGAGGTGATGGTTTTCGTGCAGGGGATAAGAATTACCCCCTTAGTAAGCCCATGGTCGACCACGACCATAACAGAGTCAAAACCAGCACACGGAGGAAGGTCAGTGACAAGGTCAACAGAGACCTGGGTGAATGGCACCGCAGCAGCAGATGGAATGGGGACCAGGGGAGGGGTCATTGGATGAGTGTCAGATTTCATCTGCTGGCAGAGGGCGCAGCCTTCAATGTATTTCCAGATATAGGTACCCATAGGGCCACCAAAAGTCCCGCTTAACCAGTTCTTCAGTTTTAAAATGCCCAGGGTGACCAGTGGTAGTGTGATCATGACACTGCTCCAAAATAAGGTGCCGACCAGCAGGATGGACATAGGCATGGTCTTTATAATAAAGGATATCATCTTTTATCATCAAATCCACAAGAGCGGATTTCATAGGGGGGAGGGAAAGGCCATCCAGGGCATCAGAAGCAGCTTGGAAAATGGGGTCGGGGTCAGAGGGATCAGGGTTGGCAAGGGAAGTCATTAGTTCAACATCAAGAAGGCATATGAACAAGGAGTTGGGGAGTAGGGTGACATCCGCATTATTGCTGGCAGTGTCGACACCATGATCAGGGCAGCAGGAAAGTGCATCTGGGGCAGCAAGCTTGGTTCCCGCTACATGATGAAGCTCAATGTCATAGCAGGACAGAAGCAATTGCCAGCGGGCTTGCTGACAGGTTAGCTTTTGGGCTGATTGGAAGTACAAGAGGTTTTTATGGTCGGTGAAGATGAGGACAGGATGTGGGTTGCCTTCCAAATAATGACACCATTTGGTTAAGGCGCAGATAACAGCCAGAAGCTCCCAATCAAATATCTGGTAGTTGCGTTCTGTGGGGTTCAACATTTGTGACAGATACCCACATGGGTGGTAAACACTGTTTTCATCGGTTTGCAGCAATACTGCACCAGTAGTGACAAGTGAAGCATCGGTAGCTACTGCAAACTGCCTGCTTGGATCTGGGTTTTGCAGGACAGGTTGTTTCAGAAAACATTCCTTCAGGGTGGAGAATGCTGAGGCGCAATGATCTGACCATAGAAACTTGATATCCTTCTTAGTGAGGTTGATTAGGGGTCTAGCAATGTCGGAATAATGGGGAACAAAGTTTCGATAAAAGTTGCAGAATCCCAAAAATGACTGAACTTCTTTCACCATTGTAGGGGTAGGCCAATCACAAATACCGTCAGTTTTAGCAACATCCATTGCAACACATCCAGGGCGTATAATCATGCCTAGATATTCCACTTCTTGCGCATTGAATGTGCATTTCTCCGGTTTTAGGAACAGCTTTTCTTTGCAAATTCTTTCAAGGACACGCTGGGTCCAATCCCGATGAGAAGCGAGGTCATTGGAAAAGATCAGAATATCATCCATGTATATGACAAGCCATCCTTCATTAATCTCCTGTTGGAAAGTTTGGTTCATATATGCTTGGAACGTGGCAGGAGAGTTGCATAGACCAAAGAACATGACATTTGGTTCAAACAGTCCATACTCTGTAGTGAAAGCAGCTTTCCACCAATTGTCAGGGTGAATCCAAATGTTGTTATAACCGGAATGGATGTCCATCTTCATGAAGTATTTTGCACCATGCAACTGAGCAACCAATGAGAGTGGTAATGGGAGAGGGTAGGTGTTCTTGACCGTCCAATCATTGATATAGTGATAATCCTGGCAAGGACGTAGGTCTCCACTTTTCTTTCCTATGAAGAAGAAACCACTCGCCTGTGGCAATTTTGACTCAGATATGAAACCTTTCTTTACATTTTCATAGATAAATGCTTTGATGGTGGTGCATTCTGCTTCTGATAATGGGTATACCTTTGACGTCTTGGGAATAAAACTGGGTTTAGTTTCGATATGATGGTCGATACCAGGTCATTTGGGTGGTAATTGGTTCAGACTGTCTTTGGTGAAGATGTCAGTGAAATTATGAAGGTAGGAAGGGACAAGTTCTTCAAACATCTTCTTTTTCTGTTCAAGTCCAGCTGCTAATGCGAACTGTTGAGCTTTGTTACTAGTTTTGATGTATTCCATAGGCCATGATAAAGGTGTAACTGTGGGTTTCTGTTCTGTAGCACTAGTACCATCTTTGGTCAACAGGGTATCCATGGAAATATTGGTGATGACCCAGAGCTCAGTAGCATCAATGGGATATTCAACCAAAAACTCATCATCATCAAGGTGATATGTAGCAAGTTCACGTACAGGTGGTGCATAATCTGAAGTCCATATGTCTTCTTTGGTGTCAAAGGAATCGTCGTTGCCATCAGGGATAGGGTCAAAATTGGGCAGTACTGGGGGTGCTTCTTCATCAGGGATTTCTTTGATAGTAGCTTGTGGCAATGGCTACCTGGGTAATACTACAACTGGGGTTGGCTCCAGCTTATGACTGGTTCGTTGGAAGAGAGGTGGGAGGCTGTTCTTTCTTCATTCATTATCGATGTCTTCTTCAATTAAATCACTCTTCTTGGTTTGAGAGAGTTCTAGCATCTCTGCTTTCCATCTGATTACTGGATCCATGGCCCGTAGCCAGGGAATTCTGAGTAAGATCTGATCACAGCAACTGAGTCGCGTGATATTGAACTTTCCGATCATCAATCATTCATCAATTTTTACTATAAGGATGCAATATTGAGTGACAGTGCCTCCTTTCACATAACTTCCATCTGCAGTGGTAACTCGGAATGGCTTTGTTAACTTGTGCGTCCTGATGTTGTGGAGTTTAACAAAGTCTTTGGAAATGAATGTTCCGGCAGCACCAGAGTCAACAGCAGCAGTTGTTTCGACAGTTTTCAGATGGGTTTTTGAGATAAGGGAAATGGGAACACAAAGTTCCTTCCTGATTCCAATACTTCATACAAGTCTGATAGGTACAGTGGCTCAAAAAACTGTCCGCATGTTTTGACATTTTTCACTATCTATGATATTGTGTGAGAACTCACAAATGGCTCAAGGACATGCTTATACCACATTGTAGTATGGCTTCAGGGCTTTCATTTGAGCCCTACGCCGTGGGAATCGGTGGAGATATGGTGGAGATACAAGGCTTACAAAATCATGACTCATGTGGACAGTTTTTTGAGCACATATTAAAACTATATAAATCATCATTTATGACACCATAACAATCATGCCACCATTAAATAAATTATAAAGTGGTGTCATTATGTCATTTTAAAACCATATCTAACTATACAAACCAAAAATTTCCATATGTCATGGTTATATTCACCATGAAAGCCACCCCCCCTGCTCAAAGGGATAATATCCTCTCTCTTTCCTATTCTGGCCTCTCTGCTTGTCAAATTTCCTCTAGAACTGGAGTATCCAAGTCCACTGTGGCCAAGTTCATCAAAGAAAGTCACACAGACAAGGAAAACTTCTGTGAAGGGCATCCATCCAAGCTCACCTCTACTGATAGGAGGGCTATTATCCAACATATCACTACAGGAAAGGCTGATAATGCTGTCCAGGTCACCTATTACATCAATTCCACCATCACATTCCCTGTCTCTTCACACACTGTGAGAAACATTCTCAAGACAGCTCATCTCAGGTCAGTAACAAGGAAGAAAAGGCTCTCCTCTCTATCACACATATGCATCAATCCAGTCTTCCACATCAAAAATCCTTGGCAAGGCGACAGATCATTGTATCTTCATCTTCTTTGTCACTTTCTTCTATTTCTTCATGACGAACCAGGGTTTTCCCGTTCCTCTTCTGTGGGCAGGCCCTGGTCATGTGCCCCTTCTGGTGACACATGAAGCATAACCCTTTCTTCATATGGTCATTCCTTTCTGCTTCAGAAAGACGATCTACCTCCATGGCATTAGGATCATGCCGATCAATGGAGGGTCTAGGCACATATTGCTGTCCAGTTGGCTTGGTGGTGGCGCGATTGTTCTCACAGAACATGGCACCTCTCTGCCAATTGCTATCAAGCCTGATGGCTGTGGTGACGTACTTGTTGAAATCTGTGGGAATGGTTTCCATCTGAAAAATGGAATTGACAATTCCTTTCTTAAGTCCATCGTTGAAAAACGTGATCAAGACAGCATCTTGCTTTACAGAGGCTTGTGCGGCAAGAGTCTTGAAGCTAGCAATGTAGGAAGTGAGGTCGCCCGTTTGTTTCAAAGTGTGGAGCCTATTCATAGCTGTGCCAATGGCATCAGCTGGTACAAAGGCTTCTTTGAATTTTGTTTCAAAATTCGCAAAGGTTCCATAGGATTTGGAAGTGGAGTTATCAACTTCAGTGTAGAAGGTGAGGGCCCATCCCATAGCGCTATCTTCAGTCATATATGTGAGAGTGGTGATGACTTTCTTTTTGTCAGTACTGTAGATTGTAGCATTAAGGGCAAAGTATGCCTTAATCGAATACAACCATCATAAAGCTTTCTGGGGGCTTCCATCATACAATGTCAGAGCTCCTGCTTTAAGTTCTGAGGTGTTGGGTGCTGACATCCTGATCATCTGGTCTAGTGATGTTTCTGGGTGCAGGGAACATTTTATGTTTCTCTCTGTCTATTTCTGGTTTCTGGGTTTCTGGGACCTCCCTGATGGAGAGGGTTGGAGTAGGACTTTAATCCTTTGTTACAAACTAGGATAGTCGCGATGTCAACAGCTCGATAAGAGTGTCAGTTGAAGTTGAATCAAGACCTTACAAATGTAAGGGTCGTAAGACAAAGCAAAGAGAGTGTCTCTGCTTTGAATATAGGTTCAGACGACTTAGGATTGGAGGTCCTAAGCAAGAGATGTTCTGGTGAAAACCTAGTAGGATTAAAGTGAAGTTCTACTAAGTACATGACCGGATATATATATAGGACATAAGTACTTTAGGGCAGGTACATGCATGTCAGCAATGAGTCAGTGATAAGAGACGAGTCAGAGATAAGAGGTGAGTCAGAGATAAGAGGTGTGTCATCTAACAACGGCTGCAGTGATCACAATGTAATACAAATATAGAAAGGACAAGTCTAGTGATGGCATGGCATGGCGCAGTCATGACATAATACACATGTAAGTAAGGAAAATGAATAGGGGCAAGTGTAACTGTAACAGTAGTGGACACCATGATAAGGCATGAACAATTCATTGCACATGCCAAATCCAGCATCTGCAAGGTAAACCTTGCCTGGAGGAAATGTAAAATCAGTCAGACAAGCCATGTTGTAGACACATGCATCCACTGCAGACCCCTGGAAGCCACTCAACATGCATGTGAAATGCATGTTGAAGTTGTATGCAGCAAGGCAATTTTGGGTTAAATTCCCTTTGTGTCATATGCCATTCTGGACCCTCAACTCTAAATCTGCTTCTCTGGACATCCGGATCCAAGATCTGGATCTCCAATGATCTGATCTATCTTTATCTTCCTTCTGGAATCCAAACTCTATATCAGTGCCCAACCCCATTTAGACTTCCCCTGTCTCCAGACTCCAGTTAACTATGTTTCCCTTTTGATTATTGATCCATACATACATTTCATTTCTGATATGCATTATTTGTGATCCATCCTATTTGCTAATAGACTTTGCATATGCTTCGTACATAGCCTTTGTGTTTGCTGACTGATTCCTATATGATACCTACAGTATATAGACCTCCTGTAACTCTCAGAAATACTTTAGTTCAAATATCATCTTAGTTCCTGCTCATTCCTGTGTCCTCTGGATTTGAGCCAAGTCTCTTGTCACATTCCAAGTCTTAGGATTGCATCCTAGACTACATCTCTGGCTCTACCTTAGGGTAGTCTATCCCCTGTTAGTTTCTAGTCTGGAATCCATCTGGATTAGCCTTATCCGCTTGTCCAAGTAACATCCAGACATCTGTCGGATTTATCTCACATCTCAGATCTGGACGTCCATTATCCACCCTAGTCAAATCCTGGAAACTCCAGATGACTATTCTAGCCCCCGGAAATTAAGGGCACATACTTGGGAAAGGGGCACAGTGTATGAGCTGAGGCCAAGCCCTTGTGATCTGACCCCCTTGAGCACATAACCTTAACACTTTGCAGTCATGAGTGGCATTGCAATCAGCAGCTGAGGGATGGCAAGTGATGTGTGTGCCATCAATAGTGCTGATTACATCAGCAAAGTATGGATATAATTTTCTTGTCTCAAGGATTTGAGATGGTATTGGAGCATCTGCATTGGGAAGCCAGACATAAGTGGAATAGATTAGGCAGGAGGAGAATGCAATGAAAATTCATTTGAAATATCTGAAAGGAATATTGAGCATGCATAGGGGTAAGAGTGGGAGGACACACTTCGATATAGTATCATTTGAGCATCGAAAATGCTCAGCAAGGTAGCATACAGGAAGATGGCTAGTTGTTCCTCCAGGGTTATGTGTTTTGAGTCATTTATACCACCCTCACAAAGTAATTGTAGCAGTACAATGAATACATAATGATGCACACCAAGCTCACATCAAATCTGTTCTGGATGGCCATTGAGAAGTTCATTGACCCAGCCAACTCCTGTCAGGATTGAAGTATGATATGGTTGTTTGTTGTAATAAGTGTTTGTGTATGAAATCATGGTGACCCCCACAATATTGATGACTTCAGAGGCTGATGAGACCATGTGCTGAAAAAAGTTGATGATTGCTTGAAGAAACTTGATATCAGATTCCTCTACATCGTCAATGCTCTCCAAATCCTCCATCTTCCTCATCTTCCACATCTAGTTGGTCCTCCTCATCCCACTCACAATCCCTTGAGTTTGATGAAACCTCATCATCAGTGTTGCCACTGCTGTGGAGAAAGAGGTGGGGGAGCATGGCCATGGTGTGTGTATACTACACACACTATGATATTGATCACACTGCTAATCAGCATGACATCTGTTTCAAGCTCTGATGAGCAAATGCTTACTTAATCTTGTTTTTTATTTCTCAAAATTTGTTGAAGTTGGCCAAAATCATGATCCTGAACAGAGTCTAGCAATTTCAAGTACTTACACAACACAGGGGGGCTTCTTGGACCTGAACCACCACCTTCAGGTAGGGTGGCACTCACACAGGGTGTTGCCTGACACTGTCAATGTTCACACAGAACATAGTGTTATCCACCACATGAATCTATAACTAAGTTCCCCAAGCAGAGTTGATATTGAGAGCCCCACACACAAGAAGTGCATGCCCATCACCTATGACACATGGATCCCAAACAACCAAATAGTAAGAACTGATTGAAATAGGAACCTCATCTACCTTCAATGATATGCAATCTATGCACCACCAGACCACTACAACAAACATATGCTTCTCCACAGAGACCAACCAACAATGAATGCACTCGCCACTAGTGGCCCAAACTGACTGTGTGGCATCACACCTTGATAAGAACAACAAATGTCTTTGTTCGCCCCACTGATAATATGTCACCACTTGTGAACCACTCTATACTCACAAAGGACCTTAGAACACTCCTTCCCACATCCAACAAAGGATCTTGGCTAAGCAATTGCTTAAAAGCTGCAAGTCCTCAACATTCTCAACAAGCCTAAGCAGTCACCTCCCACTCCTCATCATTATATACTCAATGAACTAAGATGCCAGCTGAAGACATTGCCCCACCCACCATGAGCCAACCAACTACCAACACTGCAATCACCACTGCATCCATTCCCCCAACCTACCACATGAACACTGATTCTCATACTGGCAAGAGGAACTGCCCAGCCTCCCCAGTTGCAGACACCAACCATACTTCTAACCAGACCAACAGGAAAGTACAGAAACAAACCTCTGCCTCCTCTGCTCCTGCAAACAAACATCTGAATATTAAACAACCCCCCCAATCACCTGCAGCCCAACACCAATGGGACTTTCTCAGATTGGGTACCACTACCATGGCTGAAATTTTGGGTAGGCCACAACCACCCATAATCCATTCATCAACTAATATACAATCACTAGTAAATGGTGTCAGGACCCTTGACAGCAGTTTCAGAATCACTGCAACCTCACCAGGTGGCTTCCACACCCCCCAACTCGGTCAATTAACATGGGGCAATGTCTCTCAAGTACTGAAGGAGAGGTGGCCCCAGAAGGAGGGTGCCAAGGCATGGGTACACACCTACTGGGCTAAGCATGAAAGCAATGCCCAGAGCATGGTGTGAAAGACATAACCTAACTGGACACTTGATAAAAGTACTCAGCCAGTATAATGGTCAATGCTCTGCCTAGCTGCTACACCTGCAAGCAAGAACATTTGACCCAAGGGAATCAATGGACTAGGCTCAAGCTCAAGAGATAAAATGAGTGAGTGAAAAGTGGACACTTCAAGTCAAAGACAGAAAACTATGTTCCAGGAGCTATCTGGTAAGCTGAGAAGCTACAACTAGGAAGCTACAACTAGGGGATGCTACTAAATAACCCAAGTGAATGGGGAGCAACCAAGAACTGGAGACAAGGGGAAATTGAGTAGTGAGTGTAGAGTCCTAGGTAAAGGGAAGATGGTTATGTAAGCAGTAAAAATGCGAACATAACCTAAGGAAAGTAACAACAAGAGAAGCATAGTAAAAACTACCATTTGCAGGCTAGAGTCAATATGATTGTCACAATGATAGCCAAACTTAAAGACACCATCATCAAAATTATAGGTGACTCGAATGCAGAAATCCTAGTTGTAAGCACCCCCACTGCTGCTGTTGAACTTGTCAAAAGACTCCCTGTTAAGGTTGTGTACTCAAGGGGGTCAGATCACAAGGGCTTGGCCTCAGCTTGTATGCTGTGCCTCTTTCCCAAGTATGTGCCCTTAATTTCTGGAGGCTAGAACAGTTGTCCAGAGTTTCTGGGATTTGACTAGGGTGGAAAATGGATGTCTGGATCTGAAATGTGAGATAAATCTAGTGGACATCTGGATGTTACTTGGACAAGCAGATAAGACTAATCTGGATGAAGTCCAGACTAGAAACCAACAGAGGATAGACTACCCTAAGGTAGAGCCAGAGATGTAGTCTAGGATATAATCCTAAGACTTGGAATGTGACAGGAGACTTGGCTCAAGTCCAGAGGACACAGGAATGAGCAGGAACTAAGATGATATTTGAACTAAAGTATTTCTGAGAGTTACAGGAGGTCTATATACTGTAGGTATCATATAGGAATCAGTCAGCAAACACAAAGGCTATATACAAAGCATATGCAAAGTCTATTAGTAAGTAGGATGGATCACCAATAATGCATATCAGAAATGAAATGTATGTAACAGATCAATAATCAGAAGGGAAACATAGTTGACCAGAGTCCAGGGACAGGGGAAGTGTTAAGATCATACTCAAGGCTAAATGGATCTGAAGGGCTTCAGTCTCAGCTCATGCACTGTGCCCCTTACTCAAGTATTGCCCCTTATTTCAGGAAGGCAAGACTAACATGTCTGGAGGGTTGGATGGGTAGCGTAGTGGATCCGGATGACTCCTGGATGTGGGATAAGTATTGTAAGGCTAATCTGGACAAGTCCAGACTAGAAACTAGTGGTAGTAGCTGTCATAGACAGAGGCAGATGCAGATAGACTATAGGAATCAATCCTAAGTCTTGGAGGGTGATGAGAGTAGCGGTACTCAGGTCCAGAGGACAGGAATGAGCAGAACTAAGTTGATATTTGAACTGAGGTGTTACAGAGATTTACAGGAGGTTATATACTATAGGTATCTAATGGAATGATCAATCAGCAGGGTCCGAGGCTATGTACGAAGCATATGGGTAGTCTATTGGTAAGTAGAAACAGATCACAAATAATAAAATGGAAATGAAGCATAGGTAATGGATCAGTGAGCAGGACGGATATACTGATAACTGAAATACCAGAGTTAGGGGATTACCGAAAGGAGATGAGTGCTGGTTGTGGATTCGGATAAATTGTGGACTGGACCAGACGAGTGGACAGATTGGATGACAAGATGTTGGAGGGGGATAAGATGTGGATAGGATTGGAGATAAGATGTGGATTGGATCTGAGATGAGATAAGGATTGGATCTGAGATCTGGATATGCGGATATGACAGGAAGTCTAAATGGGATTGGGCACTGATATAGGGTTTGGATTCTGGAGGAAGATCAAGATAGATCAGATCATTGGAGATCCAGATATCTGGAGAAGCAGATTTAGGGTTGAGGGTCCAGAATGGCATATGACAAGATGGCACAATGGCACCAACAAATGGCCACATATTAACCAACTAGTTAAAGAAAAGAAATTTGGAGTGTTAGCCCTCCAAGAGACACATCTCACTAAAGAGGAAGAGAGTGTACTATATGCAACACCAGGCTTCAGGATTCATATCATATCCTCAATTGACCTTGCACATACAAATGCCAAAGGTGTAGCCATAGTAATTAATAAGATGCTGCTGGGAACTTTGGGAATCAAGATGCATGAACTGGTACCAGGTAGAGCAATACTTACAATAATACCATGGCATAAAGACACTCCCATTAGAATCCTCATGATCTATGCACTGAATGATGGGCAAGCAAACCAACAATTCTGGGGTTCAAACTGAGAAACCTGCTGAAGCCAGATCTGATGTTGGGTGATTTTAACATAGTAGAGGATTCACTTGACTGCCTACCCCCCAAAATAGACTCAGCTAATGCATCACACACTCTATACCAGCTTAAATCCCATCTCCAACTGAAGGATGACTGGTGTACACGAAAACCTGAGTGCACTGTCCTACACCTTCTCACAATTCACATATCAAGGTGGCAGTTAGTCCTGAATCAACCAAATAGATGTAAGCAATGAGCTCCTACCTTTCAGCAAAGAATGGGACATTACCCCCCCAGGCATACATACCAACTACCAGATAGTTTTGGTGAGGATCTCCAGCAAGCAAATGCCCTACATAGGCAAGGGGCAGTGGTCTTTACCACTCTATGTCCTTAAGGATAAGGATCTTGGTGAAAAAGTAATTGCACTAGGCAAAACATTACAAGTCAAAATTGAGACATCTTCAAATCAACACACTGACAACATGAACCCTCAACTTGCATTCAGCTGCTTCAAAGCAAAAGCAATTAACCTTTGCAGAACTGCAGCTAAGAAGACAATCCTGAAGAAAGTAAACCAACTTAAGTCCCAACTAAGGACCACAATGGAAGACACAAGCCTCTCAGAAGAAGATAAGTGCATCATATGCCTACATATCCAAGAGAAGTTTAATCAGATAGAAATACTGTAACATGACAATGTGTTAAGGTTGTACTCAAGGGATAACTGGATCCAAAGGGCTTTGGCCTCAGCTCATGTGCCTGTGCCCCTTACCCAAGTATTGCCCCTTATTTCAGGAAGGCAAGACTAACACATCCGAAGGTTGGGTGAGTAGTGTAATGGATCCAGATGACTTCCGGATGAGGGATAAGTATTGTAGGGCTAATCCGGATGAGTCCAGACTAGAAACTAACAGTAATGGACTGTCGGAGACAGAGGCAGATATGGATAGACTATAGGAATCAATCCTAAGTCTCGGAGGGTGATGAGAGTAGAGATACTCAGGTCCAGAGGACAGGAATGAGCAGAACTAAGTTGATATTTGAACTGAGGTGTTACAGAGATTTACAGGAGGTTATATACTATAGGTATCTAATGGAATGATCAATCAGCAGGGTCTGAGGCTATGTACAAAGCATATGGGTAGTCTATTGGTAAGTAGAAATGGATTACAAATCATGAAATGGAAATGAAACATAGGTAGCGGATAAGGGAGCAGGACGGATATACAGATAACTGAAATACCAGAGTTAGGGGGTTACTGAAAGGAGACGAGCGCTGGTTGTGGATTCAGATGAGTTGTGGACCAGACCAGACGAGTGGACAGGTTGAATGATGAGATGTTGGAGGGAGATAAGATGCAGATAGGATTGGAGATAAGATGTGGACCTGAGAAGAGATAAGGGTCGGATCTGAGATCCGGATATGCAGATATGACAGTATCCCCCCTTTAGGGCCGATCCCTAGAGGCACAAGATCTGACAATCCGGACTGGACGATATGAGGGCAAGAATTGATGGAGAAGCTGATGGATGGAGTTTGTGAGTTCTGGTTTCCACAGATATATGGATGTCAAAGTGTCCTAGGTCTTCCTTCCTTTCCTCACTTTACCCACTCATACTAGCTTTGAATATCATGTCTGGCAACAAATCCAGTGGTCAGAAATCCACTAGGGAGACCCTTGTGGAACTTCAGCACCAGATGGCACTCATGGAGGCTGCAGCTCAGAGAGAGGAAGAGGAAGAGGAGTGGAAACATCAGGAAGTGGAATGGAAACATGAGGAGGAGAGGAAGTGGATTGAGCAGTCTGAGCTCTGGGTAGCACAGGAAGAGGAGAGGCGGAGGGCTGAGGTGGCCAGGAGGGTGAGTGATGCTAACTCTATCAGATCTGGAACTGAGGGGTATGCTAGTCCCAGTCCGCTTCTATGTCTGGAGCTCAGGATGCTCCCTGCACTCATTGCATCAGTAAGAAGAAGACGTGCTCCTGGGAGGATGCCAAGTCTAATGGGCTGGTAAGATATTCCTTGCCTTGGACATCCGGAACTGGGTGTACTGATATCCAGATAGATCAAGTCTTGTGATGTCTGCAGGATTGGTAGGGTCTCCTGTCCCGGAAGTATGGACAAGCCCAGGGAACCAAGGTGGAAGAGGCAGCGTGCTGTGGTGACTCCATCTCTGAAATCCAAGGGTAAGAGACATCAGAGGAGCCCTACCCCTGAGGAACCAGAAGTGGAGGAAGCTTCCAATCCATGGACTGGAATAGAGATGGATGAGGGGAGTGTGGAGTATGATGACCAGGCCTGGGTTGCTGCTGCCAACAGCATAGTAGCGGAACTGGCCCAGACCAATGGGCTTCTCCAGGAGAGTATTGGAGCTGCAGAAGGGAGTAGGTTGGTGATGGAGCGGATGAACACTAACATGGAGGACTTCATCTAGCAGCAGAGGGACTTCCAGTCCATCCTCCTGGAGGGGATCTGGAACAGATTCCGGATTGCAGATGCCTCTACTCTGGATGATGCTGACAAGGATGTTGAGGAGGAGGCTGGAGGATCTGGAGGGGACATGGAGACTGATGGGTGAGGAGCTCCAGATTTCCGCTTCTGCCCCTAATGTACTTGTATCTGATTTTGTACTCATTGTAATGCAATTGGACCAGGTTTGTCTGGATATGAAGAGTGAAATACCGAAACTAGATCTGATGCATTTCCAAGCTCTGTGGCTAGTAACCAGGACATCTCTTTGTCCGTCCCTTCATATCCAGACCACCAGACAAGGTAGAGAAGCTGACATTGTTGTCTCCAGCAGTCCAACTTAGAGTCTAGGGTTTCGGATATCTCATATTCTGGTTCTCCATCGACTTCTATTGGAGGTGGGGGTGGTTGGATATGATTAGGGATGGTGTTCAGAACTGCAGGTTCTAGTTGGGAGACATGGAAGACCGGATGTACTGAATGCATGGAATCTGGGAGTCAGATGGTGAAGGAATGTGATCTGGGACAGGATATAATGTCAAAAGGACCTAAGTTCTTTTCTGAGAGCTTCTTGGAAGGGCAAGTGGAACAGAAGTACTTTGCTTTGACGAAGACTTGATCTCCAACCTTGAAGTCTGGGGCTGGTATCCACCTTGCATCCGCAGGTCCTTGATAATGTTCTTGTGCATGGGACATTTCTTCTTGGAGGAATTGGTAAAGCTCATTGAGGTCTATGGCATATTCCTGTGCATGGACGGAGGAAAGGTCACATTCTGGGTGGATGGATATGTTCGGATGGTATCCCTTGTTGGTGAAGAAGGGCGAGACTCCAGTGGTAGCACTTGGAGCATTGTTGTATGCAAATTCAGCCAAGGGGAGTAGTTCCGACCAGTTACCCTGCTGATAGTTACAGTAGATCTGGAGGTATTGTTCTAGGGTTTGGTTGGCACGCTCGGTTTGTCTGTCCCCTTCCGGATGATATCCAGACATGAAGTGGAGGATCATATCTAATGCTTTTCCTAAGGACTGGAAGAAGTGGAATACAAACTCTGTTCCCCGGTCTGAGGTTACATGGGATGGAACACCATGCTTGGAGAACACATGGAGTAGGAACAAGCGAGTGAGGTCCAGAGAGGTGATAGTGTCGTGGGTCGGAATGAATATTGCTTGCTTGGATAGACAATCTATGATGATGAGGATCGCTGTGAAGCCAGAGGAGTCCGGAAGTTGCTCAATGAAATCCATGGAGATGGAGTTCCAAGGCGTTTCCAAAACAGGAAGTTGCTTGAGCAATCCATATGGCTTATGTCTTGGAACCTTGGCTTGGGCGCAGGTGGTGCACAATTTAACATAGTCTTTGACATAGGTGCATATTCTGGGCCAGGTATATTCGCGTTGGATAAGTTCTAGCGTCTGGTTCTGGCCAAAGTGTCCAGACAGGGGATGGTCATGGGTGTTCTGGAGGATGCGAAGTCAGAGGTCATTGGAATCAGGGACATATATACAATTGTCGCAACAGAGGAAACCACTATCATCCATGGTCCATCTGGGATCCAGAGGACCAGACATCCAAGCAGATGCGATAGGGTCGTTAGGGAGAGAGGATAGGATATTGTTTTGGAGTTGGTCAACATCCATGAGTACAGCTGCTTAGAGCACCAGATATGCTAGGGTTGATGCTCATAGGGATGAAGCTAACTGTTTGGACATGAACACTGGACGGAAGTTATGAGGGTTAACTTGAGCATAGTCCTTATCCCCCTCTTTGGGGTAGACATCCCAGCGTCTAGTGAGGGAATCTGGTTTTGCTCCAAGTTTTCCAGGACAGAAATGGATGATGAGATTGAATTGGTGGAGGAACTCCGACCAACAGTGCCTGACAGTGAGAGAGGAGTTTGGTGGTTGCAAAGTACTCAAGATTCTTGTGGTCCATGACAACATCAATAGGCTCGGACGAGCCTTCTAGGTAGTGTTGCCAGGTCCAGAAAGCTTCAAATATGGCTAGGAGTTCCTTGTCAGTGGGTATCATAGTTGAGTTCTAGAGCAGACAGGGTTCTAGAATAGAATACTACTGGACTGAAGCTCTGAGTCTGGACATATGATGGATAGTATTCCAGTGATAGCATAGTCAGAGGCATCAGGTCTCAACAGCAATAGGAACATTCGGAATCCAGTGTGTAAGCACTAGAGCGGAAGTGAAGGCTTTCTTGAGTGCAGCAAATGATTCCCGGCAATCCTCCTGAAAAATCCCAGTTAACATTCTTGCATGTAAGCTGGGTGAGTGGAGTGACGATGTCTGAGTAGTTGAAGATGAAATGACAATAGAAATTTGTGAATCTGAGGAAGGATTGAACATCCTTGACCTTCATGTGGCTCCAGCCAGTCAATGATAGCTTTGACTTTATCGGATGACATAGTAAGGCCTTCCAGAGACAGGAGGTAACCAAGGTATTCTATGGAATCAGAGTGGAACTCACATTTCTCTGGTTTGGCATAGAGTCGATGCTTTCGGAGTTGTCGAAGTACTTCTCAGACATGTTGCTTATGGGATGCAAGGTCATGGGAATAGATGAGGATGTCGTCCAGATACACCACAATGCATATGTCAAGCATATCAGGCAAAGATGCTATTGACAAAATGCTGGAAAGCCCACTGGAGCATTGGTGAGACCCTCAGGCATAACTAACCATTCATAGGAGCCATAGCGCATCCAGAACGCTGTCTTCCACTTGTCTCCGGAAGAGATCCGGATGAGATGGTAAGCGGACCGGAGGTCAATCTTAGTGTAAACTTTGGCGCGGCTTGGAGAGTCTAAGAGGTCAGCAATGAGGGGCAAAGGATAGCAGTCTTTCTTGGTGATCTTGTTCAGGCCATGGAAATACACACAAAGACACAGGGAGCCATCCTTCTTCTTGACAAATAGGACAGGGGCTCCATGCAAAGAGGAGGAGGAACAGAGGAGTCCGGACAAGATATTTTCATCCAGGAACTTCTGGAGAGCTTCAAGCTCAACTGGAGAAAGGGAATATATGGTGCCTAGGAGTGGAGCAGTACCTTCCTCTAAGTTGATCTTTAGGTCATAAGGCCTATGAGGAGGAAGTTGGCTAGCTTTTCCCTTGTCAAAGACATCTGCATATTCATGATACTCTGGAGGGATTGCAGATAGATCCAGAGCATTGGACAAAGTGGATATGGAGTGGATCTTGGCACCAGAAGGACATAGGAAGATGCTGAACTGCTTGGAGCCTTCTAACTTGCAGGCTGTCATATGCCATTCCAGACTCTCAACTCTAAATCCACTTCTCTGGATATCCAGATCCGAGATCCAGATCTCAAATGATCTGATCTATCTTTATCTCCCTTCTGGAATCCAAACCCTATATCAGCACCCAACCCCATTTAGACTGCCCCTGTCTCTGGTGGTTAACCATGTTTCCCTTTTGATTATTGATCCATTACATACATTTCATTTCCGATGTTCATTATTTGTGATCTGTCCTACTTACTAATAGACTCTGCATATGCTTCATACATAGCCTTTATGTTTGCTGACTGATTCCTATATGATACCTACAATATATAAACCTCCTGTAACTCTCAGAAATACTCCAGTTTGAATATCATCTTAGTTCCTGCTCATTCCTGTGTCCTCTGGACTCGAGACAAGTCTCTTGTCATATTCCAAGTCTTAGGATTGCATCCTAGACTACATTTCTGACTCTACCATAAAGGTAGTCCATCCTCTGTTAGTTTCTAGTCCAGACTTTAGTCCAGATTAGTCTTATCTGCTTGCCCAGGTAACATCTGGACGTCTGTCAGATTTATCTCATGTTTCAGATCTGGATGTCCATTATCCTGCCCTAGTCAAAACCATGAAACTCCAGACAACTGTTCTAGCCCCCAGAAATTAAGGGCACATACTCGGGAAAGGGGCACAGTGTATAAGCTGAGGCCAAGCCCTTGTGATCTGACCCCCTTGAGCATGCGACCTTAACACATAGCCTTACTCCATTGCTTACTAATCCTCTTGGATATCCTCTAGTATATAACCCCTGTACAACTCCTGTAGAGTCCTCAGTCTGAATATCATCTTAGATTCTGTTCTACTTGCCCAATTTTCTTCTGGACTTCAGTCCATCTGAGTTTGTCCTTTTCAATAAGGCCTAGGGATGGATTCCCTAGGCCGGAATTCTGGACCTTTGGATTTGTCCCCTATGTCTCTGTCCCAAGTCTAGGGATTGCTTCCCTAGGCTGGAGTCTTGCCTTTCTGGCACTTACCCTCTTTCTGGACTTTGGTCCACTTCCTGTCTCTGACTCTACCTAAGGGTAGTCTACCTCTGTTTGCTTCTACATTGGACTTTGTCCAATGTAGCCCCTATTCTTTCCAGACCTCTGGACATCCTGTCCTGTGCACCTCTGGGCATCCTGTCCTTCAGACATTCCACCCTCCATACCTTCAGACATCCTGTCCTCCTGTCCTCCATACTTCCAGACCTCCAGACATCCTGTTCTCCTGTCCTCCGGACCTCCTACCCTTCCATCCTGTTTCCTGTAGAAATATTACCTTGCAGTGGGAACTCTCCTGTGCTCCTCCAGACATTTCCTGTGCTCCTCTGGAAGTCCTCTGGACTTTGTTGGACCATCATCAGACTTCCTCTGAAATGAAGGGCACATACTTGGGTAAGGGGCACAGCATACCAGCTGAGGCCAAGCCCCTCTGAGTCAGTCTCTCTCTCCCTTGAGCATGGTTCTTAACACATATCTTTGATTGCATATATCACACTGAGTGTGCACATGCAGATCAGGAATATGATACAAAGGTCAGCCAGTTATTTCTCCTTTGCATGACAATAGCTGATAGTTTTGACTTCTTTTCTCTCTGCATTATACATTGTGCATTACACAATTTGTGATATGTGTTATATGACATGCAACATGCAACATACATTTTGTGTTTATGTTATGCATTTAGTTTCCACCCGCAGTGTTTACACACTTTCAGCACCTCTGGGTATGTTTATGAGTCTCATTCTAACCATGGATGATGGGGTAGACATTTGCTGGCTCATCTTGCTGCTGAGCAATGGTATTCCACTACAGAATGGAAATACTCCACATCTCCTTTGGGATGCAACAGAATTCCTGTGTTCCCAAAGCCACAGCTTCATCCTCTGGTTTTTCCAACAGCGCACATAGCCAGCATTCTCCCACAGTGTGTGCTGTTTGTCTTGGGAGAAATCAACACATGTTTGTCAAATGCTCTGCCAAGCATCTCTGGAACAACATCCACACAACCATCAGCAAACAGGTCAACAAATAGCTTCTTGTCCATTCCTCAGACAAACCTCTTTGCATCAACTGGCAATGTGGATGTGGCTGCACCAATCATTCCCATGATGAATGTCACCTCTGTTCAGGATGTCTCTCCACCTCCCATGGTGCTCAGTACTGTCCTTGAACTCAGGCGCATGGAACCAATATGCCTCTATAAAGTATCAATGTGGCAAGTCTTACTGCTTCATCATAGTCTCATGGATTGCTATCCCAAAATTCCAGACAGTTTTCAACATGGCTTTGATCTTCATCTGCCTTCTATCACAGTCTCTCAAGTTCCTGCTAATCACTACTCTCTCTCCATTTACTGTGATGCCTTCCACCACATTCTTCAATGCAAGCTCAGTACAGGCCATTACATTGGCCCTTTCACTCATTCTCACCTTCAATCACTTATTGGAACCTTCCAAACATCCCCAGTATCAATCATTCCAAAATCCAGCAAACCAAGAAAGTTTCAAGTCATTCAAAACTTTTCCTTCCCTTTGTTGCCTTCTCCCTGCCACCCTTCACCATTAACTAATTCAGCTGTCAATTCCAACAAATTTCATTGTACATGGGGGACCTTTGATATGGTTTGCTGTATCATTAGAAATCTCCCTCCTGGCTCACAAGGTTCCACTCATGATGTTGCAGAAGCTTATCACACTGTTCTGTTACATCCTTTTCAATAGCCTGCTACCATTGTGCATATGGATAACAATGTGTTTTATGTTGATACTGCACATCTTTTGGGATAGGCCCTTCAGCTGGAGCTTATGGTTATGTTGCAGATGCCAGTGTGGACCTCCTGCAAGCTGCTGGTTTGGGTCCTCTTATTAAATGGGTTGATGACCATTTGTTTTTCTGCATTGAGCACATGCACCTTATCAAATACAATAGTTATTATAGTGCTTTACATATCACATTGTCTACCAATCGCCTTCATCAAACTGGTGGTTGTTTGTGATTTGAGGGTGTTACACTTGAAGACGGGAGTACTGAAGTATTTGCCAAAGACTGTCATTTTCCCATTCTTGATCTTGCACACACTGTTATGAACTAAGATGGTCATAACAACAGCAGCTTGATAAGAGTGACAGCTGAAGTTATAGTCAAGACCTTGCAAACGCAAGGGTTGCAAGACAAGATGAAAAGAGTGTCTTCAACTTGAATATTGGTTCAGATGACTTAGATTTGGAGGATCTAAGTGAGAGAATGTTCAGGTGAAAACCTAGTAAGATTAAAGTAAAGAACTACTAAGTACATTGTTGACTATATGTAGGATCATAGATGATTTAGGGCAGGCATAAGTCAATGATGAGTCAGAGATAGGAAATGAGTCAGAGATAAGAAATGAGTCATCTAGCAATGGCAGCAGTAATCATGATGTAATACAAATATTGGAGACAGGTCTAGCAGCGGCATCATACGGCTCATGACATAATACAAGGATAGTAAGGAGAAAATGAATAGGGGCATACATGACTGTAACACACACCTCCATTTGCTCAAGCAAGGACAATCTCTTTACATCCAATTTCCAAGACATTGATGATGCATTCATTCCCTTGGGGACCCCCTGGGAACCTTCAAAAGATGCACCATTTGCATTTGAAGTGCTGTTCATCAGACTTCTCTGGAATCTCATTTGTCTCACTGTTAGATTGGGGGAGTTGAAGAAGAAGAAATATTTGGAAGCCATTAAAGATTGGTTGTTGCAGGAGACTCATGTGCTTCTCCAGGTCCAGGAACTATATGGCAAGTTGTTACATGCCTACCTTGTTATTCCTGTTGGACGAGCCTATCTCACCTCACTGGAAAGCATGCTTGGTATCACCACTAGTCATCCTTTCATGCCATACCACTCAGTCAAACACCTCACTGACAACCTCATCTGGTGGCAGAAACAACTGTCTCACCCTTGCCTGGAACACCTCATTCCCCAACCATTCCACATCGTCAATACACATGCCTATTCCAATGCCAGAACTGGCATTGGAATTGCAATTGTTATCCATGGGTTTTGGTATGCCTGGAAGTTATTACCTGGATGGTGCACCCTCAATGGTACCAAGGATATTGGGTGGGCTGAAGCTATTGGCTTTGAGCCACTCATCCTTACAATGCTCCACCTTGGGTTACCATCTAGGGGAGGGCACTTTCAGTTGCACTGTGACAACCTCAGAGTTATCAAAGGATGGGTGAATAGATGCAGCAGGAACTGGGCAACAAACTGCATTTTTAGGCAAGTGCTCTCCATGCTCGAATCTCTTGGATCTTCCACATCCTTCCATCTTTCTTACATCCCAAGTAGAGAGAACCCTGCTAACAGTCCTTTATGAGGACACTTCTCTCCTGAGCACCTCTTGCTCCTGCATATCACCCTCCCAACAGAACTCACTTCTGTGCTCATCGACGCCACACCATCTGCCACACCTGACACCATCTGTTCCATGCACCCAGACACACACAGGAAAGCAAATTTTGACAAGTTGGCTGACAGGTCAGAAGAGTGGCAGTTTGGAGAAGAGCTATGGCAATTCCGAGAGCATTGGAAGGAATAGGTTGTCATGTTTTCAATTGCTGGTTCCTGCACTTGCCTCATCACTAAGTGCTGTCACTCCTCATCCATATCAGACTGCATTGATGCCATTTCCTTCTTCACTGCAACCACATTGTTTAGTGCAAGACCACTTACATATATGGCATCCTGTATGAAGCTGTTCGCAGATTGACCATACTGGAGCAGTAATACCTCTATCCGAAGATGATCTCAATTGCATCCTCACTGTCATCAGGCACCCACTAGCTTCTGGGACTCACACAACCTATGGTTCTGGGTTGTTGGTGTTTCATGTTTTTTGCAATACCCATGGAGTTCCAGAGGAACAGCAAAGTCCTGCCTCATCAGTATTGATCTTAGCATTCATTGTGAATTGCACTGGTATGTATTCAGGAAAAACACTGGAAAACTATTACTATGGCATATATGCTTGGCACATTCTTCAGGGCCTTGACTGGGTAGTGAATCAAGCTCAAGTGGTCTTGGCTCTAGAAGGAGGTACATGCCTTGCTCCTGCTGTCTCCAAGCATCCCAAATGTCATCCTTTCACAATCCCCATTCTTCTTCAAGTTCAATCAACACTAGTTCTATCAGATCCTTTGGATGCAGCAGTATGGGCATGTCTGTTGACATCATTTTTCTCCCTGGCATGACTGGGGGAGGTTACTGTTCATTTATTGTCAGCTTTTGAACCCTCCCTCCATGTCAAAGTATCCAACATTGCATACACCCAAGATTGGCATGGACTAAAAGTGACCATCCTACATCTTCCATGGTCCAAGGTGTCCACCACTGGAGAGGACTTGTACTTCATGCAATCAGAAAATGTTGACTCCACTGCAGCTCTAGTGAACCACTTGCACATAAACACTTGCACATCCACAGATGCCCTTTTCAGTTGGAGGCATCACAATGGTCTGCACCCTCTGACTCGATCTGAATTCCTGCATAGCCTAGATTGTTCTTCCCAGCATCTGCAAATCAAGCCACTTAAGGGTCATGGAATACACATTGGCAGAACCTTGGAATACTTACTATGGGGTGTCCATTTCAAGACAGTGAAAGCAATGGGTAGATGGAGTGGAGATGCCTTTACAGGGTATTTGTGCAAGCACACCATAGTGATGGCACCTGTATGGTAGTCATGTAAGTCATCACTTTCCATCTTGTGTTTGGGGGCAAGCATGCACTAGCTGTGCCATCAAGCTCCTAATTCTTGGGTACTATCACTCATACTTGCCTTGTTCTGCCCACAGAGCCAAAAGGCATGTTTCAGCTGATTAAATATCAGAAGGTTTATTGCCCAAATAGATTACTATGTTAGCTTTCTTGTCAGCTACACCTTTCTTGGATATGGACTCATTCTCTTGTTTGTGTGCTTTCAAATAAAATATTTATAAAGCACTTCTTGGCTTACTTGAACCTTCAGAGTCAGAGAACATAGACCTGGAGCCAGTACAGAGGTTTTAGTTCTTCCAGCTGCTACAGTCATTTCAAAAGAAGCACTGTGCTATGCACTGCTATGAGGCACTTCACTCAGCAGTGAGTTTCCTTACAGTAATATAGTGGCATTTGCATTTGTCTCGCACAACACTCCACTGTGACACTTTTTCATCAAACTTTTTGGTGGTTTACATAGGTTTCATATGGGACCATGTGTTGGCAGCATTAATAGGTACAAATGAGTGTAGATTCTTGTATGATGTTATGTTTTGTTCTTAAATTTTCACAATTATATGTGTGACATGTTGACATCTGACTCTGAAACTGATGCAATACATGTATATAGCCTCTATATACAATACAATTGTATTCCGCAGGTGATCAAATGAGCAAGTGCATTGCCAGAGCAATGCTGATTGAGGATGTCTTGAGAGTCTCTAATCAACTGATAAGTGAGTGATAGACTTTGCAATCATTGATCATTGCTAAGGTTGTGCTTCAATATGTAATCGCACACTTCGTGCAACTCAGACTTGCAAGTCTGTTGACTGGCACAATGAATAAGAATACCTTTCAATCAACTTCACTCACATCTCACCATGGCCAAGCATGCACAGTCCATCTCCAGGAAAAAAAAGCTCGCACATAAGGAGCAAGAACGAGCCATTGCTCATGCTATGCAGGCTTACAGAATCGAGCTGGTAAAACCAGGTGTGGAATGGAAACCACTGAAGACACTCTGCTAATCAACAGTGGTATTGCAAGGCATGTTTTGCAACAGACTGTCAAGTCAGTTAGCATTGCAGGAGGAGAAGAAGCAAGGGAAAAAACAGGAACAGTTAGTGGGCGATGGACTCCCCAGGCTCCTCACAGGTGATGCATTTTATACCTCTGTTGTCAAATACTAGAAAGCTGCTGAAGAAGAAGCAGTGGCACTTGAAACTCATTGGCAAGAAAGGGACAAATGAGTGAATCTGATGAAGATATGGAAGAAGGACAACATGAAACGATTGGAAAGAAACAAGGCATGCAGGAAAGCATACAAGGAAGAGTTGACTCAGTGGGAAGCCATCAGTGAACCGGTGAACAGATTAAAATGTCATAGTTAACTATATATGGTCAACAATCGCCACAATCTCCATAAATTTGGCAGGAGGGTTTACTTTGAAATGTTTGACCTTATGAAGGAAAGATGAATTTTCAAGCCAACCAGTCAAGTTATTGTATCCTCGACATACCACTTTATATGTTAAGTTCCCACACCCCACGAAGGGGTAATGAATTTTCTATGAACAAAAGATGTCATGGCAGCCAATGAAGTGAACTGTGGATCCATAATTATCGGGATGAGCATTGAGGTGGCTACTCACATGGGCCTCAAACCCTTGAGCAATACTACAACAACTAAAATCATCCCATGTGTGAATGTGTCCCATTGAGTTATGGCTGTTGAGGATTCACTTATACCTTCCAACAAAGCGGCGACAATGAGAAGGAATAATGAATGTTCAAGTTGACCAGTCAGGTTGTTGCATCCTCAACATGCCACTCAATACATGAACCAAGTTATGAACAAAAGATGTTGTGGCAGCCAATGAAGTGAACTGTGGATCTGTGATTGTTGAGACAAACATTGAGATTGTCACTTGCATAAGCATCAAACCCTTGCACAATGCTACAATGACTAAAATTATCCCGTGTGTGAATATGTACAGTTAAATTATGGTTATTGAAACCTCACTTGTACCATTGAACAAAGTAGCAACAGTAAAATTTTCAAATAGAATTGTTGAAATGAGCACCAAAGCTGCAACTGGCATGGGGGAGCAAACCCTTTTAGGAAATCTCTGACTTGGATATGTCATTCAGATGTGTGAAGATTTGCAATTAGCCAAAGAAGATACACTGCATGACAACACTTTGACTATATTATCTAAATGAAATAGTAGACATATATTGAGTGCTTTGGTACCTTGCTATGAGGATAGGTGCAATGCACGAGGCCAACACTAGTACCTAATTTGCACAATAACAGCAAGACTGTCCTGACATGAATATAAGGTCGATGTCGGTATATTATGTCAGACTCACAACCCCATCCAGCATTGGGAAAGACAAAAATGGCCACAATAAATTTTACAGTGTTCTGCTGACATCCCAAATTTAACAAATGGGTGGCAATGTAGTGATTGAGGGCTTGGATGCTGAGGAGCAGGGTTGTGCAGTTTTGAGGAGATGATTAGGTATGTCTAGTGTTTTGCTTTTGTAGATATACATTGTCTTTGCTCAGATAGGTGGTATTTTGTATGAGTTGCAAAAGCACATCGCGGTAACAGGTCAACACCAGTTTACAAATTATTTTCGCTGATTCAGCTATTCAGTGAAATATATTTCTATATTCCAACATCTACCATGGCTCCTTTACCTACCTGATGTGCCTCTTGCATTTGGGTTTATCAACCAAACCTATTCAGCTGGAGGCTGGGGTTGATCTCCACAACTAAGGGCATTGCATTTGAAAAGCTCTTGGCATTTTGATTGCACAGTTATCCCTCTGGTTGTACAAAGATTGAACTTCCATGTTGCATGGTAGTGTTGAACATGGAAATAAATTTAGTTGCTATCAGCAAGTTAAATGGCATGAGTTCTGGATGGTCAACCAATGATACACAGTTGGGGCTTGTGCATAACCTCCAAGATTATGGTGTTTGTAGGTAGAAACTTTTAATGCATCACTTGGCGCTAGGCAGCTTTAAGTTTGGACATTGAAATAAATCAATTAGTGGGTTGATATAAAATTCTACTGAAGATCCTGAAACAATATCCAATCTCAAAACAGGTGAAATTCTGAGGTGACATTGTAACATTAAAATTACTGTAGACATAAATATTTCAGGAATATTGTATTAATACAGGTAATAGCCCATGTTGATTAGTGGGCAAAAGAAAAGGGGGTAATGATAAACAAGAACAGTGAGAAGGAAAAAAATCAGTCCAAGTCAAAGGCAGCATCCTCCAGCACCTTCCTCTGCCCTGCCAGTGTGTTGATGGACATCTGTGATACAACATCTGGGGTAAGGTCCTCACAATGATTGATTCCAAATATTTTCCTAAATAGCAAGATCAGCCATCCACTCCTACTAGTAGATGATAAATTGTTACCATGTCCACCATTCCAAAAGCCTATCTATCCTATGTTTCATAACAGGACTGGGGACATCCTCAAAAAAGTCTACAGTGTTATTCCAGAACCCTTCATAGTCGAAATCACCATTGACAGTGCACCAAGATGAGATGTTCGATAAAGTGAAATGAACCTGCCACTCAAAGGTTAGATGCTGGATGTGAACATAGTAACTATTAATACCCACTTACTTGACAAACAACATAAGTGATAGTGCGAGGGGTAACTTTTTTCATGTTGATGACTGAGGCGACGCAAGTTTTGACCTTTGCTTGCTCTGATTTCTGTCAGGTGCACCTGTTGTTCTCAAGGATGTCAGCTCCATCACCATCACCTTTGGCTTCCTTCGCAGAGGAAGGAGATGTAAAGATGGCTTTAAAAGCCTGTGATGCGAAGTAGAAGATGTCATCATGAGTGGTTTCTAAAGTCACTCACCTGAACAAGAAGCTTGGACTTGGAGAGCCCTTCCTCAAGGTTCTCATGGTTGACTTTGTAGTTTTTGTACAAAAACAATGGCCAAGAGTTTTCTGAGATGATGCATTCTGACATCCTGTTATGAATGCTGTCCTTGACACTGGACAGGTGTCAGGGTCATTTGACAGTCCAGAAAGGATAAATTTGCTCACCAGTTTTGATCCCAGTCCCATTCTGCAGGGCAGAGTAGCTTCCCACAAACTTTGCTTGTGTCATATGCCATTCTGGACTCTCAACTCTAAATCCACTTCTCTGAATATCCAGATCTGAGATCTGGATCTCAAATGATCTGATCTATCTTTATCTCCCTTCCGGAATCCAAACCCTATATCAGTGCCCAACCCCATTTAGACTTCCCCTGTCTCTGGACTCTGGTTAACCATGTTTCCCTTTTGATTATTGATCTGTTACATACATTTCATTTCCAGTGTTCATTATTTGTGATCCGTCCTACTTACTAATAGACTTTGCATATGCTTTGTACATAGCCTTTATGTTTGCTGACTGATTCCTATATGATACCTACAGTATATAAACCTCCTGTAACTCTCAGAAATACTCCAGTTTGAATATCATCTTAGTTCCTGCTCATTCCTGTGTCCTCTGGACTTGAGATAAGTCTCTTGTCATATTCCAAGTCTTAGGATTGCATCCTAGGCTACATTTCCGACTCTACCATAAAGGTAGTCCATCCTCTGTTAGTTTCTAGTCCGGATTAGTCTTATCTGCTTGTCCAAGTAATATCTGGATGTCCATTGTCTGCCCTAGTCAAATCCTGGAAACTCTGGACAACTGCTCCAGCCCCTGGAAATTAAGGGCACATACTTGGGAAAGGGGCACAGTGTACGAGCTGAGGCCAAGCCCTTGTGATCCGACCCCCTTGAGCATGTGACCTTAACAGCTTGCAAGGCCATGTGAATGCTTGTCATCAGGTTGGATCAGAGGAGAAGGACAAAATGCTTGATTGACCCAGGCAGCTACCAGGTCCTTGAGGCAGGAGGTATTGTCTCTACAAGCTGCATTGGCTCCTTTATTGAGCTATAAAATAATCAGCATGCAATGTAATTTTGTTTGCGAAATATATCAGACCTTTTTCAACATATCTTCAGTCTTTGTACTCAAGGGTCCCCAACTTCCCATGCAGCCATGGCAGCACCCGCAAGAGTTCAATGTAGCCACATTGCATGTGATCTTGCCCAAGTTTATTGTATGATTGAAATATGGTATGAAAATGCAGTTGACCACCTACTCTGGTGTGGCCGCATCCTCTGGTTGATCCTCATACCGGCGATCATTTTCAGAAATCAGGTCTTCCAAGCTGGCATAAAGGATCACTAGGCGATGAATCACCCTACCTTGTGCAATGTAGTAGGTTGTTTTTCTTTGTAAGAAAATCAACACTGGACTAAGAGTAATGAATGGGACGGTAGGCTTACCTCTGCTTCATTCCCCTCTCTTGCTGCATAATCTCCAGCTCATCTTCTAAGGCAGCAATGCGATGCTTGGCCCTTGCTTTGGCAGTAGTAGGCATCACTCCAGATCCAGATACTGTCGACACATGTTGGGAATTTGAAAGCCCCACGCCATCAGACACTGACTCAGACTCAGAAACATTAGAATTTTGGGATGCCATGAAGTGGAGGAGAGGAAGGGAAGGGAATGGAAGGGAGAATTTCAGGACAGCTGTTGCACAGTGAAAGAGCAAGGCAACATCACAGTGGGATGAGAGAAATGAGTGAACTTGAAGTAAAGAGAGCTATCCTTTATACATTCACTGATGGGCCCACTCAGGCTAGAGCATAGTCTTAAGGATAGATGACATTTACATACCAATATACACATGCCTGGTCTTATGGTGCTTCCATTAGTCTCAAAAACCCTCCCACCTGACAGCATTGTTTAAGAGGTAACCATTACGTGTCACACCTGGATTTTAGTATGATAGGCTCCCATCAGTCGCCCTGCTGATTGGATCATTAACAGATGCTTTATGCTCTTTTCTTTCGGTAACTGTACATGTTGATAAAAAGACACAAGGGGTGCTTAATGCTCCATGAAGTCCAGCCACTGCAATTATTGCAAACAGATATGAGTGGCATAACTGACTAGCAGATCCATAATGATGTCAGCATTTGATCCAAATGGTAAGTCTGAGTCGAGAGTACAGGTTTGCATTATGAATGAAAGAACCAACCCCCTTGTACTTTATGATAGTAAGCTTACCATGATGAGACAATGTCCAATATAGGGTCTATGACCCCAAAGGACTCTGATGCAAAAAAAAGTCTGAGTTGGTTGGCATGCATTCAAGTTTGAGCCTATCTGAGTATATTGAACCTGAAGGGAGTCTCAGTGAACTTGGCAAGCCTGAGAAATGATATTAGTACTTGTAGCTGTAGTGATAAGCTCTTACTACTACCAACTGTTCAAGAGTGAGTGGGCCCAGTGTGTGATCACCTACTAGTAGTCATGTAGCCTTTGGACTTGGACCTCCAAGTCAGACTTGCACCAACAGGCTATCTCAGCAATTATCACAGTAAACTTAATAGTAACTTGAAGTCAAAGGCTCTGCCAGTGAGCCTGAGGGACTAGTACTAGTAGTACAATTAGCTGCCAGCAGTGACTGCCAGTGGGGGCCTGACTTGGACTCACAGTCATGGTGAGCCCACCTGCTGGGTCAACTTCAAGTTAGACTGTGACTGGGATGATCTTCAACTCTAATCCACTGGCACTGGTAGCCTGAGGGCCTCTGAGTCCAAGTCACCATAACCATGACTGTAGTGACTAGTACTTGAACCTGCTACTGAGTGCAAGTGCCAACTCTAAGCCATTGTGGCAACTGGATCCTGGCCAGCCTGAAGGTCCTGTTAGGAAGTTGACACCAGCCTTCAAGTTGAGGCTTACAATAGTAAAGAGCCTAGTCACCATGATGGTGGTGTGAACTTGGAACCTCCCCCCTCCCCCTCCCCTCACACACACACACACTGGCAGACTCCTGGGCCTGCACTTGAAGGACCCTTGAGTTGAAGGCTGATAAAATCATTACAAAAACTGATTGTAGTGCAAGCAGCTTTACTAAGCACTGCTAAAGACAAAGTTAGTGCTTTCCCATTCAATTGCAACTTGAAAATAGGTCATGGTCACAAAGGCTGTCTTGGTTCATGTGTCATTCACTTCATGGAGTATGAACACCTGAAGTTCAGGCTCTATCATCTTCCACTATTCTTGAAAGAGAGGGAAGAACTCACTGGGACTGGCACTTGACACCTGCAGAAAAACACTGCAGACTCAGGCTCATCAATCATTGCATGAACAGTCATTAGAGTGCTCAGAATGTTGGAGTGAATCACCATCCAATAGGTAAGATCATAGAACTCACCTCCCAGACCCGACCCCAATGTTGCAGGCTGATGACCTTCATCACTAAGTACTAATCACCCAAGACTTCTGACAGGATAACACTGGGCGGGGGCAGGCCAGCACCCTACTGGCTAGTCAGATTGTGTAAGTCATTCAAACTCTGAAGGCTAGTATTAGATATTAGCTGATGTCCCACTATGCTCCACAGCTGCCAATTTTGTGACCAGCATGAAACACAGTCATGCAAAGACACTGAGCTCTGGTAAGAGCTCACCTTCACACCATCATCAGGAGGGCTATGAGCAAGTGAACCACAAGTCATCCAGACTCCAAATTTTTACTGATAACTGAACCTGCAGATCCAGAAGGTTGATAAAGCCATGGGAAATGCTGCAAAAAAACAGGCTATGTGGCGGGCTACTACTGGCGACCTTGCACAACCACTTCTTAAGGATCAAAACCCTCATCTTATGAACTCCTTTATGGATCCACCTCCTTCTTATCCACCGAATGCCATTGCACATCAGTTGGCTGGGTACACACAAGCTGGCACCAAATTTGGGCCATGTGTAGTAAAGCCTGGCACACTAGCATCAGCAGAACTTCATTTTGCAGCAAAGTCACTTGCAAGAGATGGGCAATGTGAAACCTCTTTTGTGGAAATGGAAGCAGTAAGTATTGGTTTTTCCAACATATTTTTTGGTTCATAAATTGCCATGTAGGGCAAGGATATCCTGAAATGCAGTTTGCTATCAATGTCAGACAGGGCTGTTCAGAAAGCTACTTTGGCAAAACAAGCCTCATGAGAAATCGGACGTCTCCACATTATGTTAACTGTGTGGGAAATAGAGGAGGCAGAATGCCATGTGGAGCTCCTGCATGAGCTCCAGCACAGCAATATGGAGGGTTATGTGGTCACCTCTCATGAAGCTGTCTGGTTCAAGAGGTTTCTATCGGACCAGTCCCTGGTGGAAGTTAAAGACAACTTTGACTTCAACTGGACAGTCTACCTGAATGATCTGACATTGCTGGCAACTGCAGATGAACAGCTTAATCAGCTTGAATCTCACACAGAGGAGCATAGACTCATCCTATCTAAAGAAGAACTTGCACAAGAACTCAAGGCTTTGATTGTTGAGGGAGGTGAGGAGAGTGAAGCTGACTCGGATGATAGCCTTTGCAGTTCAATGAGCCCAGTCTGTCTATGAAGACAGACAGACTTATTCCTGCCATTATTTCATACTTCTTTCTTATCCTATGTTGCAACTCCATGTGACTTTTTGATTACAGTTTAGGACTGTCAATCAGGCCATCTGTATCTATTCTCATTTGTTCACTACTTGATTCTCTCATTCTTGGCTGCTGTAAATCAGAAAGAACCCATACAATATTACTGATCCGTCCACAGGATGTTACATAATTTGAAATACTAGACCAGACTCAGCAAACAATATTGACACCAAGATAATGTGAGTCAACTGTTTACTGTGACTGCCTTCAAAACTTGTCAAAGTCTGCAGAGTCTCTCATAGTATTTCAGTGCCCAGGTGTAACGAACCTTGAATGCATTCAGGTTTCTCTCCTTGGCTTCAAGTTGGTCTGCCACTTGTCTTTCTCCTTTTAATGGTCAGTGTGTCCTTATGCTCAGGTTGCAATGCAATGGGTTGTTCCTGGGCAAAGGATACAGATCCTCATGGGCTTAGCTGGCATTGTGCTACATGTAGGCAATACCAGAAAGCAAGTGTGTTAGCCGCAGAGAAAAGGCAGGAACGGGTAAAAGAGTCAACTTGATTATCACAAAAATTGACAACTGGGAGTATTTCGGTAAGTCATCTGCTCCCCAGGTCACTTGGCAAGTTTAGACTCATATATCCAATGCAGCACCTTCAACCAGTCTGATTTGTGGAGGAATGTTGTTCAAAACCTATAGCCCATTGCGAAGTCAAGGCATTCACTGGCAAGAGCAAGGCGCCTACTAATGTTGTCAATGCCAATCCGTCTACTAGTACTAGTATCACTTTGGTTGCCAGTGCCTCAGGTCTTACTACATCACAGGACTCAGATGTTGCGATGGCAGATGCCACTGAAGGTGACTATGACATTCCAGGCATGCACCTTTTTTAATTTGCCTGTTGCGATAACACTCATGGATGGCTACTAGTAGAACCACATTGATGTCCTTCGCGACGCACATTTATACCAAGGAGTTTCGATGACATTTTGCCTACTGATGAAGACATTAATCCCTCTGATTTTTCCGGGAATAATCTATCTGTTAGTATGACTGAGACTCGGAATCCACTGCAACATAGAATCCAAAGGGTTCTTTTGACACTGTGAGACACTCTCCAAACAGCATTTGACATGATTGGGCTCTCTAGACTAAATCCTCGGCACCCATCATATGAGCCCGATAAATTTGTCCCATCTTCATTATTAGCCAAATCATCTCCTGTAACTGCCAACATGCACGATGCCCAAGGACCTGATCCACCTGCTTCATTTGCTGAACCTCCTCATCCCTTTCCCAATATGACCATTCATCATCTTATGACATGGATGAACACTGGCAGCCATCAGAAGTCCCAGACCAAAGTAATGCACCTCATCAGGGAAGTGATTCAAGCTGAGGATTTTGACATCAAAGACCTGGATGGGTTTTCTGTTAGAAGGTCCTTGTACGCATTGGACAATGACAATGGCTAGGGAACTGTTGGTTTTCCTGACAATTGGGTCGAGACAGAAGTCAACTTGGACATTCCTACAAAGTCCAAAGATGACCAGTCTGTATTGTTTAGGGTTCCAGGATTTCACTACTGGCTGCTTGTAGCTGTTATTCACTCCACATTCACCAACACTCAAGCTAACGCCTTTCATCTACTTCCTTTCAAGCATTTGTGGAAGGATCCACTGGATGGCCATGAAGAGCACATTTTCGATGAGCTCTACACCTCCGACTTCTGGATAGAGGCTCAGGACAATCTGCAGAGGCAGCCAAAAGAACCTGGCTGCTCACTTGAACATGTTATCACCAGGCTCATGTTCTTTTCTGATGCAACTCACCTTGCAAACTTTGGAACAGCTAAGGCTTGGCCCCTTTACTTGTACTTTGGAAATTTGAGCAAGTACACCTGCTCAGCACCCAGCTCTGGCACATGTCACCTTGTAGGATTTTTACCTTCTGTGAGCCCCATCCCTTCACCACTGTGCAATGCTGTTGATGTCATTTTTTTTCAGCTTCCAGATAGAATAAAGGATGTTTTTAGCAGCCTGCCTCGCATGTCTAAGAGCAGCATGGCAGCCCTTCACACACATTGTCAATGAGAGTTATTTCATGCATGTTGGAATGTTTTACTGGATGCTGACTTTCTGCACATGTACTGTCATGGGATTGTGCTCATGTGTCTGGATGGAAAATTAAGACAAGTCTTTCTGCAAATTTTTACTTATTCAGCTGATTACCCAGAAAAGTGTGCTGCTTGTCCTTTTTACTTAAGATACTGATCATCATTTCAGGGTTCTAATAGCAATGATCAAAGACATGGGCTCTTGCCCATGCCCATGTTGTCTCATTCTGAAAACCTCATTTGATCTTTTGGGCCTTGTTAGAGACACACAAGATTGCTTAGGCAGGCTTAGAGCATACTCTCTTGCAAGTGTTACCATGGCTCATGAGTTCATCTACAAGTGGGGAAATGCTATTGATGGCTCGAAAGTAAAGGCTACCCTTGGGGAAGGGTCGTGGGTGCCGACCATGGTGAGATTGCCTTCAGAATGAATTGTGTTGATCAACACCTGATTCTTAAACAGAATGTGTTCATAGAAAAGCTTGGTCCACTAGGACATGATGCTTTCTGCATGCTCATAGTGGATTTCATGCACAAATGTGAGCTGGGCACATGGAAGGCACTCTTCACACACCTTATCCATTTAATTTACACACTTCCAGGGGGTGATAATCTGATCGCACATCTTGACCAGAGGTTGGTTATACTTTGTTTCCCTGGATGAAACTGACATTATTAAACTTAGATTTTGTCAAGTTCCATCTTACAGAAATGGTGTCATTCAAAGATTTTCCAACAACATGTCAGAAATGAAAAGGCTCACTGCATGCGACTTTGAAGATATTTTGCAAGTTCATCTTTTCACTTCTTGTGCTGATCAGTGCATCATTGATATCTATTCTAGTGCGCTATGCTGGTCTTCGAAGGGCTTTTCCCTGGGGACCACGATGCAATTATACAGTCACTTCTATATAGGTTTGCACATTGGCACACCCTTGCAAAACTCCAAGTACACTCCAAAACCACTTTGTCAGCTCTGGATAACACATTCAAAAAGCTCTCTGGTCAGTTGCACAGATTCCATGATTTCATGTGCATCACTTTCACAATGATGGAGCTGCCAAAAGAAAGGGCTGCTTGGGAGCGCAGGGCAGCGTGTGAATGTTCAGGTCTCGACAATCCAGATGCTGGGAGCGGCAGTCAAAAGGTTAAGAAGTTTAATTTGAGTACTTATAAATTTCATGCCATGGAAGACTATGTGCAGTCAATTCGACTCTTTGGAACAACTGATTCCTTCACCATGCAATTGTAGGTGAACATGTCATATTTTCTTATCTCGATTTGATTTCAGACTAGGGAGAGTTGGCGCATAGAGCATTAAAAGTGTTCTATCCTCTGACCAGCAAACTAGACACCCCAGCTCAACTCGCTAAACATGAGCGCCATCAACACATCCTACAATGCATAGCAGAAACAGGACAGCATCATGGTTCATATGCTATCCAGCAGGCACCAATCAACTTGCCCTCAGGGTTCACAGGTCATCACTACATTCCAACACTTAGCTGCAACAACCCATTCTATATCTTTAGATTTCTTCAACAATACAATAACAACCCAGCTGTAGCAGTACATGCCCATACTATCCTCTTCACTCATCTTGCTCATAATAACTCATAGACATTCATACTGAAGCTCAAAGATCACATACTATATTGACTTCAGGGGTTAGACATCACCCATTGTGACCATGTCTTCACAGAAGACAAATGCAATACAGTTGTTATCCCAGACAACAAAATATACTCCATCCAAACAATGCAGGTAATGTGTTATGTACATACATTATAAGGGTTTCACTATATAATCCATCAACTAGGTACATTACACAATGTACGACCTTCGACGAGAGTATGACACTATTAATCCTCAGATGCATTCCGACATCATGGTCCTTTCTGGTGAAACAAAACCCCAACACCCTTACTGGTATGCCCATGTTCTGGGCATATTTCACATGGACATACAGTGGCTCAAAAAACTGTCCGCATGTTTTGACATTTTTCACTATCTATGATATTGTGTGAGAACTCACAAATGGCTCAAGGACATGCTTATACCACATTGTAGTATGGCTTCAGGGCTTTCATTTGAGCCCTACGCCGTGGGAATCGGTGGAGATATGGTGGAGATACAAGGCTTACAAAATCATGACTCATGTGGACAGTTTTTTGAGCACATATTAAAACTATATAAATCATCATTTATGACACCATAACAATCATGCCACCATTAAATAAATTATAAAGTGGTGTCATTATGTCATTTTAAAACCATATCTAACTATACAAACCAAAAATTTCCATATGTCATGGTTATATTCACCATGAAAGCCACCCCCCTGCTCAAAGGGATAATATCCTCTCTCTTTCCTATTCTGGCCTCTCTGCTTGTCAAATTTCCTCTAGAACTGGAGTATCCAAGTCCACTGTGGCCAAGTTCATCAAAGAAAGCCACACAGACAAGGAAAACTTCTGTGAAGGGCATCCATCCAAGCTCACCTCTACTGATAGGAGGGCTATTATCCAACATATCACTACAGGAAAGGCTGATAATGCTGTCCAGGTCACCTATTACATCAATTCCACCATCACATTCCCTGTCTCTTCACACACTGTGAGAAACATTCTCAAGACAGCTCATCTCAGGTCAGTAACAAGGAAGAAAAGGCTCTCCTCTCTATCTCACATATGCAGAGAGGACTAGCACCCTTCTTTTTTCACATATATACCTTGCCATCTGACCCAATCCTATTTATTGTGGTCTTATATGATCATATAACATGCTTCCAGTCCATGTAATCCAATTCTGATGGGCTAAGGCAAAGGTTAGTCATCTCTGTTTATGTGTGATGGAGAGGAGAGCCTTTTCTTCCTTGTTACTGACCTGAGATGAGCTGTCTTGAGAATGTTTCTCACAGTGTGTGAAGAGACAGGGAATGTGATGGTGGAATTGATGTAATAGGTGACCTGGACAGCATTATCAGCCTTTCCTGTAGTGATATGTTGGATAATAGCCCTCCTATCAGTAGAGGTGAGCTTGGATGGATGCCCTTCACAGAAGTTTTCCTTGTCTGTGTGGCTTTCTTTGATGAACTTGGCCACAGTGGACTTGGATACTCCAGTTCTAGAGGAAATTTGACAAGCAGAGAGGCCAGAATAGGAAAGAGAGAGGATATTATCCCTTTGAGCAGGGGGGGTGGCTTTCATGGTGAATATAACCATGACATATGGAAATTTTTGGTTTGTATAGTTAGATATGGTTTTAAAATGACATAATGACACCACTTTATAATTTATTTAATGGTGGCATGATTGTTATGGTGTCATAAATGATGATTTATATAGTTTTAATATGTGCTCAAAAAACTGTCCACATGAGTCATGATTTTGTAAGCCTTGTATCTCCACCATATCTCCACCGATTCCCACGGCGTAGGGCTCAAATGAAAGCCCTGAAGCCATACTACAATGTGGTATAAGCATGTCCTTGAGCCATTTGTGAGTTCTCACACAATATCATAGATAGTGAAAAATGTCAAAACATGCGGACAGTTTTTTGAGCCACTGTATGGCTTAATGCTGATGGTTCAATGAAAACACACCATATTGAAGCTCTCTATGTTAGATGGCTAGCCCCATTGACCAGTCACCAGTCAGGGATGAATTGCACTCAACTGCCAAAGGTAGCTTTCATCAAAGAGGCTAACTCCGATGCATTTGGATTTCTCAATCCCAGCCAGGTCATCAGAAGCACACATTTGATTCCAGCTTTTGCTTCTGGACAGGGAACAAGCTCTCTGTGCTATGGAAAGTCATTTGCATGTCAAAATGATGAATTAGACAACTGGGAGGCATATTATGTCAGCATGTAAGTGCAATGTTCAATCTCATTTTCTCTTACTTAAGCTGCAAATCACTCAGATTCACAGATCAAGACATCTTCATGCATTACACACACTGTGGAATCAGACATCCCACCATCATGTGGGAGATGACAAGAGATTATGCTAATGCGGATTTAGCAGACTGTTCCGAGTCAGACTCTGAGAACGACAGAACCGATGACAGGGAGAGCAATATTCAACATCATGGCGAAGGTGACAATGAGGGTGAAGGTGATGATGAGAGTGAAGGTGATGATGACAACAGTGAAGATGAGAGGGATTTTGAAGATGGGGAGGAAACCAAGGAGGATGAGGACAAGGAAGAGGATACTGACTGTTTGTCTTTCTGAACAGTCCTACTAAATGTTTACTTGCCTTGTTCCTCGTCCTATTAGTTGTCACCATATATTGAGCCTGTGCTCTTTCGTTCTACACCTCACTGCCTGAAAACTTTCAAGATGTGGGCCAAGCTCACATGGCCAGGGTCTGCAGTGATGGCGGAACATCACAATTTTGAAATGAGGTGGAATGCTACTCAACATGCATTAGCAATTGTCAAAGGCACTTCTTTCTAGAAGGCCCTGGATAACAATTTAATTTTAAACATAAACCATGTAAAATAAGACATTTCGAAGAAGTTGATAGAATGCGCCATAAGTCCATGCTGGTGTTTGCAGCTGCATCTAATGATATTTCGAAGGGGCATGCAAATGTAAGCCTGTTGACCTGTGCCAAAGTTACCTGTGCTTTGGAATGTATTAGATGACATTGTAATCTGGTGTGTAATTGATTGCAACCAAGGATGTTCAACAGCATTAATGGGAGTACACTCCCATCCCTTGCTGCCTGTGATGGCAATGTCTCATGAATTTGTCACAAACTGACAGGCGAATCTATCATTGCTGGCCCATGCTAAAATGACTGTCCTTGGGAAAGTCTTGAATGATCTCCTAATATGAAGCATAAATGACATCAAGTGAGATTGCTCAACAACATCAATATAAGGGCTCTGTCAACCCTTGTTAGTTGTGATGGCAGCATGTTACAACTTTTTCATGAAGTCATCTTGCCAGTCTATAGTGGTAAGTATACATGGCTAGCTACAAACAAATCAATTTTCTTGTAGTATACATGGTCATCTTTGGGAGTAAAATAATTAGGCCCTCATGTAATTCCCACGGCTACAATATCAAGGACTCAGGTGCTCACTGATGGCAGAGCAGGCGAAAGCCAAGGTGGAGAAACGGCGTCTGATGTGGATAAAACCAAAACTTGGCAAACTTGAAGCACCATTACCAAAGCCAACAATTGTTCACGTTGATGAGGAGGCAGCTGAGGAATCCGAGTCTGATGATGGTGAAGATGGCGAGGACAACTGTTAGGCATTGAGGGTCTGTCATCAATTAGTAATTTCGTAATGCGAACTGATCGCAGAAGTTCATTTACCATTTTCGAGTCGACACAAATGACGGTGTGCAGGTGATAAGGGCTCAAATTTAGTGAACATTCATCGTGCAACAACGACTTATCTGATGTGCTTCAAAATTTGAAACTACGAAGTTTATGTATAATTAAGTTCATCGCCCAAGGCGATTTTCGAAATGTTGCGTTGTTGTGTTGCAGGTGAGTGCATGAAATTTGCAAACGCAAATGCCGCTGTATTACTGTATGTTGCCGAGCAAATTCTGAAAGCGGCAGTAGTGACCTGCTGTGACAAAAGCGTGACCTGACGACTTATGGGGGTGACGACTCAGCCGTGAGGTATAGTATCCTCGCAGAAGCCCACGTGCCGGACTCGAACAACAACCTACCGACGACTGGTCACACTACCGTCTGACGTTAACGGTTAATATATCGTTTCACGAAACACTTGATTCTCGCGACTGGATCCACATACGTCGTCCGTCGAGATCATCAATATCTATTCACTTTGTCGTTCCAAAGTAAGTACGTTGTTCTATCGCATCTTACAATTAGTGTCATAATCTATCGTCAATCCTTGTCAATCAGTCATCAACAGGCTATGTCGGATGATCAGGCTTTCAGTTCAAGTTGGGAGAAGCTGTCCCATGTCTTTGTCAAGGGCGCTGAGTATGACTCTCGTGAACGCCAGCCCCATCCGAGACATTTGGAAGGGTCCTGGGTAGATCTTACCAACTGCGTCAACGCACTATTGGACGACGAAAGCAAGAGCCGACTTATTTGGCTTCATGGGGAGGCGGGTGTCGGAAAGTCTGCTGTTGCGTTCAATGCAGCTGAAAGGATGAAAGGCCTGAAGATAGCAGGTGATCAGAATGTCGAAAAGCGGCTCGCGGGATCTTTCGTTTTCTCGCGCAAACACACGAAACGCTCAACAACTGGATATTTTTTTGCGACACTTGCCTACCAGCTTGTGAGCGCTCATCCTGTCATCCGGAATGACATGGCAAGATGCATCCGGGACAATCCAGCCCTTCTAGACCCCGACAAGTCTCTTCGTGACCAAATGGAAGCACTCTTTCTCTTACCTCTCCGGTGGCTTTGGGCTAGGCTGCGCGGGTGTCCACCTTTGGTGTTTGTTGTCGATGCCCTTCATGAATGTACATCCAAAGTTGAGCTTGCCGATCTCATCACCCTGCTTGCCCAAGTGCTTCGTGAGCCTCGTTTACCCGTGATGCACATCCTGCTCACCAGTGATTCGCAAACCCATATCCGTGAAGCTTTTCAGAAAACAGAGGTGCGCCCCCTGCTGTCTGAGATACGGGCGAGCACTTCTGGCGAGATTCTCGCTATGGACGTGGCATCCCTTAATTCTCGCGTAACTGGAAACTTGTCACACGTCCTTGCTATAAACACGGAACTCCGCAACGCGTGCATAACTGGGGACTTGCTAATCGCTGAAGAGCTGTTAACGCAAGAGATTCAAGGTAGCGGTGTCAACAACTATCAGTCTTATCCAAATCGGTCATTTGTGATGTCGCGGAAACAGGACTGGGACCACGCACTTCAAGACGCACTTGAGGTGCGATTCGTTGATCTATCATGGATCCCCTGCTAATTTTCACTGTGGGGCAGTCCGTCAGTCTCCACTCCTCGTTGACAGGTTATATCTCCAAGGGCATTGCCCTGTGCGGAAAGAATAACCCGCATGATGCGATAAGGGCATTTGACCTCGCATCACTGTTCACGAAAAGTGATTCGGAGACCACTCTTCTTCTCTTGATTGAGGCAAGGACGCCAATTTCTTCTCGCGTATTCCTTACTTCAACACAATCCTCAGGCCGTTGCACTTTTCAATGGAAATCAGCATGAGGACGCAATGCTGCGGGTCCAAGAGTTGGCTGCTGTTTGTCCCAAAACTGACACTCTTGCGTGTCGTGTCGTAGAAGTGAGTTTTATGTATTTTGTGACTTCTGCCAAATCCAGGTTCGTGCGTGACAGAATTTTTCTTAACTCCGCGCGCCAGGCATATCTATGCGTCCTCCTGGGTACCAATGTCTCAGACGGCGGGCGTCACAGCGAAGCTGCTGACCACTTCACCGCAGCTGTCAAGGCCAGCGCTTGCACATCGCAGTTGGACATTCATTCTAAATACCAAGACTTTGTGGTGGTACGTGAACACAACGCAACCGTGAGTTTTTGTCCATGCCTAACGGCGTGCGTTGTCTAGCTTTTCGGGTGGGACCTCGAGTCCTTGTGGCAAAATGCAAACAAGAAAAAGTGCGATGCACTCCTTCGCGCAGGCAGGCTTGGAGAAGCAGTCGAATCGCACCGATACATGATGGATATGAGTGACGAAACTATGAAGGCGAGCTGCCTTGAATGGTCTACTGGCAAGTCTTCATTAATGTCGCCCGGGCTACAATCCTCACGCGCATATAACTTAGCATTCATGCGAGAATGCAACGCGCTCTATGCTGCCAATGGAGTTGTTGAGCTTGGTGCGAGTGGAGATGCTGCCTTTGCTGAGAAGGACTACGACCGGGCCATTGAACTGTACTCAGCGGCGATCGAGCTGGACTCTGCAACCGATACCATCTTTGCAAACCGAAGTAAGGCGAGGTTGTTGAAAATGCTATGGGAGGATGCACTTCTCGATGCGGAAAAGGTGCGACGGCATCTGTTTCACAATAAGCTATGCTTACTTCAGACATGGACAGGTCATCGAACTCAATCCTTCGGCTTATCTTGGATACCAGCTAAAGCACGAGGCGCTTCATGGAGCGCAATGTTACGACGAAGCCATCGAAGCTTTCCAAATCATGTTGCTAAAACTGGATGAGGCTTCCGACTCGCAAATACAAAGTAAGCCCCGAGTAACACACGTGTCACATACCTGACTCTTCGTCCAGAGCTGTACCAACACTGTATCAGTCCATTTGAAGCAGAAAGCACTATCCGACAAGTTCTCCATGCTCACCTCGACAATGCCCCACTTCGTCTAATCAACACATCCGATGGGTGGTTATGTGATCGAGAGGCCCAGACACATGCTTTCAAGACGAGTGCAGAATACAAGGAGCTGTTGGCATCTATAATCAAGAATGCGGAAATCAAATTGGAGCACATCCGAGACGTGGTGGCCAAGTACTTTCATTGGGTCATGCTATCACATAGGTGGGGAGAAAAGGAGCCGCTGCTGCATGACATCCAAGACAAGGTCGTGTACGAATTGGATCCAGTTGACAGCACCACGAAGTTGCAGTCATTCTGCGAAATCACTCGTGACGCGGGCTTCCTATGGGCGTGGATGGACACGTGCTGCATCGACCAGAAAAACAATGTCGAGCTCCAAAAATCGGTCAACTCCATGTTTGTTTGGTATCACAACTCAGCGCTCACAATTGTCTATCTGTCGGACGTTCTACCTTCATCCAAATCTTGTACGTTGGCCAGGAGTGCTTGGAACAAGAGAGGATGGACAGTCCAAGAATTCTTGGCTCCTAAAGTCATTCTTTTCTATCAACAGGATTGGACCCTATACGTCGACCACCAGTCTACCAACCACAAGGAGTCTACGGCGATCATGCAGGAGTTGGGAGATGCTACAGGCATAGATTTACGGTCCCTCATCACATTCCGTCCGGGGATGAGAAACCCCCGAGAGAAACTCCAATGGGCATCGACGCGTATCACCACGTTGCAGGAAGACATCGCGTACTCATTATTCGGCATCTTCGGCGTCCACCTACCAGTAATGTATGGTGAGAACAAACGAAATGCGCTCGGGCGGCTCTTGCAGGAGATTGTTGCTCATTCGGGTGACGTCAGTGTGCTCGACTGGGTCGGGAAATCATCCGAATTCAATAGCTGTTTGCCAGCGGAGATCACTTCATATCAAGCCCCGCCATGGTCGCCATCTCTTTCCGAAGATGATATTCAGACGTCTGTCTCATCGCTGCAAGATGCTGTGGTTGTAGAGATGGCTTTGGGATTGTACCGTGAGCTTGGCTCCCTGAGGGCTGCTCGTTTCGCGCACCGCCGGCTGCATGTGCCTTGCATCGCATTCCTCGTCACCGAAGTCAGAGGGAAACCTGGTCTAAACCAGGGGGCCAATTTCACGTATCAAGTCAAGGCCAAAGGGCTTCATGATTTGTTGATCACCACAGAAGACAAGCTGACCCAGTTTTGGCCTGGGAGACCGGCTCTGCAAACATTCTATCTTGTTCGTCCATGGAATCGTGATCTCCTGGAGCTGCCTGACTTTGCGGAGCTTCCCAGCCACGCAGAGCCTCCCCCTTCTCCCGACGCCTCGCAGAGCATGGAAGAATGTTGGACCTCACCTGGGCCTTCGTTAGACGATATTGTTCCTGTGCCCCCAGGAGAAGAAGGGACGGTTGATTCGGAGTCTCACTCACAAAGCTTACGATTGATTGTTCATCTTGGACAGCCATTTAGCGCATTTTTGCTAGCACGGCAACGCGGCGGAGAATACAAGAGAATTGCGTCAGATCATGTTATCGTCGCACAAGTCAGAGACATTACCTCTATTTGCGATACTATAGATGTCAAGACACTAGAGATATTGTAGTGTACACAATGCACATTGTAGATGAAGATACCTGACTGGTCGACCCTGTGTTACATGTATGCACCCACAATATTTGCACCTGTACCTCGACCATCTTGAGATCTTCAACAACAGACACGAAGTTGCAGCAAATTCGGAATACCGTTGAATATTTGCTTGCACATGTGCATGATGGGCTATCAAAGTGCTTATCCCCACCGACGATGGATTCTAGATTACATATGTTGCCACGATTGGCACAAGCATGGCATGTGCGTAGTGCTCGACTTGCCGCATGCACATCTGGGGAGAGCCACCAAACGACCTGTTCGTATACTCAATATGCTAGCCCTTCATCTTTCCCCTACAAATTCCTCACTAGTGACTCCACGCTCTCGCTAGTCAATGATTATAAGGAAGGACTGCCTCGGATATGAGAAATGACAACGGACTCGATTACGCGTGCTAATATCTATTAATTATTATCTATAGTATATGTTACTAAAGAAACAGCAACCTGGCCTCCTTCGTTCTATGTCATAGCAATGCCTGAGTCGCCAACGCTTCTCGTATCTTCCCCTCCTCCTGCGCCCATGTTGGAGACGCGATCCTAAATGCATCTCCAATGCGCGCATATGAGATATCGCCCACGCGCGCGACAGGCTTGAACTTTCTGAGGTCGATGACACCTCTCTCTGTGAGCATGTCTTTGCGCACGTGGATGTACTTGACGTGCGCGAGGATCAGCGTGCTGGTGTGCTCGCCTGTGACTGGGTGCGCGATATCTATGCATTTGAAGAGCTGTTTGGGAGCCGGCGTGGTCAGCGAGCGAGCGCGCTAGGCATGAAATGAAGTTACCTCGCACTCCATGCTAAAAGCGCTTTCCTTGATGCGGGAGGCTCTAATTTGCACCTGAACAACTTGTTGTCAGCGCGTATCTCGCACCACAAAGGTGCATGCGTACGCATTTTTCCTTCGTCAGGCCACTGATACTCCACTCATCGAAACCGGGAGGAGCATCTATGGCGGTTGCATTTCCATTCTCGATGAATGGCTCGCTGACAATGTTCACGCTAAATCCTTGGCTATTCTTCAAGTTCACGGCTGTGTCCTTGAGACTGCCCAGGGCGTTGTTGTTGCACGCAAATGAGATGATAGGCGGGTAGTTCGTGACCTAGTACGAAAAGAGATTATTTAATCGATGAAGAGACATGTTTTTGTGTATTGCTCACTGTGTTAAACCAACTGGTGGATGAAAGCAGGGTAAGCGTGCAGAGCGCGTTAGATAGCGGAAGCGTGTCTTACCTGTAGGGTGCCAAGTTCTCTATGCCCTCCTCATTGATCGTGGACACGAATGCGATGGGGCGTGGTACGATGCCCGAATTCAAGAGCTTGTTGATATCACTGTCGATCGCGGTCACAATCACGGCTGAGCGACAATTCGAAGAGTACGTACACCTTATCTATTTCTGCTGTGTTATAGACTTTCCACCCAGCAGATTCGCCTGCGATCCAGTCTTTTCCAGCAGGAGTGGCGTCGACTCTCTGACCATATGTCCATGATGGATTTGGTGATTGGGTGTAGGTGGAAGAGGTGGTGGAATCGAATGGAGGGATGAACATGGTGGACTAGCTTGATGAAAACAGGGAGACTGACCTTGGATTTATATCCAGTTACATGGTTGCAGGTAAAGGCTGGTTTTCACAGATACGAGGTTGATAGCGCGCTGATCCGCGATGGTGTCCAACAGTCCGAGTACATGCTTGAAATTGCTTACCATAGTTGCTTACTACTGAGCACGTGCACAGCTTCTAACTTACATAATACTTAGCGCGATGATCGCCCTGTGCAACGCTGACACACCCCTTATCCTTTGTATTCGCTCCATCCCTTATTGGACCTCATCTTCTTCTGTGTCTTTTCTAGATTAGCAACTCTTTGTCTTTGTTCCGCTCAGTTGGCAGCATCCATCACGACGGCATACATCCTAAGCAATGAGAAATGAATTTAGGTTCCGACATCAGTGCCTCTCCGCACCACCCCCTTTGCAAGCATTCCGACTTCGAGTTAAACCTCCAGGGCCCTCTATGGAAGCTTATGTGTCAGAGAGTTTTGAAAACTTGATAACATGATGTGCGTCCGCATGACATACAATCGAAGTCTGTCAGGCAATACAGCAATTAAACACAGACAATCGAGGTGCTTTCAGTGGTGCATCTTCACAGGAGTGGTCGCCCGGAAGGAAATCTTGGTCAGCAACTGCAATAGAATAACTTGTTTTATCCTCTGATTCAAAGGACCTGTACTGACATTTTCAAGTAAGAGAGCACTCCTGCTTCCAATTCAGGAGACAGAACCTGCGACGGAAGAAAAACGACTAGCCTTGACGAAGACGGGCGCGAAACTCCTGATGATTGGACGTGACGCGTTAGTTATTATGCTATCACGGATATCGACTCAATTTGGCAATGTGGTATATCCTGGCACTGCTCGCGGGTACGCCGGCGATATATCCCATTGCCAATTGCAGTGAACCCTTCCAGAGACACGGTGAACTCCAGGTTTCTGCGACATAATGGCGGACGTTGGTATCCCATTGGTAAAACCTCAATGAAACTAACAACAATCTGTTTCTATAAGGTGAGTTTACCCACGACTAACACCATCTGATTGGGCGCTCGACCCTTCCTGATATTGGAATTTGTAATCGCAGTCGTAGTCATGGACAAAAACCATGTTTAGCGTGAGACAGCAATGACTTTGTATAAGTGCAATTTATGTGATGCGCGTGTGCCAAGTATTACTCAAGCCCTGGTGGGTCAACGCTTTCAACTGGCACTGACAAGCTCCTATTTTTTCATACCAATGTTGGGAGTGGTATATTTATGATTCCTCGAATCACAGGAGAGTCGTGGTATGCACTAACAGCCACCTGGACTCAGAGGTGCCGTCTAATTCATACCCTTCCCATCCCTCCCTCGACCGCTTCCCTATCCTGCGCAGAAGATCAGGACGGTGCGAAGGTTTGGCTTCGCGCGTTCGAAGCCTCCAAAACTATCCAGAAAGATCTAGTCGAAGTTACTTTCTCTGGCAGTTCAGGTCCCGGAGGGCAGGTACTTTCATATTGCCCGTTTTCCTTGTGAGACTGCGGTGTACTTAATTGATATTGGTTAGAGTGTCAACAAGGTGGAGACCGAGGTTTCTGCGCGCTATCGCGCAGATGCACCTTGAATAACAACATGGGCGCGCAGGAGTCTCGCGAGGACGGTGATTTGTGGAGCTCGTCATGCGATTGTCATACTGAAACTAGTATTTCATTTAAACCATACTACATCAGAACATCGCATTCTTTACTGGTTTCATCTAGCGCGTCTCGTTCGTAAGCACGAAACATTAATATTGGTGATTCTGTTGGCATACAAGTCTGTTCAACTTGTCGACTTTGTATCTCAAACTGAAGATAAATTCATTTCTTATTTCTCAGGATACATGCTGCCGTGATGGATGCCGCCAAGAACTTCATTATAGCCCATGAGCGGGACAAGACAAAGACAAAGGATTGCTAATCTAGAAAAGACACACGACAATCGAAGGAGATTGGAGAAGGGTAAACACAGCGTCTTGAAGAAGATGCAAGGTCCAATAAGGGATGGAGCGAATAGAAAGGATAACGATCAGTATTATGTAAGTCAGAAGCTATGCACGTGCTCAGTAGTAAGCAACTATGGTAAGCAATTTCAAGCATGTACTCGGACTGTCGGACACCATCGCGGATCAGCGCTATCAGCCTCGTATCTGTGAAAACCAGCCTTTACCTGCAACCATGTAACCGGATATAAATCCAAGGTCAGTCTCCCTGTTTTCATCAAGCTAGTCCACCATGTTCATCCCTCCATTCGATTCCACCACCTCTTCCACCTACACCCAATCACCCAATCCATCATGGACGTACGGTCAGAGAGTCGACGCCACTCCTGCCGGAAAAGACTGGATCGCAGGCGAATCTGCTGGGTGGAAAGTCTATAACACAGCAGAAATAGACAAGGTGTACGTACTCCTCGAATTGTTGCTCAGTCATGATTGTGACCGCGATCGACAGTGATATCAACAAGCTCTTGAATTCGGGCATCGTGCCACGTCCCATCGCATTCGTGTCCACGATCAATGAGGAGGGCATAGAGAACCTGGCACCCTACAGGTAAGACGCGCTTCCGCTATCTAACGCGCTCTGCACGCTTACCCCGCTTTCTTTCACCAGTTGGTTCAACACAGCGAGCAACACACAAAAACATGTCTCTTCATCGATTAAATAAACTCTTTGAATACTAGGTCACGAACTACCCGCCTATCATCTCATTCGCATGTAACAACAATGCCCTGGGCGGCCTCAAAGACACAGCCGTGAACTTGAAGAACAGCCAGGGGTTTAGCGTGAACATCGTCAGCGAGCCATTCATCGAGAATGGAAATGCAACTGCGATAGACGCTCCTCCTGGCTTCGACGAGTGGAGTATCAGTGGCCTGACGAAGGAAAAATGCGTACGCATGCACCTTTGTGATATTATTGTATGCGCTGACAACAAGCTGTTCAGGTGCAAATCAGAGCCTCCCGCATCAAGGAAAGCGCTTTTAGCATGGAGTGCGAGGTAACTTCATCTCATGCCTGGCGCGCTCGTTCGCTGACTACGCCGGCTCCCAACAGCTCTTCAAATGCATAGACATTGCGCACCCAGTCACAGGCGAGCACACCAGCACGCTGATCCTCGCGCATGTCAAGTACATCCACGTGCGCAAAGACATGCTCACAGAGAGAGGTGTGATCGACCTCAGAAAGTTCAAGCCTGTTGCGCGTGTGGGCGATATCTCATATGCGCGCATTGGAGATGCATTCAGGATCTCGTCTCCAACATGGGCGCAGGGGGAGGGGAAGATACGAGAAGCGTTGGCGACTCAGGCATTGCTATGACAGAACGAAGGAGGCCAGCTTCTTGTTTCTCTAGTAACATATACCATAGATAATAATTAATATCCACGCATAATCCAGTCGGTTTCCATTTCTCATCCTGAGGTAGTACTTTGTTATAATTGACTGGCAAGGGCGCCGAGTAACTAGTGAAGAATTTGTAGGGAAAGATGAAGGGCTGACATATTGAGTGTACGAACACGTCGTTTGTGCTCTCCCCAGATGTGCATGCCGCGAGTCGAGTACTACGCATATGCCATGCTTGTGCCAATCATGATAACATAGTCTAAGAATCTGGATTTCGGAATTGATTGGAAGGTTTTTCCACCAAGAAAGGCCGTCTGCTTGGCCACCAGCGAATGGAGCTAATGACTGATTATAGGCCTGCAGATGGCAATAGATATCAGCATGCACATGTGATCAAGTCCGTTGCTATTCCTTATCCCTAAGGTAGTCCTTCCTTATAATCGATTAGCAAGCCCCGTGTCTTACTTTAACCTAGTCATTACGGTACCATCGGCGAACAGGGGATCTGTGGGGATAGGCACAATAGCTATTATCGTCAAGTGACTCAAAAAAAAACTGCTGAGCACATCTATAGCAACAAATTACAGATTCCTAAATACTTTACTCAGCGCCCCTGGCCTCGGGATACAACTCATGTGCCACCTGATCTGCAATGGCCTCCTCATGGTCAAGAGGCCCGTGAGGTTTCCGATGATCGTCAGCATCCTCACCCAGTTCCACCTCCATCTCTTTTCCCAGGATGCCGATGACTTCAGGACGCGCCTTATCCTCTGGCTCACCGGTAGCACTCACGCCACCTACTTGCACCTTAACCTCCTCATTTTCTTCAGCTACCACTTCGGCTGCTGCATTGGTCGGTTCAAATGCCACCACGCTTATCTCCTTCTCATCCACATTGATAACCGGCACATCTTGTGACGCAATCCTCTGGCTCTTCATTTCCATCTGTTTGTCCTTGGCAAATACATCCCGCCCGGGTTCCGGCACACCAATAGGGACGGCGGTACTCTGTTCGTCTTCAGGTGGCACAGCCCCATCTTGCCCGAGTTTGTCCTCGACCACGATGGCCGCGCGCCCGCCGGGCTCACCGCCAATGGTTGCCATCGGGGTGGTCCGGTTCGGGGTGGGAACAGTGACGCCTGAATACTGAGAGTACTGTTCGGCGTTTAGCCAGAGTGCTCCATGAATTATATAAGACTCACCTCATCTAAAAACTCGTTACTAACAAACGCTCGTCAAAATCCAAACTCCTGATGCAACATCCGAGACTCACCAGGCAAAGTCCCAAGTTTTTACCCATTGTGCGTCCGTGCATTTCTTTTTCGTCCAAGGATCGCCATACGTCAGGGAACTGAACTTCGAGTATGTAATGACCGCTATCACCATAAGGACGGCAGCGATCTGTAACCGAATCTTGGGCCGTAGAGTCGATGTGGCGAGGTCGAAAACAGCGCAGTTAAGTAGAATTGCAAAATACAGCGCAGGGAAGTAGTGGTGTAGGAAAAGTTGACGGCCCATGAGGAAGAAGGGGAAGTAATGCATGCAATACCCGATAAAGAGAAAACCACAGAGGGAATCATACTTGACAACCTTGGCTAAAACAGGTTACCTGGATCAGCATGACACTAGAGCGAACTGCGCTAATCCTCACTGTTGTCAAAATCGCGGTATCCTCTCTTCGCGCGAAGTAGGAGGAAGCCTCTGACGATCATATATGTGATGATCGAAGCCGTGCTTGACCACCAAACAAATGGATTGCCGATTAAGTAGATCTGGCGATGATCCTTGACCCAGAAATTCTAATATACAACTAATCAGATATGAATCACAACTTCAATCGTACAACTCACAATACCACGTCGAAGACGAGGCCAAGTCAAAGGTCGAGAGTCATACATGTGACGGTCGGTCAATCCAGCATTCGTTGTCCACATGACCCGCTGCAGCTCCCAGAATTTGGACAAGAATCCAGGAATCTTGTAATTGACCTTTGGAGCATCGGTTGATACTATGAAAGAAGTGGTTCTGAGAACACAGCCGATGACAAGTGATACAAATACCTTACGTTGGGGATGCTTTGTAGCAGTCTCGACGTACCATAACGAGTTGGCCTTGACAGCGTTCTTGTTGCACGTGACCTCCTGCTGATCGAAACCCCATTCAGGGAGTTTCACCTTGTGCGAGAAGAGGTAGCAGCCTGTGTTGAGGTGCCTGAGCTTGAAATGCGTTCTTAGCGTCCTCAAGCGCTTGCTCGACTCCTTATCACTTCTGTCGCCCTTTTCAATCTCAACAACCCAGTCGTCGTTGATGTCGCCAACAAAGCCAGTCAAGCCGTACGCTGAAACCTCGTTCTGGAAGTCGACATCCGAGACGGGCGGGCGGACTTCGTGCGAATGGAGGGCCTTGTCGGTCACGATATGCCTTAGCTTGATGCGAGAGCCGTGGTCAATATACACGATAGGCTTGTGCTCGTAGTCGTACTGTTCATAGCCATCAACTGTTGCGTTGAGCACTCGCCATAGATTATTATCATCCCTATGCGGGTAAAGTGTGATTTGTTGCTCTGTCAAGCTATTCAATGGGAGATGAGATAAACAAAGGTCACACGTACGTGCACTTCCTCCAGGGTAGTTGTGAGCATGGGAGTGCAGATAACCGCCTTGTGTGTTCAGATGTCGGATTGTGATATCTGAACCAAGAGCAACATCTATAATAACATGAAATGAGCGTATCTATGTACATCACCGCAATACACGTACCTGCGTACGTATCCTCCATCCCGCGCCCCAGTGTCTGCCTGAATTCCGAGCTCATGAACGCGTCACCCTCTCCTGAGCTTCCAAGAATAAGGAAATGCAGCTGAAACATGGTCATGTAGAAAAGGATAGGAATCAAGATGAGACAGAGAGCCCGCGCGAAGAAATGCCTCGCCCACATCCTTGGACTGACACGAAGATCGCCCAAGAGAAGCCACAATCGCAGGATAGTGCACACACCAACCGTCGCAATTGTAAAAAGACCAACCCATTTGCAGGATACGACAGCGCCCAGGGACAGACCAGTCAAAATAAGCCATGTCCACCACTCTGTGCTAAATGGTTCTTTCTTGTCCTCATTCGAAAACCCCACAAAAAGGAAGATGGTGAGGGCCGTGAAAAATACGAGGGGAGAATCCAGCAGGATATGACGAGATTGTGTGACTAGTCCATTCTCGAATGTCAGAAATATTGATGCTAGTAGTGCGGTGGTTGCGCGACAGTCGAGGGCTCGTAGGGTGAGATATGCGATTGGGACAGTTGCGACTCCAAACGTAGCAGGTACCATTCGCATAGCCACATATGGCACATTGTCAAAGACCCTAGTTAATACATGCTCAACAACGGAAATATATCGTTTCTGACACACTCACTTGCCAATCTCCTTGAAGTCAAAATCGCCGTTGAAGCCAGATACGAAGGCCGCCGCAGTGATCAACAACTTTGCAAGTGGAGGGTGCACGTCGACGAAATACCGCGTCTTGATATAGCGCGCTGCAAACTTACCAAAGTGCACCTCGTCGAAACTGGCGGATAGGTCAGATGGACAGAGTGAATATTTGGTACACTCACACCACACTATCTGGTTTCGATAGTCGGAACATCCTGACGCCAGTTGCAATTAGAAGGACAACCGCCAGCAGTTTCCATTCCCCCGATGTGATGTTGAGACCACCTGGTGAATGACTTCTTTGACCAGGTCCGTACCCCTTGGAAGCCGCTTCACGTCGTTCATCTGCGCTCAGGTGGTCTTGTCGTATTGGCGGATATTTGTGGGATGAAGGAACAACATGTGGAAGACCGGGCGGCGGAGAAGCTGGACGCCGCGCTCTGACATTGGCGGCCATAGCCTAAAGCACAAAGACAAAACGAGATAATGGAAAAAATGCACTGAATGAAGGGAAGCGCTAGATACCAGCTATGGAAAGTAGGAAAATACGCTTTGGTAGTGAATAACACTGCGGCAGTTGTTTGTTCTTGTTGAATTTACAAGGCTTTAGTACACATATGAAAACAACCTCGCACATGTTTCTACAAAAGTGCTTTTATGAACTAGGTTATATATCAAGTAAGTATTTATGGGAATCAGCATTGTGTCTATTCGTAATTAGGTAAGATGTGATTAACTTATTCGGGTTCCTCATCTTCAGATTGCTCGGCTTCAGATGCTTCCTCTTCGCTCTCAGACTCCTCGCTCTCTTCTTGACGAGGAACAACAAGAACCGATGTGCCTCCGTCTTTCGTGACGCGAGCGCGTGTCTTCATGATCAGGTAACGTCTTCCAAATTGGCTCATCTTCAAGACAGTCGGGGTATCTCCTTCAGCTCTCCTTCGACCAGGAATTTCTGCATCCTGGGGAAACACGCCAAGCCCTGATGGCGCAAGAACAATCGCCTGGCCAGTCTGGATGTGCGCGGTGCATTAGCGGAGCACCCCTGTTTCAAGCGTTTGACGTACCTGGAGCTCAACAATCGTGTCAAATGCTGCATCGACAGATACGTCAGCAGAGATGTGCCGTGCGAGGTGGTCCCACCACGCCGGAGAAGAAAATCGATGCATGATAGCGACGGTACACAAGTCTAACAGAACGGGTGGCACAACAGTTGGCTCTATGTTTTGTATGAGCATTGCTTCTCCGTCTGACTGAGGGCTGGAATTACCTTGGGTAGAAATGATGACACGCATCCCTAAATGCCTCTGCTCTCTCGTGAGGGTCAAAAGGGCCTTGGTTAGCCCTGAAACACCTCTGTTTGTGGACAAGTACTATAGTACGTTAAAACGGTACAACTTCAAAGAGATATCGAGCGAATTACCTTGTGGGCCTCATCGACGACAAGAACCTTTCCAGTCTCAACCTCAGCCCTCACAAATAGCCTCGTGACGATCTCGAATAAACCGCACGCAGAGCCTGGGTCAATGAATGGATCCGATAAATCAACAATGGTCAATTGTCCCGCAGCGAAACGACGCGAGGTCGATTTTCGAGCAATAACATTTGATCTAGGCCCACTGATATTGGCGTATGTCCTTGAACCAAAAGTGGCTGGCTGTGGACGATTAGACTCCATGAACGAGTTCAGGAGAGTCAGACGCTGCTCAAGACCAGCAATTTGCGCGGGGTTGAACGTTCTCTTCTCTTCGTCAAGTCGCTCCATGAATAGGTTGTACGAGAATCTCTCTCCCAAATCTCGGAGAATGCTCTGGAAAGAAGCAGTCAGACTATATAACACATCCTGGATGGATTATCATTTATAACTTACGAGAACAATCTGGATGTAAAGTGGCGCTGAATCTGACGACCCAACAGCCATCATGGATAGAAAAGCTTGTGCATCCAACTCTGTCTCGTTGAATAGTAAGGGAATTACTTCGACGTTCTTTCCGAGAGGAGCGTAAACACCCTTCATAGTATTGAGGGAAGACTTTGACACGAAAACTCGCACTTTCGGCGTCCTTACACCCTCCGTTGACGGGGCGCCTACCCATGCAGCCTCACTCGGAAGGGAACAGATACCACCTTCCCCAAAGTGGAGAACGAGTCCTGCTAGAGGCTGCTGCAGGGAGCCTATTTCCTGGAGTTTTGGAATGAGCATGTTTTCGAGGAGGACCGAAACCGTATGTGATTTTCCCGAGCCTTGTACTCCACACACTACAGCAGTGAATGGTGTATTCTAGGGAGCTCATGAGATACATAGGCTAATTATTGATTTGAAGCACTCACCGTGTTGACATAGAGTCTAGGATCTACAGGGACGTAGGCACTTGATTTCGAACTTGATACCGAACATGAATATTAGGGACCAGAAAGAGAGAAACGACATACTGTATTGACAACACCTGACCCATCACTCCATATTGTGTGGAATGTTTCTTGTATCTAGCAGTGATATACGCTTCTCTCGTGATGAGAGGCGCGGTCTGTAGTTCGTGGTCCTTACTGAGGTCTGACGTGTCTACTGTCAGACTCTGGAGATGCTTCAACTCCACCTGCATCGATGAGAATCAGGAAGCCGACAGGTATAGGAGGAACAAACTTTTGCAGCTTTCACTGTGTCAAGGTCATAAATGGGCTCGTCGATTGCTTCCGCGGGTTCTACACAAGTGTCAATATTACCGTCCTTTGCCTGTCAAAGGAGATATTAGATTGCATAAATTCACAAGGTACAACCTGCATATACCACATGGAGTCCCTCGGTCTTGGCTGACTTGGCTGCTTTCGGTGATAGGGTCGTTCCGGGGGTCGACCTATCAGTTCTCGAAGGAAGCTATGAGATTTAAAGCCTCAGTAACAGACCGATTGATACAAAAACACAGTTGGTTACATTAGTCCTGAACGTAAAGGGAACTGGTTTCGTCGATGTTGAAGTCTTGCGAATGGCCGAGGCCACACCCGATGCAAGCGGAGGTTGCCTGGAAGGCTGACGGGCAACAGCTTTCCGCGATGTTACCTTTCCCGCCTGGCTCCTCGTAACTGTTCCACTCGGAGGCGGGGTCAATTCAGGACGTTCAGCAGAAAACTGTAAGACCCGTTGGCGAAGTTATATTCAAATGAATCTCAACCTGCACGCACCACAAACTAAATCAAAGTTGAATAAATATAATGGAGCTATCAAATCAAGTAGGATAAAAAAAATCACACTGACCATCGAGCCAGTAAGACTGATTTGTGTCGTCAAGGGTGAGTTTGGGTGTTGGACAGGGCCTCAAGACAAGGAGGGAATTTTGGAACAGGGTCAAGATTATCCGTGACGGAAAAATGCAGAGACGCGTTTATATATATTAAATTAGGACACCGCGACGCGATCACGTGCTGGATATTAATTTCCTCGTGAGGCTGGGTCTGGCTGGGCCTAGCTAGTTACTCCGAGAACGGTAGTGACCCCAACGGCCTAGCCTCGAGTCAGTAGCTGATGAACCGATCTAGAGAAACTAAGTATATCGCGAACTTGAAGGCCATTCCGCGGTGCCGAACATGGAGTTACAGTCGAGCATTCAACTTGCCCCCGCCTTCACTGGTCATGATGCAGCACAGGCTGGCGAGAGAAGGATGCAATCTATGATTCATAAAATGCTCATTTCATTTATTCAAGACGCGAACAATTATCCGGCTGCAGCGTCTTTGAGAAGATATCATTATTGCACTCGGCCACTTTGGTGCAAGCGACCACGACTTCCTCCCCTCTCTAGGAGAAAGTGATTGGAGTGAGAGAACTTCAATTGTCCTCGCATGTGACCTGCGCCGTGTTGAATGGCGACCGAAACCATCAAAGGACATGATGCGCCCCTGTGAATATGCTGAGAAGCTGAAACACTTCAACACCTAAATAATACGGCATCCACGTGCTTTCCCCGCCTCCTCAGGTGACTACAACAGTACCAACATGTCGCCCACATCGAACTTGCTGGAATGCGAAACTCTACTTGAACCTGACCAACACTATCCCCTGTACATCGCTGCCAAGAAATATTGGCTACCGGAATTTGAAGCTCACTGGGACGACGAGGAAGCAGTCACACTTGTTTTGCTTCATTCGACCAGCTTTCATAAAGAGACTTGGCAGCCTACCCTGGAACGTATCTTCCAGTGTTCTTCAGCTTATTCCAGAAATTCATCAAGACCGTTGAAGATCAAATGCGCATGGGCAATTGACTGCCCAAACCATGGTGTATCTGCTGCTTTCAATGATGACGCACTTCGTCAGGCACCTTTCTACCGCAACTGTGAGTCCCTTTGATTGCATGATAGTAGACAAGCAGTTGAACTGGCATAGTCGGGTGCCGCAGATATGCAGATGCTGTCCATAGATTTATGTCTGCTGGACCAAAGTTCAGACCCATGTTTGACTTCAGAAGCCAGCGTCTTGTCGGAATAGGTCATTCTCTTGGTGGGGTTGCTATGTTAGCCTCTTATTCTTCACAACATGCGTGCTCTCGATTCACAGGTCTTGTGCTAGGACCATATTGCAGAACCTTGAACCGGCCTTCAAATTTTCATCTGTCATCCTCGTGGAACCCATGCTCAGTCCAAATGCAGAGGCAGTGGAGCCATTACGCCGGTTTCTTATCAAAAATGCATACGAACGAAGAGACGTTTGGCCTTCTCGAGAATACGCGTACCAGAACCTGAAATCAAGAAGGCGATGTAAACGCTGGGACCCACGTATCCTAGATTTGTATATTGTACTGCATCCTCTTATCGTCCTGTTATATTGTCACCCTGATAACCTCGCAGAAATTTGGACTCCGGACTCACCCAGGTGCGCATCACCTGCAAGCACCCTACGATGGTGTCAGCTTAGCATGCTCACGTGATGAAGAGGTGGTAAGCGACCAAGATCCTCCGTGAAATAGTCGACCCTACTGAGCTCCATTTCCAGACGATGTACAGAGAACCAGACGGTGCAACCAAACCAGTGCAGGACTTGGACAAAATTTGCCCACGCATTCCTGTTAGCATCGTGTTTGGAAGCGACAATGAGTACATGTACGCAGTTCCACAAACCCAAGCTTAATCCTTGACGGACGGATATGCGGTGCTGTAGACCCCGCGCAGTGCAGAATGCCCTGATTGATCCGGCTTCTGGCAGGCGTTTTTCCTCTATCACACGGATCGACGGAGCAGGACACCTGGTATGCAGCGCAATCTTTACTCTTCTGACATCAAGTAATCATCTTTCACCAGGTGCCTCAGCATGCACCTAATCAACTCGGAGAACAGATATTCGATATTTTGTCCACTTCTCTCACATTATTTTCTAAGCTATAATTTATCACTATCTACGTTCATTGGACACAGTTGGCTGTCGATGACACAGACACTCGGACAGCTTCCAGTCTTGCCCATTCGCCCATCGGGCTACCATCCTCACCGACGATACCTCTCCACTGTAGTAGCCTGCCTGTCAAGGTATCCCATTTCACGAACTTTTCGTCAAGCGTCATACTGGCTTGCCATAAGTCCTCGACGATACCACCCCACGCACGCAGGGGATCAGGTACTGGTGGTTGGATATGCAACCCATGACCGTGGTATGGCGGCTTAGAAGGGATGGCAGGTCCGTTGACAGAACTAGATTTACTGAAATCTATGCAAGGCTCCAGCTGTTCGAGAATGTTGATTGCGGTCATGAAAACATGCGACAGATGAAGAGCTGAGGTCTGGGATGCTAGACTTAATCGTAGCGTTACGCGAGCGGCTTGTTGTAGGATGGGGAGCGATGGCGCTGCAGGAAAAGAGAATGAGCCTCAAAACGAAGTGAAAACAAGGCCCATACCACTGCAATTCTGTAAAACCAGCGACAAGCATCTACACAGAGCATCTTGCCACTGACCGTTCGTAGCCCGCTGCAGTTTCGCAGTATTGGCTGTGATCAGAATGTTTTCAAGGATCCTTAGCCAAGCAAGGGTGTCTTCGTTGCTTTGTGGCAGTTGTACTTGCATCTCGATCCAGGATAGAAGAGATGACTTCAAAACGAGAGAAGTCGTTGCCTGGGCATTAGAAGTCAGGTTGGCCAGCACCTGTAAAATAAGTTGAATTAAGGATTGACAAGAGTGTTGGCGCCACGGACCTCCAGTACTGCGCGTCGCAACGCTTGATCGCGAACTGAGCTCTGAACAAGACTGGAAAGAAGATCCCATGTATGTCGACGTTTAAGCACCTTCCAATCTTCTGTACTCATCATGCCGTCAGACAGGAACCTAAGGATCCATCCACGCTCTTTCTTCCAGTCATCCGAACTGCCGTAGAGCATGCCATATAGCATTGGGACATCAGTTACGTCAAGTTCTGGGCGCTGAAGAAGGAAGCGCGCCGTGCGTGGGTAGATGAAGTTGGAAGGATAAAACACCCCACGAAGAGCGTGAGATAGAATCAATGATGCAAACGAAGGCAACCGTAAAGGAGGACCATCGGATGAGGGCTTGATAAGGTTCTTCAGGAGGTTAAAAATGTACAGCGCGTGCTGCTTTTCTTGCATATCCGAAAGCTGGCAAGGAGTGAGCATCCCGACGCCTTAGAAAAACGAATAACAAGATAACATACGAACCTCCACAGATTTCCACACCCTTGCCAACAAGCCGAGCGAGGCTTCACGAATCTTTTCATCTTTTGCAGACAAACACCGGATGAGCAAACTGAAAACGTTCGATCGGAACGTTTGCACCCATTCGAGCGACGAAGCTGGAGGATGATGCACAAGCATCTGGGCAACGAACAGAGTCACGAATAGTGGATCGTAAACCTGCTCATCCAGGCCAACTTTCTCGTCCTCCTGTTCGCCTGACATACGTCTCCATATCGGGAATACATGACAGGTTCTCAACATGCGTATAGGATCCATGTTTTGTACTGCATCAAGTTGGCTTGACATAGATATACCAGGGGAAGGTGACCACTTGGCGAGAATAGATGATATGGGTATCAGCTTTTCAGCTTCATATAAACGGAAAATGTTCAACAGATTTCGATCTGAGGCAGAGATGGTCCCGCCATATATGCGCATGAGTGGAATGACATGCGAAGGCTGGCATGTGTTGGCGGGATGGAGTCGAAACAGGGCAGCGATAAAACGGATGATAAGATCTCTTCGAGATGACTCTTCAGAACCACATAGTTTGAAGAACTGAGGGTGTTGAAGTATATTCTGCAGAGCTCGATTTACGACGACGGGCTGAAAACATCCATATTGAGCCTGAAGCTGCATGAGATGACAAGATAGGATTACCTTGAGAGGGGAGCACTGCAGTAATGCAATACCAATATCGAGTGCAACAGTATCAGTAAGTCGGTTTTGAATGATAGTCGTCAATAGAGGCTCCACAAAGTATGCCTTTGCCTTGAATCCTTTCTTGACGATTTTCGCTGCGAACATAATTTAGCCATGATACATGAAAAGTCTGTCCAATCCGACGCACTTAATTGGGTTAGAATCAGTCGGTCCTCTTCATCTTCTCCTTCTGGGCCAGAGAAATGGCGCACAGCCCATTGCAGTCCACGCTCAGCTAATTCTGTCACGAGATCGGCCAGCGGGGAAAATGATTGCAAGCGCGAGGCAATGCACACGCTTTCGAGGACGAATTGGTCGACAGAAAGGCGTTGCATATTCTTTTGTAGCAAGCTGGCGAGCTGTTGTTTACGAGCTGCATCTGCCTTGATTAAGATGCAGATGCAGCGGATGGACAACTGTCTCAGGTCCTCAGGGCGACGACGCTGAGGCAGCATACGATCAAAGAACGCAGTCATAACGGTATCATGAAACAAATCGATGGGGTCACCACCCAGGGAATCCAAAACAGCATGCACTGCTGATAGCAGAGGCTCAAACGGAATGGTCGTCCAAGCTCCCGAGTTGAACCACGTGACAAACTCCTTTGCAACACCGGATTGAGCATAAACTAGCCCGGACACAATACGTGACGTAGATTCTGTCCAAATCGCCTTTTGAAATAGCCTCGAGACGAAATCGGTGGGCAGTATGCCCAGCTGTGAACTTCCAGAAGTTGGCAGGTATCGAGGTGTTGAGGAAAAGTCCAATGTCTTCGCTCGTGAAGGCCGACCGTCGTGGCATGGAGGAAGATGTGAAGTCACTGCAACAGCGATCATTTCTTCGAGCACCTCGGAGTCAGGCAACACCCGATATAACGTGAGGAGCTGCGAGATAGGGATTCTCGAACTAACGCATGTGAAAGAACCCCTCAGGGTATCGAGGGCAAACTCCAGAACCTCCAGCACAGATGGAGTGAGAGCAGCATCATTGGCATCACACGCTTGATCAATGATGTTTAGAAGGTTGTTTGGGTCTGCATAACGTAGCCACAACTTGATGCAACGTCCCTGGAGAAACATTAGCAACGTAAATACTCACACATGATTATCGTACCGTCTGCAGTCGTCCTGACTGAATCGATGCCCTAAAGCACTCCGTCCAATATGTACAAATCAAGGATACCATTGTCCTATCATCCTCACTGCTGGGGTCAAGGGAAACATCGAGAAACGCACACAGAGCTGCTTGAACAATTAATGAAAGAGCACAAAGTGGCATTGAGAACATTACCTTCTTGCACAGTATCAGGAAGTTCTTCAGACATACTCATGCCATGGATAGATGGCGCCCTCAACAGGACATACTCCTTCAGCCGAGCGCCATCTTCCTTTGAAAGTTCGCCAAGCCCCTTCCGCATAATCGCCGACAGCAAAAGCAGTAAATTGGACACAAGAGATTCCCGTTCCATGCTCAAGCAGATATCATGTGCGATGAGGCAAACAGCATGCTCAACCTGAACCCGCGTTGGTGGTCTGAGAAACAGACACTCCAGCATTGTTTCACGACATTGCTTGTTTGCGATGTCAGCTTCAGAGCTTTGCATGAACATCCAATCAAAGGAAAGGCTGTATAAAGCATTCAGCATTCACAACGACACAGGAATCAAGGGAAGGCAGGTGGCATACACTTGGAGGGGCTGCTTTGAGGCAACCTTGAGATCGCCGCCTTCCCACATCAGCGAATCTGCGGGATGAAGGTTCTCGAATAGGTCTTTGAGAGCAGGAGGATGGAAGCGTTCGACCACGGCCACAAGTCGGACGATATCTTGGGACTGAAGTGTGAGTTCTACGAAGCGCAACCAGTCAACGAGTTCGTATGCATTGTGAATGCGTGCATTCGAGCTTTCAGCTAGAAATATGCAATCAATTTCCGTCAGATTGAAAAAAAATAAACGCTGCACACACGCAAAGGTACTCCTTCAATTTTCGTCAAGAAGTCTCCGACCTCTGAGCTTGCGCGATGCTCTGAGTATCTACGCACATCCTGGAAATGACTGAAACACTTGTGCATGATCGACACTTCACGCCGGATCGCAGCGGTAACGCAAGCATACTGGGAGAACAAGTTCTCGGACATCGCAGCATCATCCACTTTCCCAGAGAATATACGCAAAAATATCAAGTCTCTCTGCTCGCCCGCCAGCTTGAACACGAGCCTTCTCACAAACCCAGTAATGGCAAGTGCATCCGACGGGGTGAGCAAATTTCCCGCTAGTTTTGCAGTAAATTGTTCAAGCACAGTCATGAACAACGGACTCGGCGCATCGACTGCTGAGTTCTCCATGGGTAGAAGATCCCTAAGAGCCTCCAAGTATCGATATGGTGTTTTTATACATCGCTGCGCGCAGTTGTCCAGAAAGGTTGCGACACCGTCAGGTTCATCGGTCAGGGCGGCGCCATCTGGGGCTTGGCAGCCCCTTCCGCGGCAAGTTGTTGGAAGGGAATCGAGCCACATGTCCACCTCGTCCGGGTGTTCTTGGAAAAGGATGCTTTCAGCAAGCGTTTTCCTGAGCAATGAGCGTAGGGTGTTCCGGACTGCTCTTGTGGGGGTAGCGCAAAGGATCTTCAGCAGAGCATGAAGGTAAGTGTTAGAAGAGTTTGCTGTGATCGAAAGTTAGTTAGCACTCGAAGCCAACATTAGACTTCGAAGCATACTGACCAACTTTCCCAGACCAAGTAAATTGGTCACTCTCTTGTAACAATCGGAGTACATGTAGCTGCTTCAAGTCATGCAGACCACACACGTTCCCAGCTTCCCTTACAGTATCCTGGGACGCATCCACAAGACCCTGCAACAACTTCCCTACATCGAACCTCGCCTCTGCAACCATCTGAGGGAAACACAGATGATACAACCAAAGCAATCTCTGAGCGCTCTCCCCAAGTAAAGCTAGTTTCACCTCTTTGGCATCTACCTTCATTTGCGAGAACGCCACCACTACCTGGAATTCTGGCACCCTTCTCCGAGCTTCTCGTTCAACCTCTCGACGCCGACGTGTCCATTGCCCACTTTCGTCTTCCTCAAGTGCAGATTCAACATCTTGGAATGCACGAAAGACACAGGAGAGCTTGGTCAAGCACCTGGCTAGCGCAAGCGCTGTACAATGTTGCACGAGGTGGGACGTAGACTGCAGTCCTTTGGAGAAATACATCTTAGTACTGACAGAAGGAAGGATGCTCTCGAGGATTGCTGAGAGCGGTGGTGGATCGGGTTGATAAATATTGTTCCCAGGGATGAGGAACGATGAGACTGGTACAGGTTGGGAAATGACAAGTCCAAAGAATGCGACATTGGCTATCCATTTCGACGATAGACGGGGTTCCATTGTCAGTCCTACAGCAGGCCAGCATCTAGAATAGTAAACATTAACAGGGATCTTTCAATGTTAGCGACGCTGCATACCCAGCGACCAACTCCGGACATGCCACCAGAATTTTCAATGCAAGTTCCTGCTGCCTGGCGTCTTCATTAACCTTGAGGCTTTTCAGAATGTTGCTCAAGATCTTGTTATATATTTTCCCACCCTTCTTGGGCTCGTCGACGACATCAACATCAGTATCACGAGGGTACCATCCCCTATCTCTGAAACAAATGCCCAGTCCTGGTCGTGTACAGATGGCGAGGAGAAAATGGTGCACAAGATCTGCCGGGATGTGATCACCATCCGCGTTTTCAGCAACGGGGCGCTCGTACAATTTCAGGAGCTATCCCATACATTAATTACTTCCTTTCTATGTCAAGAATCACTCACATGTCCAATTGTAACTTCGGAGAAAAGTCCAATTTTCATGGTCCGTTTCACTTTTGGATCAGACCACAGCCCAACCCAACACACTTCAAGGACTTTCCGAACGACCAGATACGAATCTTGAGAAAGGCCTTTGAAGATAGACAGGAATATGTCTCTCTGTTGCTCGAGGAAAGTTGTTTTCACCAGTGAGGAAGTTTCGGGGTCAATGAAGGAGAGAATAAAGAAGACGTAATAAGTGCGGATATCTGGTTGATGAGATTCAGACAGGCCAAGGTCTACAGATGTTGTGGGGACATACCAGGTCTTGCGAGTACATCCTCTGCGTCTCCTTTCCCTTTTCTCCTCATATGCGATACTTTTGCCAACGTCTAAAGCTATTGAGTTTCGGATCTGCCATCGTATGGAAGCCGACGCACCTTCGTGTCCCATGGAAACGCTTCAAAAAGTGACTTCCGTTCCCTCCCACCTCCGAAGTGAGAGATAGCATTCAACAGTTTCAATGAAACGAGAATAAGCTCGTTAGAACCAGAGATATAAGATGTAATTTTGCGCATCCATTTTGGCGACAAGAGCGTTTTGATAATTGGAATGCCGTGCGAGTGGTATGGGAAATGAGAGGACAGCAGAGTAAGGATCGAGGATAGCAGAGACACGAGGAGTGATAGACTGGACGACTTATGCATTGCAACGTCAAAACACTGAGAGATAAAAATTAGAATGCACGCACTTGATTCGTCCCCTCCCATATCTCAAAAATATCATGAGCACCTGGCGAACTCTCCATCCACTGCACGACAAGCGCAAGTCTTTCATCTTGAGGAGCAATGGTCTCTCCTGAATTGATGGACAAAGTCGAGCGCAATGCAGATAAGGCTATATAACTGGGTAAATATCCTTTGCAGTGATGATCATAAAGCTTATGCACCTTCTATTTGAGCATTTTGGTCTTGATTCTGCAGAGCGTGTCTGACATCGATCGCATTCGAGAATTTATACGACCTCCGTGAGGTTTGCTCAGGTTTTGCGCGTTTATGAGGGCGCTCCGATTTCCTTTGAGGCATACTATGCTCCTTGGGTCAATAACTCGAGTCCATATGTACCTAAGAAGGCGCGCGGAATCATGAATTTTACTCAGGTCACGTGATTATGATCAGAGATTCGGGATTTTGCCCCTCGGGGACGCTGACATTCGTGATCCCTTGGATGTACGTTCTTCTCTATATCCTTCCCACTTGACTCGCCAGTCTTCTTGCAGCTCCCTGCTGCATTGCCCCTACCTTCTAACCACTCTCCCTCACCGTAAGCCATTACCTGCACACAGAGAACGTGGGTGTCAACGGCCGCCATCGCATTTTCAGCTAAGCATCAATTTCAATCTCGACTACCCACCAACCAATCATCTACTACAACCTTTACAGCCCGCCTACTGCATTGCCGCCAATTTTCGACGTTCGTCTTGCCCCCGGTCAACTGGCATACCCGGTTCATTTTTCTCGCCGTTGTCCAGGTCTCACACATCCATTTGCAGCACATCCATGCTGACGACGACTTGATTCGTGATGAAGATCATGTTCCTCGGCCATCTAATTCACAACCGATAGCTACAGGGCAGCTCATGGCTGCAGAGCGTGGAAGTGGTCGGTCGTGTCATTGCTCGTAGATCAGCTTCAAGGACATTCTGTGGCGTCAGATTCAGTCTTGGATTATGAATATAAATAACACCCAAAATGCATACCGCTACAATATCTCCAGCGTCCTGACCATGTCTGGAATATAAGAAAGGTTTTTGACTTGTGCAATAATATCATTATCTGACGCGATTCTCTTGTATTCTCCGCTGCGCTGCTGCGCAAGTAATAATGCGTTAAAAGGCTGCTTAAGGTGAGCAGCCAATCGCAACGCTCGACCGCTCAGTTCTGGATCAACCGACTCCTGAGCTTCAGGGAACTTGCCAAGCGGATACAATGATGGAGACCCAGGTGCAGACCAATAGTCTTCACTTTCCGTGTCGTCAGCAACGTCAGGCAGCTCTGCTAAGCTAGACGACTCCGCGAAGTCAGGAAGTTCGAGGAGATAACGATTCCACGGACGAACGAGCAAGAACGTCTGCATAGTGGGTCGTGCTGACGAGAACTGAATTAGCTTGTCCTGCGTAGTGATTGACAGGTCGTGAAGCCCGTCGGCCTTGACTTTATATATCTCCTGGTCTTGAACGCGACTCCGTTTGACTGCTGTGGCACGAAATGCGATGCAAGGCAGATGCAGCCTGCAGTTCCCGAAACGAGGCGCGCTCAAGTTGTCAAGCAGGGTGTAAAGTTTCAGAACCGAATCTACGGCCATAGCACGTCGGAGCGAGGAGATTGACCTCTGAATGCCATCTTCGGACAAGGGGGGCGAACTGCGTGGTGGAGTGCTGTATGATATGACATCGGCTGGCAGACAACTATTAAATTCGGATGATTGTCCCACCCAGTCCAGGGCACTGATGTCACCCGACCGAGCTACGACCTCCTGCAAGAGCCTCCCAAGCGCGTTTTGCTTCTTCTCGCCATAGACGACAGGCAGGTTGATACCAAAGATACCAAACAATGAGTATGCGATATCTTCCTGTAGCGTGGTGATACGAGTCGACATCCATTGGAGCTTCTCCCGGGCGTCTCTCATCCCCGGACGGAAGACGACAAGGGCCTGTGCATCTATGCCCATCGCATCTCCCATCTCCTGCATAATTGCACTGGAGTCCTTGTGGTTGGGAGAGCAATTGCCGAGATATAAAGTCCAATCGTTTTGATAAAAGAGGACGATTTTGGGGGCTAGAAATTCTTGAATTGTCCATCCTCGCGTGTTCCAAGCACTACGTGCGAGTGCACCAGGCTGCGACGAAGGTGGCACATCCGATAGGTAGATGATTGTAAGTGCTGAGTAGCGATACCAGATAAACATGGAGTTGATCGAATGTTGGACCTCGACATTGTTAGTCTTGTCAATGCAGCACGTATCGATCCATGCCCAGCGGTGTCCCATATCACGAGCAGTTTTACAGAATGACTGCAACTTCACGATGCCGTCAACTGGATCCAAGTTGTACACGCTCTTGTCCTGAATGTCGTGCAGCAGTGTCTCCTTCGTTCCCCACCTATGTGATAGCATGACGTAACCAAAGTGCTTCACTACCGCATCTTCGATATCCTCTATCCGGAGCTCTCCATGCATCATTGTGAACAACAGAAGTTTCTTGTACTCCACGCTCGACTCGAAGGTATCCATCTGTGCCTCTCTATCACACAAATGACCAGTGGATGTGTCAATCAGACGAAGTGGAGTGTGCTCAAGTTGGTCATTGATAATTTTTCCAATAGCAGCCCGTGCTTTGGATGGACTGGTATACTGCCTGCGCAGCGCTGAGGAAAGACTTAATCACCTGGAGACATATGTTTTTCATGGCCTACCTCGTAGCTGTGGGTCGGCAGAGTTATCCAACTTGGAGAGCATGACTTTAAAGGCCTCGAAGGCTTCGTGATATTGTTGCGCGTTATAAAGCGCCGCATGCTTCAACTGGTACCCGAGGTAAGAGGAAGGGCTGAGTTCGATGACCTGGGTATAACCAGTGTGAGGTTCAGTACAGGATAATAGTTGCAATCGTACCCGTTGCGCATCGAGGAGTGCGTCCGCCCATAGCATTTTTTCTAATTTTGCCTTACCACGCTTTGCAAAGATTTCATACGTTGCAGAATCCAGGTTAATCGCCGCCGAGTACAGCTCAATAGCCTTGTTGTAATCGCCCACAGCCAGCGCAGCGTCTCCACTCGCAGCAAGGACAGCATCTCCATTGGCAGCATATACCGCGCTGCAACGTTGCTTGAAAGCTATGTTTAACTGCGGGTGAGAATTGTAGTCTGGGGGCGTTACTGAAGACTTGCCTGTGGACCAATCAAGGCAGCTAGCCTTTGTAGCTTCGTCACACATATCCATCATATATCGATATGATTCGTGAGCTTCTCGAAGCCTATGTGCACGAAGGAGTCCATCGCACCGTTTCTGGTTTGCAATTTTCCACAATGACCTGAGGTCCCATCCGAAGAGCTGTATAAACCGCGCATATAAGCATGAAAAGCATTTTCGGTTAAATCACATGAACACACCACGATAAAATCATCATAACCAGAATGAATAGCTGACTGAGAGGTTGAAGCAATTGCGTTGACAACAGCAGTGAAGTGGTCAGCATCTTTGTTGTCATGAGCGCCGTCCAAGGCGTCTATTCGTAGACACGCCTAATATGCATAAGTTCAGTGTCAACGGCCGCGAGTTTTAAGAGTCCACAATGCTCACTTCCACGATATGACAGGCAAGAGGGTCTACCTCGGGACAAGTATTAACCAGCTCTTGAATGCGTTGGATTGCGTCCTCGTGTTGATTTGCATCGAAACAAGCGATGGCCTGAAAACCTTAATGAAACAAGGTATAGGCAGAAAAACATTGTCATACCTTAATCAAGAGAAGATGATGAATGGTCTTTGGGTCTTCTTTCGTGAACATGAACGCGAGATCAAACGCTTTCATCGCGTTTCGGGTCTCCATTTTCCCGCAGTAAGCAATACCCTTGGAGATGCACCCAGTGAAGGAGGGTTGAATACCGACGGACTAGTCCCCATTGAAGTGATTTAGCCCTGGGCGCCACGATGAGGTAGTGTATCTCACCTTGAGTGCATCACTTAGTGCTTGGTCCCAGTCAAATTTTCGCGCCCTAACAAGTGAGCGATTGGCATAGGCAATGTGGTTGTTGTCATCGATATCAATACGTTGTGTTAGCAGCGCTTCAGCGGTATCCCAGTCACAATTTACGCATGCATTGCGGATTGTTGAATCGATGTCGAGGATCTATAGGAAGTATGATCATTGCATTGCCAATAGGGAAGGGTGGAAACGTGCCTTGGAACCAGGCAAATCGTCCTCCAGCACTACCCACTCTGAGATCATTCGATCTTTCCCTGCGCTGAGGACGTGCTTGCCATCCATGGAGAAAGTTACAGAGTCCACCTCATCAAAGTGCTTGAACGAGGCGATGGTTCGTTGATCTGAGAGACGCCAGAGGTAGACATGGTGATCATGCGATGCGGTGGCCACAAAGGTACCAGTGGAGTCCACTGCAATAGCGGTCACCAATCCAGTGTGTCTCTTCCACGGATCACCGAACTGCTCCCACGTTGATGTGTCCCACTCCCGTACGGTAGGATCTGTAGCGGAGCCCGCTGAAAGCAACCGTGTGCCATCGGGCGTCCACGTAAGTGAGCAATTCCGTGATGAATCGAACGCAGAGTGAGCCTTGAATTTTGCGATGCATTCCCTCCCGCTTGGAGTCCATATTTGAATATTCTTGTCTGTCGCGATGGCAAGAAGTTCACCAGACGGGGAATGCCGAACGCAGTGGACTGATGCACCACAATTAATTTTTCCTTGCGGCTTCCATGTTTCTGTGCTCCAAAGTCTCGTCGTTTTGTCCCCTGAACCACTGGCCAGCGCTCCACCCGGAGAAAAGTCAAGCGAACTGATCCATGCAGAGTGGACATCCGAGTCGATAGCAAGGGGTTCGGGTAGAGGAAAGCTAAATGAGCTAGAGCGTGCAGGGTGGACGTCGATATCAGATAGAAATTCGCCGGCGTTGCCGTCCCACAAGATGATTTTTCCGTTAGCATCACCGCTTGCTATCAATCGCCCGTCTCTTGATACCGCTACCGCGCCCACCCAGGTTTGATGTCCCTCCATTTTCTTCAACACAACACCATTCGTCAAGTCCCACAGACAAAGTGTATTATCTCCCAAGCCGGCCACCATAAGTTGTCTATCGGGGAAGACTGCAACTGCAGATACGGCGCATTCACGTACTTCAAAAGCTCGCACGGGTGTGCTGATCATAATGATGGGCTGCGCTGCTTCCGCCATTGAGTCAGAGGTTGATGGTGTTGAACACGGTGGAGGTCTTGCTGCAAGTAGGGATTGTAGGTGTTTTGCTGCAAAGGGCTGTGTGCTACTATTTTTGTATTATGTCACAGCGCCAATCTGTCACCTCGTGATGTTGGCATGGTAGGGAGAATACAAGAGAATCCCGTCTGATCATGATATCATAGTTCGAGTTAAAGACGTTCGCGACATGATGAACATCGAGACGTTAGAGATATCATGTAGCCAAAGGTTTGAAACGAGGACTGTTCATTTGCACCTTGTGTTAGTGATTTATTTACGGCGTACTATTCGGGCGGTGATCACATGTTGGTATCAAGGGGCAGGATCACTAGCTGTGCGGGCACTGCGAGGAGGTTGCTTGATTTCTGTTATCACGTAACATATACTGGTGGGAAGGAGTAGGCGAAATGTAAGTCCTAGCAAGGGATAGGCACTTAGTAGAGGCCTCCGCGAAATCGATCAGAGAAAACGTGCATGATTGAGAAACGAGACAGATATGATGAATCTGACTGAAGTCGACCCATGCAATTGTGCTTGAGCCATATCTTAGGCGTTTGATATGACACGAGAGTGACGAGACGAACTAGCGCTGTGAAAAAAAGATAAAAATGGTGAGTACTGTTGACCTGTTCGACCTGGGGCGGGGCGCCAATAATCCCCAGAACAAGTCCACCGTCGACCTCCAACCGAATGGCAGATTCCGATATGGCGCAGCCCATCATCCAAACGAAACTGCCGGTTCGAAAGTTTGCGGCTCGTGGACACACCGTATATGCAATCGCAGTCTTTCCTGATGGCCGACGTATGGTGACGGGCTTGGGAGATAATAGACTTCTTCTGTGGGACTTGAAAGGCGATGATGTAGCGCCGAAGAAAATGGAAGGTCATAGCAGTTGGGTGTGGACAGTTGCGATATCACGAAACGGAAGATTCATAGCAAGCGGAGATCACAACGGAGAGCTCATCATCTGGAACGGCAGCACTGGTGAACCGGTCAAAGCCATAAAAGCTCACTCTGCAGCAATTTACTCGGTGGACTTTTCTCCAGACAGCGAAGTACTGGCAACTGGTTCGATGGACAAAATGACAAAGTTATGGAGCACGCAATCGTGGAAACAGCAAGGAATTCCAATCAGTTGTGGTCATTATGTCCATTGCATTCGGTACTCACCGTCTGGAGAACACATTGCCATAGCGACATCTGGCAATATTCAAGTATGGAGTCCAAGGAGAGAACAAATAAAATCCTTGAAGGCTCACACTGAGTTCAATTCAGCATGGAATTGCTCACTTGCGTGGACGCCTGATGGCAAAAGGTTGCTCTCAGCGGGGTCCAATCCAGATCCCACAATACGGAGGTGGGATACATCAACGTGGGAACAGGTCGGTAGTCCTTGCAGGAGCGATACTACTAAGGGCATCAACACTCTTACTGTGAACCCCACTGGAACCCTCGTCGCTTTCACTTCTCATGACCACTATGTCCGCCTCTGGCGGCTCTCGGATCGACGAATCATCGCCTCATTCAAGCACTCCCACACAGTGTGCTGTGTCATATTCTCCACGGATGGCAAGCACATCCTCACCGGAGGTCTTGATAAGAAGATTTCACAGTGGGCAGTACCCTCGCTTGATTCCAAGGCATGTTTCCGCCGTTTACTCCTTGTAATTTACTGATGCATACTTCCTGCAGATCACCGATGTCGATTCAACAATCCGCAAGGCATGCATAACTGGGGACTGGAATGCCGCTGAAGCGCTGCTAGAACAACAAATAATCGCTGACAGTGACCACGGCGTCAACAACACCTATGCCAATCTCTCATTAGTTAAGGCGCGAAAACTTGACTGGGATGGTGCACTCCATGATGCACTCAAGGTGAGATAATATTGGACACCCATGATATACTGGAATGCTAACTGTGATGGTAACTTAGTCTGTCACGATTCAGCCCTCCTTGACAGGCTATATCTCCGAGGGCATCGCTCTATGTGGGAAAGGGCAGATCCAGGGTGCAATAGAAGCATTTGACCTTGCGGCCATGTTCACGGATGGACAATCGAAGACCATTCTTCTCTTAATAAAGGCAGGTCAAATTTTTCTTCCATATTCCCTGATTCATCACGTTCTCAGGCCATTGCATTGTTCAATGCAGAGCAACATTCTAAGGCAACCCCACACGTCCACCAGCCACCTGATGCTTCTCTTGATGGTGATACTCTTGCTTATAGTGCCATGGAAGTGAGTATCATGGAGTTGATTCAGCACAATTCTCGGTCGATACTGATTCAGGACCTCGCACAATAGGTTTATCTCGATAGCTTAGGCGACGTGCGTCGCAACGGAGGTGCTGGTGATTTCGCCGTTGCTATCAATGCCATTACTGGCTCATCTGAATCCGCAATTTGTTCTGCCATTTCTTCAGGATATGAAGATTTTGCCGTGGTACGTGAATATGGTTTAATTAAAAATGTCATTTTTGCCCAACTCCGCGATCTGTACAGCTCTTCGGATGGGACCTCAAGTCAGTGTGGCAGATTGCAAACCAGAAACGTTGCGATGCACTCCGGCAGTCAGGTGGAATTAGAGAAGCCCTCGAATCGTATCGATATATGATGGATATGAGTGACGAAACTACGAAGGCTAACTGCCTTGCGTGGTCCACTAGTAAGTCTTCATCAATGTTATCGGGCCCAGTTCTTACCTCCATTTTCACTCAGCATTCGAGCAAGCCTGCAGGGACCATTATGCTGCCAAAGGATTTGCTGACATTGCTGCAAGTGGAGATGCCGCGTTCGATGCTCGCAACTACGACGAGGCTATCGAGCTATACTCGGCGGCAATCAACCTGGATTCAGCCAGCGACACTATCTTCACAAATCGCAGTAAGGCGAAATCAGAACAAAGGTTATGGGAAGATGCACTTCTCGATGCGCAAAAGGTGTGGTGACATCTGCAGTTGCGTGGTGAATGCTCATTCCGGTGATATGTAGGTTGTCCAACAGAGCCCTTTGTCTTATATTGGATACCAGGCGAAGCATGCAGTGCTTCTTGCCGCACAACGCTATGATGAAGCTATCGAAGCCTTCCAAGCCATGCTGTTCAGGTTGAATACTTCTCCCGACATACGACAACAAGGTAGGCCTTGAAAAACATAAACCTCCAGATGCTTGACCCTTTATCCAGAGCTGCGCCAGCAGTATGTTTCTCATCTCCACGCAGAAAAGGTTATTCAAAAAGTCATTCATGATCATATGGAAAACATCCCGACTCGTCTACTTGACACCTCCACTGGCCGCTTATATGATCAAGAGGCACAGACGATTGCCTTCAAAGCGAGCACGGAGTACAAAAAACTTTTGTCGTCATCGACGAAGCGCGCGGACCTTCAAACAGAACGCATCCGAAAAGTGGTGGCGAAGTACTTCGCTTACGTCATGCTATCACATAGGTGGGAAGGGAAGGAGCCGCTGCTGCACAACATCCAGGGCAAGAGCGTGTACGAGTTGAATTCACTCCACGGCATCGGGAAGTTGCAGCGATTCTGTGAAACTGCTCGTGATAGTGGGTACCGCTGGGCGTGGAGTGACACGTGCTGCATAGACAAGCAAGATATTAAGGAGCTCCCAACATCCATCACCTCCATGTTTCGCTGGTACCAACGCTCTGCTCTCACGATTGTTTACTTGTCAGATATCGCGCTTTCTGGCGCACTCGCCGAGAGCGCTTGGATTACGCGAGGATGGACACTTCAAGAATTCCTGGCTCCTAACATTATTCTCTTCTACCGAAACGATTGGACCCCGTATCTCGACCATCACTCTGGCAACCATAAGGAGTTTATCATGCAGGAGTTGAAGGATGTCACGGGCATAGATTCACGGTTCTACGCCACCTTCCGTCCTGGGATAAAAGACCCCCGTAAGAAACTCGAATGGGCATCAAAACGTGTCACCAAGGAGCCAGAAGACGTCGCATACTCATTATTCGGCATCTTCGGCGTCTACCTACCCGTAATCTATGGTGAGGGCAGACAGAATGCGGTCGGGCGGCTCTTGGAGAAGATTGTTGCTCAGTCGCGCGACATCAGCGTCCTTGATTGGGTTGGCAAATCATCCGAATACAACAGCTGTCTGCCAGCAGATCTCACGCCGTACGGAGATTCCTTGCTGCCATCTTTGTCTAAAGATGATATTCAGGCATCATTTTCGTCGTTGTCAGTTGCTGAGGCTGAGGGGATGGCTTTACAATTGTATAACAAGCTTAACGGCATGAGCCCCCCTGGTTTCTCGCACGGGCGGTTACATCTGCCTTGCATCGTGTTCGAAGTCACCAAATTTAAACGGAGGGGCGATCAAGATCAGGGGATGTATTTCTATGACGTAGAGGCGAAGGGGCTTTGTGACTTGCTCATCACCACGGGAAAAAAGCTGTTTTCACGAACAAAATCCACTACACAGAAATTCTTGCTTGTCCGCCTCTTGGACCGTCGTCTCCTCGAGCTGCCTGACTTTCTGGACGACACGGAGAGCATGGACGATTCATCCACTCCCTCATCCCCATCAGATTCGTATGGCGGGTTCACTGGAGAGCAGGAGTCGGTTTATTCGGAATTGAGCGAGAAAGTGACTGCTCGCCTCAAACAGCCGTTCGCCGAACTGTCTAGCTTGGCAGAGCTGTCTGACACGGAGAGCGAGGAAAGTTATTCGTCTGCGCTCGAGTCTCCAACACAGCATTCGCATGACGGGTTCCCTGGAGAGCAGGAGTCGGTTGATTCAGAATTGAGCGAGAAAGCGTTACGATTGATTGCTCACCTCAAACAGCCATTCAGGGCATTTTTGTTAGCGCAGAAATATGGCGAAGAATACACGAGAATCATGTCAGATCGTGATATCATTGCACAAGTCAAAAACACAACTTCTGTTCGCGACATGATGCATTGTGTCAGGACAGTAGAGGTCGTGTAGCTTTGACGAACAGGAATTGAGATGTCCTTTCCTTGTACGTTGACATTTCGAATTACTGCTTTGATTGCCTTGAATCTACCTCAGCCCTCAGAAAAACTAAGAAAATAGTGTCTTATGTTCCCTGGCCGCCTTAGTGCTATTTTCGAGTAATTTAAGGAATCCAGTGATTTCCTGATGCCTATGCATTGCACCTTCTATTTGAGCATTCTGGTCTTGGTTCTACAGAGCGCGTCTGACATCGATCGCATCCGAGAATTTATACGCCTTCCACGAGGTTTGCTAGGTTTTGCGCGTTTATGAGGGCGCTCCGATTTCCTTTGAAACTATACTCCTTGGGCCAATAACTCGAGTCCACACCCAAGAAGACGCGCCAAGTCCTGAATTTTACTTAAATCACGTGATTATGATCATTCAGATATCGAGATTCGGGAGGTTCTACGTCCTTGCATTGACTGAACGGTGTTTTTCTTAACCATCCTTCTAACCCTCGAAGCAGAGAACGGCAACGACCCCCTCTGAGCTCCGATATATCCTCTCCGCTTTCGCTTTGTTCCTGGTCGTGACTCTGGAGGAAGCTCAAAGCCGCGCCACATCTCCTCTTTTGCGCTCGACAAAATGGGACCAACTACCACTTTCCAATCCCAGCCCTCCCTTTTACCCCCCGCAGCTTTCTTAAAAAGGTTTACAAACGTCATTTTTCTCAACAGTCTCACGAGCGGTGCGAGCGAAAGTTCTTGGAATGGTGAAAGAGGCGTAGCTCCCATGAGCATGTCGACAGTGGGGACGGCAGATGTGGGCAATCGCTTGCGAACTGCGTGAGCTGTCTCAGACCTGGACGAAGTAGTTGGCTCCCCAAGAGTAAGGAGGTGTGTGACTGTTTCAGGGCCAACGCAGGCGGGACCAGATAATTCCACCACAGGTTCTCCATGTTGAATCCTCCGCTCTAGCACGTCGATGTCTGGAGGCTCCCGAGGTCTCATGTGCGTGATGAAATCTGCGAAGCGGTACTGGTCAGCCCTGCAGCTATGTCCCAGCTCCTGCTTGATTCGTAATACAAGACTTGTGACGACGATCAAATATGTCTGTAAGTTCGGCTGGAACCCCAAACGGTCGAATGCGCGAAGCGTCATGAGAGCAGCGGGGTAATCCTCGAGAGTCATAAACGTCCGCAGTGCGAGGTGTAGGCATGAAACTGAAACTATGTTAGAATGTGCCAGGGGAGCATTCCTGGTACGCAGAAGATGGCACTGGACCATATCCCGAAATAACTGGCGGGGAGGGACAGCATTGTCCAGGCGCTTATGTTTCCGTGAACGTTTATGAGCCAAAAATTTGGATACATGGAATAGCTTCTTGAAAGTGAGGTCGCTGGGTAAGAGGGAAGCAGAACGGTTGACCATGATTGCGTGATAAAGCCCAAAGGCCTCGGTGTATTCTCGACGAGCGAGGCTGGAGCGGATAAGCGCGTTGAAAACTGATATATCAGGCGCGACACCCTCTGAGCGCATGCGGTACAGTGTGGCCTGAACGGCTGCAGAGTTTTCGGGTTGAATTTCTTGCAATGTCTCCAGTATACCCGCGTAAGGTGCCGCACCAGGGGCAACGCCCTGCGCCATGCAGTCGCCCTCATACTTCTTGAGCCAACGTTCTGCAGTGCTCATTTGCCCCGCACGCATGCACGCCGTTACCATGACGCTAACCATATTCCCGGACGCAGAGAGATCAACGTTGCGAATAGTAACGAAAGCATCGGCCATATCATCCAGGATTTCAGTCATAGCTGTTACAATATCACGACTGGGCAAGAACTGCTCTTGGAGCATCCTCTTGTAAACTGAGATAGAGAGCTTGAAAAGGTCCCTTTCAAGCAAGAAACGGATGAGTCGGTTAAACATGGTCGAGCGGTATACATTGTGGAATTTTGCCACGGAAATCTTGTCATGGATATGGGTCTCTACATCGTCAGGACCTTTTGCAAGAATGCGACTATCTATAGAGCGCAGAAGACCATTAACGCGGGATCGAAACACGCATCGAGTGGGGTCCTGGATGTTGCTTGAATTGCTGTCTCGTGTTTTATTGTGTGAGTCCGTCTGGTTTTGAGGGCTCGGGATAAGAGAACATGAGGTGGAACAAAAAAATGAAGTGAGTCTTTGTGGGGCAAAATGTAGCTTCAGGACGCGACGAAAGCTGGATTGAAGCATGAAGAAGCCAATCAATTGAAAGAGTCTCCTTTTCGCAAAAGCGTGACACAACGACGCGTGACAGTCACATTTCAAAACCACTGCAACTTGAGGCGCAAACTTCAGCTTTAAGCTTTGATCAAGACAAGCCCACTGCGTAGCCATACTGCACCTCCAGATCTGCACCTACTGGAGGTTGATTACTATTTTACTTTGGAACAGTTTTCTTTTGTTTCAATACCTACGGTTCTTTGAACCATCTGCAACGTGCCATGCACGCACGTCGCACTGGCAGACCTGATGCTATCTTCGCAGGCAGGATATATTGAATTTCCTTGTACAAGAGGAGCCGCGCAGCGCAGTGGCAATCACACGTCCAATCATGACCTCAAGACAATTTATGAGTTTGACGAAGCTCGGAACGACCTTTAAAGGGCAAATCAAGCTTGTCATAGTCATTCGATTGTGCTCTCCTCGTCAGCGCTATCCATGACCACACGGTGAAACTGTGGGCCTTCGAGTTCCGCCAGGAGTCCTTGCCTCATTTGATGCCCAACATCGTCGCTGGATGATCTCCTCACCTGACTCACGTCAATTGGTTTACATGGCGGCCTGAAACAAGATCAATATATGCAACACTCCATCCGACACCCCTAATCTGTACAACAAGCTTAAGAAAGAAGAGCCCAGTATATCCTTTTCGCACACACAGATCTAATTGTTGTGCACTGCAAGTACAGCTAAAACTCCTCGCCTCGCTGATTTGTTCAACGTACGTGATCCCCGCTCATGTACACCACTTTGTCAAATATCATTATTAATATTGCATTCCGATGTAACAGCTCCTGCCGTACCTGCGTCGCAAGTCAGTCACCTCGCCTGTCAGATATTTCGCCCTTCAGCCGCTGAGACATTCACCTACAACACATTCACAGCGACCTGTTTTCTTCGCAAACTCCTTCCTTCTTCTCGCACAATACACTCACAGCGAACAGCTGCTCTCCGGAATGCTGACATTCGTGATCCCTTGGATTTATGTTCTTCTCTCCTTTCCTTCGCACTTAACTCGACGATCTCCTCACAGCTCCTTGCTATATTGCCCTTACCTCCTAACTGCTCTCCCTTAGCACAGGCAACTACTCACGGACGTGAACGTGGACGGCCGCCATTAAATTTCTAACCTACATCTTTTTCAGTCTCGACTACCCACTAATCAATCATCTACTACAACCTTCAAAGCCCACTTATACCACCCGTGGACCGCTCGTGCATTGCCGCCAATTTTCGATGTTCGCCCCGCCCCGGGTCAACTGGTATGCCCGGTTCATTTTTCTCGCTGTAGTCCAGGTCCCATAAAAACATTTGCAACACAGCGGTGCTGACGATAACTTGATTAAGACTGTGATCCTCATTTATTCAATCCGCAACCATTAGCCTTAGCCACAGGGCGGCTCGTGGCTAGAGAGTATGGAAGTGGCCGGTTGTGTTATTGCTTGTAGATCAGCTTCGAGGACACTCCGTGGATATTGCTCGTCTCATACGTCAAATTCACACTTTTGGGCTATGGATATAAACAACTCTAAAATGCATACCGCTACAATATCTCTAGCGTCTTGACCATGTACAGAATAGAAGAAAGGTCTTTGATTTGTGCAATAATATCATTATCTGACGCGATTCTCCTGTATTCTCCGCCTCGCTGATGCGCTAAAAGGCTGCATAAGGTAAGCAGCTAATCGCAACGCTCGACCGCTGAGTTGTGAATCAACCGACTCCTGTGCTTCAGGGAACTCGCCAGGCGAACCCTGTAATGGAGACTCGGGCGCGGACCAATAAACTTCTCGCTCTCTGTGTCGTTAACAATGTCAGGCAGCTCTACCAAGCCAGATGGCCCCGCAAAGTCAGGAAGCTCAAGAGATAACGATTCCAGGGGCGAACAAGCAAGAATGTCTGCATAGTAGGTCGTGGTGATGAGAACTGAATCAGCTTATCTTCCGTGGTGATCAGCAGGTCATGAAGCCCGTCGACCTTGACTTCATATATCTCCTGGTCTTGAGCGCGACTCCGTTTGACTGCTGTGACACGGAATGTGATGCAAGGCAGATGCAGTCTGCAGTTTGCGAAATAAGAAGCGTTCAGGTTGTCAAGCAAGGCAGTAAAGTTTCAGAACAGAATCTACGGTCATGACATGTTGGAGCGAGGAGATCGACGTCCGAATGTCATCTTCGAACAGAGATGGCAGGGTGTATTGTGGAGCTAGTGTTGTGCAAAGCCTCGTCTCTCAGCGTGTTCAGCACAAGATATCACAATACACAGATATAGCATTGACCTACGACAATAATCAGTCCTAATGAAGGGCTTTATGGTACCGTTATTAATCTCGTCCGTCCCGTCCTCCCCGTTTACTCTCTCCGTCCCTGTGTCGATCGCGGTCATCGTAGTCCCGGACTCTGTCACGACGTTTATCGACGTCGCGATCTCGGTCCCTCCGGTCCAAGTCCCTGTCGCTGTCCCTTCTACTATCGTCTCTTCTCCTCCTGTCACCTCGGTCTCTGTCACCTCGATCGTCACGGTCGCGTTCTCGTCGCCTATCGTGATCACTTTCTCTCCTAGTGTCACGGTCATCTTCCCTCCTTCTATCACCCCTCCTCCTCTCACGATCGTCATCCCTCCGACTACTCTCCCCTCCGCTCCTTCTTTCGGGTGACCGCGACGCCCTCCTAGAAACAGTCGCGCTCCCATTCCTGCTTTCCTCCCTACTGCTTCTCCTGTCTCACAAGCGGGATATAACGCTTCTCGTCTCCTCTCCGTTTCTTCTTCTTACTACCGTCATCCAGCACCTCTTGCTCCTTTGCTCCAATACCCAAGAGTGCAGGGCGTGATTTCGGCAAGTAAGGCTCCACCAACGCATTCTTTTTCGCCCTTTCTGAGCTTGTAACAGCCCCGCCGTCCACCCAACCCATACCGCGGAGCATAGCAGCTCCAAACGCGGTAATCGGCACACGCGCATAGTCATCGATAGTAGCAACATCCGGAAGATCAGCGACGTCTTGTTGCAGGGCGTCAGTCTCACTGGGAGGAACGGGAATAGAATCGATCTGAGGCGTAGAGTCTATATCCCCATCCAGCAGCGCACGAAGGGCTTTTTGGTCTTCCGTCTCTTCTACAACATCTACTTTCACATGTTCCTCTGCTGTCATGTTTAACTCTTCGTCAGTAGATATCGTGCTTGTATCAATTTTGACTTTCTTGTCCCCAAACTGGATGCCTGAGAGTTGGGGGCCGGAGTTGATGGTATCGCGCGTGCCAAGCCCTCCAACGCTCCCGTCTGCACCTGTACTCGCTTTTGCAGAGTCAGGGATGAATCGTGCAGCACCTGCACGACGTTTCCGTGCTGCCTCCCGCCAGTCAGGATTTGGTTTCGAAGGAATGACAAGAGGGCCCGTAGGGGCTTTGGTCTTGGGCTTTTTTCCATTTACACTAGATGATATAAGTAGCACATGTGCCTTTTGTGAGCTGTAGAAATGTTGGAAAGAACGGAAAGAGACGCACCGCTGTGCACCAAACTTGTTGAAAGAAGTGACAAGCTCGTCCTCAAGGCGGTCGTCTTCATCATCACTAGAGTCCGGCTCATCTTTACGCCCGCCATCAGCAAACACAATCCCGCTCTCCTCTTGGTCGTCGGAATCCTCCCGAGAACTGAAAGTACGAGGAGAACCTGTGAGTGGGGTGCCAGAAGCAGAGCTTGCGGCACTGGAGAGGTGACGAGGAAGCGCTGAGAGCTTGAATTTCTCGCTGGCTCTGTCGTCGTCGGCTGCTGGGGGTTTGCGAACAGTGAACGACAGTTTGGACATCGTTGTGCACGATAGCAGCAAGCGTTGACTTCGCCAATGAATATCAAAGCTTAGTCATCACCTACTCCTCTGACTCGGATGCCATCAGAAACTTATCCAACAAAGTTGAATAGGCTTTGGGGTTGTAATGATAGACACATTATGAATGGTATTCATGAAACCAATGCATTAAATTTAACACAATGGGGATATAAGTACACTTGGCTCGCGTAGAATCAAACACTCGTGCATACTCTTAGTCAACACCGTCGTGGTCCCGTTCCTCAGCATCACTATCAGATTCATCTCTGTTAGCCGCAGCCCCGCCTCCCCAAAACCTATTCAACAGATTCCTCACAACCCGTATGGGCATGGGCTGAAATAATCACATCAGTACCTTCAGTTGAACAAGCCAGACATCAGAAAGCAACTCACAGCAATATACTCGTCATCGTCCTCATCTTCCTCCTCGCTTTCATCCTCATCCGCTAAGGCTGGCGCCGCTTCCGCTGCACCTCTCAGAGGCATCTGTCCCAAGTCCGGCATCTCATGATCCCCCTCCATCGGCAATCCACCTGGCATACCCCCTCCACCTGGCACACCGGCACCACCCTCTCCAGCACCCATCGCAAGACCAAGCATCATATCATCCAAAGCCTCATCCGGTATTTCTGCCATCATCTGCACAAGCTGCACAACGCCACCGGGCAACTGCCCTGCCAGCCCAGGATTCGCATCAAACAGCGCTTCGATTTGCGCCCTGACACCTGCGTCTGGGATGAGTCGCTCCAACGCGCGTGCATCTCGTCGGCGAGGACGGACACTGAAAATCTCTTCTGCACCTACAAAGAAGGCATCGTTGTATTCGGAGGATGCCGTCAGTGGTGGAAGCGGATCGCATGCAAGCTGTTTAGCTAGCAAGACAGAGCGTGGGATGAAGGGGGTGAGGTTCCGGAAACTTTGCTCGAGAACGAGGATATGTCGGTAGACAGAGTAGCGAAGCGTTGTCGAGGCGTACATTTGGAGGAACCGCTCACGAGTTGAATTGGAGCGTTGGGCATTGAGCAACGGTTGAATTCCATTAGCAGTGCTTTCGAACCATTTCATATGTGAAGCGGATTTCCAGAGAGTTGCGGATCGCTGAGCATAAAGATGAGATAAGAGGTGGAGAACGCTTTGCGCAGGTGACAGCCCACTTCAATGGCCGTTAGCACGCAGGTAAGTTATGTGACAGATCGATTCAACGCACATTCCGTCAGTTTGAATCCTGAATGCTCTGTGTCCGCGCAGCTCTGGAGATAGTGGAATATCACACCTGTCGGCCAGTAGTGGTACTACTTCTGGGAAGGCTAGCATAGCGTGCTTCAGCGCGTCCGTACCGCTTCCTACGCTCTACCACTTCAAGATCAATACACCGCTGGCGGTACGATCAGAAGGCTTACCTGCCCCCCACCTGCTTTCTCTCTTGCAAAAAGCACCAGGGCTCTCGCATAGGCCCATCCAGGCAACACGCTCGGATTCAAATGATCCTCGAATGTCGTCTTTGCGCCAGCAAACTCGGCATATACGTCCAAGAGCCATTGCCCCATACCTGATTTGATGGAAACGAAGTCAAGATGGAACAGGACACCGTGTGGATCTGTCCATGGCTCGAGGGAGTATAGAAGGCGCCCAAACTCGAATGCGGTACGGATGCAACCGCGACGCTGAAGATCACTGTAGCAGGTTAGTCTCATAGAATATATATGTATAGGAGAGAAGGACATACGTGACCTGCCGATGCAACGCAAGGAAGAAGGGACGATTCTCGACGCGGTTGAAATCGAGGCGGTTGAGCCCATTCGTGAGGCTGTATGACCCTAAAAAGGCGCGTTCATATGAGAACAGCGCCCGATCCACGTATTCCACAGCTTGGCTGTATTCTGATATGATTTGATAAGAGGAACTGATCTAAAATAGACCACTGACCTTCTTGATGGCGATATACCTCTGCCAGCTGCAGCAGTGTATCGCCATGCCACGGGAGTTTCTGCAAAACTTTCCACAGCGCTTCAGGATCTAGTCGCAGGGACGACCATGAGCGTTATGAAAAGGTATACAGTAAGAAAACGCTACCTCCTGATAATACAGCCTGCATAAAGGTCTTTGTGACACCCTTGTACCTCTTACTATACTCAACAGTCCACCACCTGTCTCCTGCGGCTGGGCTATTTTGATCTGTAATCTTTTGTTGCACCTCCTCGTCGGTCAATGGGCGAGAAGAGAGGCCTTCACGTTGTTTGATCATACTCCATGATGGATGGGGTCGTGTAAGCTGTGAACGCTGAGCCTGGGTTGGAGCAACATCCCTCCGCTTTTTGGAGCCGCCAGAGGAAGATGTTTCTGATGATTTTGCAGCTATGACGGCCCTTGCGCCAAAGAACTTGCGCATTTCTGCTTCTGCATCGAGGTTGGATACTGAGACGGATAGAAGGGATGCAAGAGATGCGTTTCGAGTAGTTGATGATGAGGAAGTCGCGACGCTCTGGAGTTCTGGGTATCTTTGTGTTGATGAGCACATCGACCAGCAGCTAGAATTTTAGACGCACTTTTGGGAAAGCTCTGCGAGCGCCGTGTCTAGATCATCCAGGCCGTCTTTCTTCTTCTCTTTTCCCTTGCCTTTCTTTACAGATTTAGGCTGCTGGAGCTTTGGTGCCTCAGCGGGTTTAGCCTGCTGAGGGCTTGTTGGTACATCGGATGCTGCTGGTTTCTTCTTCTTCTTCTTTGCCTGTGTTCGAATTAGTCAGTCGGTCTCGAATCATAGTATATGACAATTACGCGCCTTCTTTGCCTTTGTAGGCTTGGATGTTTCATCATCGCTCTCAGGTCCATCATGGTCATCTTCTGCAACAGAAAGCTGGGTCCATCGTTACGATCTCCGCAAAGATTTGTTCCAGGGCTGGACTTACCGCTGCAAACCCCGAGGGTGCTATTGGTGCTGGTTCCCCCTCGCTGTCCGCATCGTCGGCTACAGCAGGATGGTTTCCTAGCGCGAGAAGCTCTTCCTGCTCGCGCTGCTGTCGTTTATTAATTCGTGCTGGCATAGGGTACGTTGTGGTTAATGAAAGCTACGTTTATATTTGGTTATTATCTAATCTTCTCTAAACTTTCTCAAGCTTCGTAAGGAAAGTCACATAATTCCGGGTTAGCCTCAGGCCTCAAGCTCAAGTACCAATCTTTCTGTCTTCCGTGGGACACATCTACTTCCGACTTTGTTTCGACGTTCGTTTTTGCTGTCGTCGCCATCGTCACTGGTGAGCTCGACGAACACACCGCTGATCCAACGCTTTACAAACTCAAGGCTGCTGTGAGGTCGTCTGCCCCTTCAAGCATGGAACCACAGCCCCCCGCGCTGCTCAGCGCACCGCGAATGTTAACACTTCTAGGCTCTATTCTCGTATCCCTCAGTTCAGGGACAAATTATGTGCGTAAAAAATTATAATATGTATCTGTGGCATTGAAAGTAGTTCTGCTGCGCATCAGATATACTCTGGTGAGTAGTACATGTGTCGATAAGATCCTAGGTATAATGTCCTATCACAGCATACGCTCCACAATTAGGCGCACGCCTATTGCTCTCCCACACCCAGTTGAATGTTATTGGCCTGGCAGGGAATGGTGCGCTAATCGTTCAAATCAGCTCGACCAAACCCTAAGCTTCATTCAGTGGGTGTGTATCTGAGCGGCCCAGCCTGGGGTCGAGTAGTCGATTCAAAGGGTCCCCGCATTCCGCTTATTAGTGCCTTTGCCTGCCTTCTCATAGGATATCTCGGCATAAAGCGCATCTATGATGATGGTGCTGGAACAGTAGTATCGTTCATGCATCTTGTCATCCTCATTGCCTGCAGTTTCATGACCGGCTTGGCTGGAAATGCGGGCCTTGCCGCTGCTATGAACACTACGGCTAAGAGCTTCCCTGAAACCTCGGTTTGTTTTCGTATTGTGATCCCTGCATCAGTAAGTCACGCTGAAGCAATGACCTTTTGTGCAGCGCGGAACTATAACAGGTCTCGTTCTGTCTGGTTTTGGCTTATCTGCATTTTTCTTTGCCGCAGTTGCCAGTGTCGCATTCCCTGGCAACACATCTGCGCTTCTCCTTGTCCTGGGCCTCGGCGCCGCCATGCCCATGCTTCTTGGTCTTGTGATAGTCCGTCAAATACCGTTACCTCCCCCGAGCACCACAATTGGCATCGAAGGGGGCCCGCACGGACGCGAGGAATACCAGCCAATTCCGAGTGGCGATGCCGCTCTATTTATTTGTGGGAATGACAGTCACACCTCCCTTCTTGATCCCATGGAACACGTACACGAGGCATCAAACTATCACGTCCCCGAACCATCGACCCCGGCAGAACTTGTGCCGGACCGGATTGTATCGAGAGGGTCGAGTGTCAGGAGAAGTACGAGCCGTGCAAAGCCCGTGCATGATGGGCCTAATGTCTATGGGAAGCAACTGTGGCTTACCCCAGATTTTTATCTTGTTTTTGTTATCATGTCGCTTCGTGAGTTAGAGTTTTTCTGTTTTTCATATCTTGTGACCGAGTTTTGCATGTATTAGTAAGTGGAACTGGGATCATGTGTAGGCGTTTTTCATCAAGGTCAATGGCGTCACCTCACTCAAAGATCTGCAGATATCAATAATGTTGGCTCCATATCTCAGGCATTGTATGCCAAAGGGAACCCTAACTACGACGAGTTAGAAGCTTCGCGTTGGCAAGCCGCACAAGTTTCAACTCTCAGTATTGGCAACTTTGCAGGACGTATTCTCATTGGTTCATTCCTTTTTCCTTCTACCTCACTATCTTCACTTATTTGATACACCAGGATTAATCGCGGACTTGCTCCGATTTCGCCTACGTCTCCCTCGTGCATATTGTTTTTGCATTGTTTCAACGCTCTTTGTTGTCTCTCAATTGTTTGCCATCAACGTTAACGACGTTGCGCATCTTTGGAAAGCGACCGCGCTACTTGGGCTTGCATATGGTAGTCTGTTCGGCATTTCCCCTACGATCGTCATCGACTGGTTTGGGCTTTGTGAGTAGTGAACTAGCTGCTGACGAATGACACCAAAAAGGCCTGACACGACTTGTTCCAGCACATCTCTCGGAGAATTGGGGATTTATCTCACTCAGTCCACTAGTGGGAGGGAATCTTTTCTCGCTTATGTTTGGGCGCAACCTTGACTCACACGCGAACGATGACACCGAGACGCATTCGCCTTTATCTTTGATAAGGCGTGGTGGTCTTCCAAGCGAACACCAATGTTTTGATGGACGCGACTGCTACGTCACGAGTTTGTATGTAACAGCGACGGCGTGTTTGATTGCACTTGGGTTGAGCGTTTGGGCGGGAATAAGGGACCAGAGAAAAACAGTAGAGGCGAAGAGGGAAGTTATTTGGGATGCTGAAGAGTAAAGATATAGAGAGTTATGCAGATACCCAGTGCAAGATATAATTATCATAGATTCGCTAGAAACATGAAATTGCGGACAACGCCACAAAAGGCATGCAACAGGCGCCGAGTAGGTGAGGCTGCATACACGTTCTGTGCCCGTTGCATGTTGAACGTTCATGCACATGAATCCAGAGGCATATTTACTTGCAACATATATAGTATACATAGTTACGCCGAGAACATATATATGCAGTGCGAGGTATATCATAATGAAAATACAGTTTGATGTTACAGTTGTTGTACAGATTCTATGCGCAGTCCTAGTATTACAGATGTGAATGCAGGTAGCAATAATAACATTAATCAAAACCATAGCTCATCCAATGGACACGTCATCAACAGGAGAATAGATAAAGACATTAAAACAGCAACAAATGCTATACGGAGGTTAGAGGCGAGCAGATTTGGGGCCTGAGCAGCTGGTACCGGCAAGGGGAGAAACGAATGGGGTGTGAGCGGTGATGAGATAGATTTAATAGCCTGCTGTGGTTGTATTGCCTGCATTCCGACATCAGGGGCCAGCATGCTACATTCTCTGCGCGGGCTTCCTGGCAGTAGTTGAGGGGGCATCATAACAGAGTTCGTGTATAGAGTTCCCGATTGCAAGCGAGGATGTGTGGGCTGACAGGCTGGTGGTGATGCATCAGTTTCATCTGCGGCAAACTTTTTCTCATCTCCGAATTGTTCTGCCTGACCATGCTGCAGCAGTGATTCACCGTTCATGCTTCTCATCAACGCCGGAACAGAACGTGTTGATATGTCAGCAGTGTGTCCCGGTGCTTCTGGGAATTTATGGGGCTGTGAGGCTGCGGAGTTCATCGACATTCGTGAAAGCGGTGAAGGAGGTGATGGAGGCACCGCCGAAGAGCGGTGACTCTTTGAAGTATTGGTAGGAGTGGGGCTCCTGATTGCGTCAATGACGGGTTCGATATCGGGGTTGTCGTCCGAACAGACAAGCTGTGCACGATTCAGCAGGTCTTGGCCTTCCATTACATCTGCAGGATTTTTCCTTAGTTGAAAACGGTATAGCAATGCGAGTCCAAGCTTGAGGAGTGCTAAGGAACGGTCTGGGTGCCCCGATCGGCGAAGCTCCAGCGCTTCCTGATACAACGAGATAGGGGCATTGATAGCGTTATCGCTTTCTTCAATATGTGGGTGAATCACAAGAGCGTCCGCTAAATTAGTCAATGCTGCTGCACGGTCGGGGTGATCACTGCCACAATAATCAAGCGCAAGGCGCAGCTGTTCCGTGGCTGCGTGATAGTCTGAAATGCAACGAGTGCGGCGATAGCATGCGAGGAGATTCTGACCGGTTTCTGTCATTTGTCCGAGAAGTCGTGACCCATCGTGTCTGGGCTGCCTAGGATGTCAATCTAATAGCAGAAATACTTGTGGGGTTGACAACACTTACGGAGTGGTATTGGCCAAACTGAGTTGCATCGGGTTCGTCTTCAAGACCTCGGTCGACCTTTACCAGGAGAGATGGCGATACACCCCCATCGGGAAAGAATAAGATGGCTGAAGGTCATTTCATCTGAGTGAAAGGCATCAAAAAACAAACTAGCTGCCAACTTACGTATGGATTGGTCGCTGTGATGTAAAAGTTCCCCCACTGTGAGCTTAGCTTCGCGCATTAACTCGCCGCGCCCAAGCATACGTTCAAATTCGAAGGCTGCAAAGATTCTCAAAGATACTGTTGCCGAACCATCTGCGGGACTGAGATGCAGTTTCAGTATGAATCTCACGGAACGCTGTCTAACCGAGCACGCACAGTACAAAAATCTGATCCCACTGCACGATATTGCTTGACGGTACTTCCGCTTTGACGGTTGTTCTCCAAACATTTCCGTCGATCTCGACGGCGACATAATAGCCGGCTGGAATGCGACGAAGGCCAGCCGCAGGAGCTGTTACATGGATCGCTACATCCCAGAATGAATTGATCTAGCCACCATAATGTGAACCAAAAGCCTTACAAGAAATCGTCAATCGCTTGTCCTGAGGCGTTTGGCGCCACAATTCTAGCTGAGAATGATGGGACATATACAAAAGAGGGGAAGCTGCAGGCCAGGAAGGGGTCGTGAACTATAAATCTAGGCCGGTGACATAGCGGTGTTCCTGCGCTGGAACCTGTGCTGGCGTTATTGATGAGCGTCTGTGAGATTGATTATTAAGTTGTGCCCCGTGTAGACAATGGATTCGGGAATGGAACGTGGTCGCATAGCATTCTGGAGGTACGAACTGATCCGTAAAGTATCGGTCCCGGCTCCAAGCCGGTAACCAAGTTCACCGACCCATAGTACCGCCAGAAGTCGCAGCCTGAGTTCCAGAACAGAGCAAGGTCATTCCGGTATTGTTGGAGTATGAAAAACCTCATGCTGCGATCGTGTTCCAATATGGTTCAAGAAGTGATAGTAACAGCATGTCAGGAGACAGGCTGCTGGAATCCCAGGCATTTCAAATGAAGGCCTGGACTGGCCGATTGCGCTATATTTCACAGACTCCCACTGATGCGATAATGCCGTATAGCATCAGATCAGGTAAAGTGAAGCAGATGCAAACCATATAATTGAGCAGACAGGCTTGTGATGACGTACGAAAGGTGACTTGGGGAAAAAAACTCAGACCACATACCGTAGGTCCACTTGCGGTCTGCTGAGGAGCTCCATGAACCACGAGGAATATGGATCAGGCTGTCCTCATCAAGTGCAAAATACACTTGAGCCAATGGTTCCGCTGGTTTGTGGACAATTTGATGGTTCGACAGGTTGAAATCCCTGTATCGCTGGGTGGCAGACTAACAGGCTGACCGGGGTTGTCGGTTGCCAGAAGCTAGTGGTCTCAACTCTCGAGCCACAACATTCCATTAAAAAAGACAATTTGATAGCTCCTCATGCAGGCTGTATGATTTCAAAGATCATTTGGAGCCCACTTCACGACCTGGTGCTTGAAAGCTTGACGAATTGCCCTGCGTAAGTCGTTGAATTCGCTGAAATTAGGGGTGAGTTGCAGGTCACAAATGTTTTCTGGCACACAGAACCAACTGAATCTGAGCAAGCTCTGAGTGTTCTGGTACTCATCAAAGAAGGTTCCGTCACATGAAGCGGAGATCGGAGTTTGTTTCCACGTGGTCCCTGGGACTAAGGTTTCGTCCACTGTTTGTCCACGTCTCTTGTTCAACGGACTTGTCTATTGCTGTCCATTGGATTCTTGGGTCGTGAGTGCCTTTCTCTTCTTGATCTCGTCGCAAAGGCTCCATTTCGTTTGACTTTGTCTGCTATGATCCAGAGCAAACAACGCGTCTGTTACCGCGCATTCGAGGCCAGCTATGTCCATACAGATGGATAGGGTGCACACTTTGGCCTCTCGACCCCCTCCAATTGTTCCTACATCTACCTACTTACAGATGTCCGCAAATGTAGTTCCTCGTGGTGCGGAGAAGCTTCCTTCGCCCGAGCAACCCCCCAATGATGAGAAGCAGAGCCAGATGGAACTGTCACTGAAACGTTCTATTACGCTTGTTATATGGTACAAGGTCAGTTGTATATTCTTAGATGATTGCGCTCGGTGACTAGACCAGTTGACAGCCGGCATGCGATCCCATTCGCCTAAACCACGAGATATCCACCTTTCCGTTGTTTCAGCTGTCGCATTTTCCATCCGTGGTTTCCGACCTGGAACTCACACCCGCTTCATACGTCGATTCTTATAATCATGCAACAGGCAATTGGGAGCAACATATGATTACCACTGTCCGTGCGATCGAGACAGACCAGCGTCTCTTATATAAACTCCGTAAAAGTCTTCTAAGTGGGCTTTTAGACGAGGAATGCCGAGGACTCGCAGAGGAGTTGGCGCTACAGTCGAAGAAGAAACAACCCGTATCTCCTACGATTGTCACACAAAATGGCACCAAGAGGCCTGCAACTGAGCATACAGAGGGTCCTCCCACAAAAAGACCATACCCACCGGAAGGGTACCCGCACCCGATGTATATACCGCCCATGGGATATATGTACCCGCAGGTCCCGCTTGGACATCCAATGAGTGCACCGCCAGTTGCTAGCCCATCCCACGCAAACAGTCCCGAGGGCGAGGCATCCTCGCCCATGCCACACCCATACTCAGGTCCTCCTCCAACTCCGATGAGCGGCCAGCCACCGAACAGCCCAGGACAGTATCCAGTGGTGTCGCCTTCGTCAGCCACTCGAACAGGGCCAGGGCCATTCCCGCAGCACCCCCACCCGCCACTCAAAAGATGGCCTAACGATTATACTGTGTCTGAAATTGCTGCCGGTTTCCGGCAGATGGATGCTCTTATTGCCCAGACCCCTAATGCGACTCAGCGCATGTCATTCGAACGCATTTTTGGATGCCGGTATGTTAAGTCGACCGTGTGCCGGCACCGTGGCGTATATCGCAAAGCTGATGCAGCAGTTCGGAGCATGTTTGAGGGTATGGGGACTGACGAACGTGCCGTGTGGGGTGAGTTTGTGAGGCGCGTGGAGGGTCGGCCATCAGGAAAGCAGGGGCAAGGGGAAGAACCTGCTCTTCATGGTGACCTTCGTGAGGGAAGCTCGCAGCCCGGTCAAGTTCAGCAGGAACAATGCGGAGAGGCGAGCACAGTCCCACTTATGGATTCCCTGGTGCCGTCACCACATATGACTGTCCCCTCGTCACCCCCTGGTATGCCACATATCAATGGTGCGTGTTCTACATGATCTATTTCCACGGTGCTCATTGATTTATAGGGCATGTTCCTGTTTATGATCCAAGCCTAGCAGATAAAGATGCTGGCTTGTCTGGAACATGAGGTCCAAGTTATCTCAGCATTTTGAACCCCCTTTTCGCGATTCACGGATTCCGTGTGGTATTTGTAGGACTTCCTCCTTTAATTCACAATCTAGGGCTCAGGGCTATGATGTATTTACTGATAGCGTGACCTGCGATGTTCCCATGATTGATCAGCGCCAAAGGCTATAAGGCAACTGAGAATACCTCGAGCTTCATCAGAAGCCTCGAATTCATCCCACCCCTGACAGTATTATCTTAAGGATCCAAAGTAACCCGTCAGTCGAATGGATCTGACAAGCTTTTCTTTTGATGAGGAGTTTTTACATAGACGTCTGACTGAACCGAGCATCTAAAGCTTTGACTACAGGTGCAACCGAGATTGATATTGATCACGTGTCTATGTGCCAGTGCAAGCATGCGTTCTCGAAACGTAACTTTCGTCATCATCTTAGGGTATAGTATGATTTATAAAGATCGCTCCGAGTCCGGCTCTAGTCTCTAAAGACTACCGGTCTTTCTTTCGCTTTGACTACCGCGTTGCACAGCCTGATACCAGCTTTCGTTGATTTTTCAGTTACTCATTGTGTGGAGATAAATTCGATATGACTGAAGACTCAATTCCTAATAAGAGGATCTTCAAAGATCCAGTACATGACTATGGTGAGTACTACAATTCAGTTAAATTTTTCATGGCGATCTCATTTGTGGCCGCGACTCTATATATCCAATAGTGGAGTACGATCCATGGATTTGCAGCTTCATAGACACGTAAGTTCCCATTGGCTTCTTACTGATGAAAAGAACTCAATACATTCTTCTCATAGACCGCACTTTCAACGGTTGAGATACGTAAAACAACTAGGAATCTCGTACTATGTGTACCCAGGAGCATCTCACAATAGATTCGAGCATTGTCTCGGTATGAGTGATGATATTTCTTAGGTTGTTCGACTGACAGGCACAAACAGGCGTTGGCCACCTGGCCAGGATGATGGCTCAACATCTTCAGAAGAGCCAACCGTCGTTGGGTATCACGGATGAGCATATACGATGCGTTGAGCTTGCTGGACTGTGCCACGACCTTGGTCATGGGCCTTGGTCCCATGTTTGGGATGGTCATTTTATCCCAAAAGCCCTGTAGGTTGTGATTTTGCCTTACATTTTCGAAAGACCTGAGGACCAAATTTTAGTCCTAATCACCCCAAATGGAGTCACGAGCAAGCTTCAGAGATGATGTTCGATGACATGGTGAAGAAGTACCGTAGCCTTGACATCTCGCCTGAGGATGTAGAGACCGTGAAAGCACTCATTTCGGGCAGAAAGGAGCGATGCAAGTACGTGTTGATGCTGACCTGACTCAACGGTTTCTAATGAACAACTGGCTACTTCAGGCTTGGGACTACTATGCCTTTTTTGTTTGAGATTGTTGCCAACGATCTCAATGGCATCGACGTCGACAAGTTTGTCTCTACTCTTCTACGTCTACAACATCTCATTTGAAGTTCAAGGTTCGATTACATCGCTCGTGACTGCCACGCTGTCGGCGAGAAACGCAACATTGCCATGACGAGGTAGTCTTCAAATCATCTCGTTCGCTGAGTGCTTTTGACATGCATCTAGATTGATTCATTCTGCTCGCGTCATCGACGGTCAAATATGCTATGACATCAAGGATGCCAACACAGTTTACGAACTGTTCTACACCCGTTTCTCGTTGCATAAAAATATCTATAATCACAAAACTAGTACGTATCTCTCTGCATATATCCCTTTTTATGTTGACATTAGTATAGCTCGCGCCATTGAATACATGATCATGGACGTACTTCTCATTGCACAGAAGCACATGAAGTTCGCAGAGTATATCGATGTACCTGAGAAGTATCTTCATCTCACGGATGATCTCTTTCACCGCATCAACATGACCGAATCGGAAGTGAGTCTATGTAATTCCTCCTTTCGTTCGTCTCATTTTGTAATTGCATCAGGAACTCGCACCAGCGCGCAAGATTATTGAACGTATCCAGACCCGTGACCTCTATCGCCGGGTGGACTACAAGATCATGGACTGGGACGACAAGGAGTTTTGTCAGGCACATATCACGCCTGAAGCAATCGTGCATGCTGCCAAAAACGCCAACCTTGAAGGTGTTGAACAGAGCCTCGTCACTGAGCTCACTGTTGACCACGTCATTGTGGATATTTCCAAGATGCACTACGGCAGAGGAGTGGACAATCCCATCTATCAGGTTAAATTCTATAGCAAGCATGAGCCAAATGGTGATCACCAAATACTACAATATGACAACTATACTGATCCTTCCTCAGTGTGCCGGCGGGCCGAGTCGGGAGACGTCTCCCTTTTAATGCCCGAGAAGTTTGGCGAGCTCCTCCTGAGAGTTTACACCAAGGAAGAGAGATTTATGGGTCTCGTGCAAACCGCATACCGGCATGTGCTCAGGTCTCTTCCTATGCCGGGTGAGGCAACGGAAATAGCCACTATAGTACCAACACCTCCCGCTACTGAAGCACCTTCCACCCCAACGGCGCTTACGTCTAACCTCGGTCTTGGTGTACCTCAGAGCCGTGTTTCAAGACCTTTCGGACGCACACCTAGCTATTCGGACAACCAATTCACCACGCTTCCTCCCAATTGTCAGAGCCGCTCTCCGACGAGGATATCATCACGAAGCTTGAAGAGAACTAGGGAGGCCAGTATCGAGTTGGACATTGACAACCCTCCCCCGACTAGGAAGAGTATGCGTTTAGCGTCTGCAAAGTGATCTTACCACCATAGAGGGCTTGACTTTCTTCCAGTTTCCTGCTTGCAGTGTTAGACTCGTGCCTTCGTTGCATTTACGTTCTGCATTCAGCCTGTATCCATTCACGATTCGTTGGAAAGAGGAATTCACTTACTATACAAATTTTATAACACGCCTCGCACTTCATACCAGTAACATACCATATGTACTTACTTGACACCCTTGCGGCAATCTGACGCGTCAAGCGGTTAGAGACTCCTGCGGCTGATGTGTTCTGTTCCCCCGGTTTCTTGACGTCGAGTAAGTTACTGTTGCCTGATGAACTCAGCCCAAAGGCACCCTTCCAGTCTCCCTCGTCATCCTATTTAAGAAACCTCGCACTTTCCGGATAATGTGACTGCAGGCACGCACGACGGCGTTCCGTTCAGACACTCGAGTCGCTTCCAGTTACCTGGCGATTAATCCATACCGTAGCTATAGGTGCAGGACAGCTCACGCGTAATCACGGATAGGCATACACGATGACTATCATGATGCATACGTATCAGTATCAAAGCCACCACAGACTGTCACCGAAGCTCAACGAGCCGTCGATCATACCCGTCTTATTTCAAACAGGTTTAACGCCAGCTCAAGAATATAAACCTGTAAGAGCACGCCACCGGTACGCAGCGTGCAGCTGATATTGTGCTCACCACTTTTCTCCTCTTTGCTGGACATCCGTAGAAATGACCAGCATGCCAGTGAGTGCGAAGCACTTGACACCGCTTTCTTTGGTATGTCAAGGAAATCTCTTTGAGTGAAAATATCCTCATAAAGAGCTGATTTCTGCTCCGGAACGTCAGAACTACACGGAAGTGCAAAAAGGGGACGATTCACATTCGAGTTGACAACTTGAGCGATTTACGGCTTGGAGTGACTGTTTTGCGACAAGACGTTCTGTCGCTAGCCTAGGTTTTGTCTTGCCGGAATCTCAATGAATATGATTTATGGCGATCGGATGCCCTCGTAGTAAAATATAAAAAATACAGCTCATGGTCCGTGCCAAACTCCATTTGTATTCGACCACGCAGCCGCTATCCCATGACTACGCGCTAAGAGTGACACTAGTTGGATTGTTGTTCTGATTCTAATGGGCCAGGAGATATTGAATGCGTGCGGAATGGAAAGAATATGGAGCTCAGTCAATCGGAAATAAAAACCATGGGCTCTGAGGAAGGGTTGGCATAATAGATGGGCGCTAGAAGGGACGTTGACAGTTGAAGGTCACTGTCTGTCTTCGTATGTGTGACGACGTGTTCGCTATGATATCCTGATTGGAATCGAACAAATGATCGTTCATACTATGAGCGTAGTGGGCATCGCGGCAGTGATCCGTGTCGTAACAAAGGAACCGCTACAGATTAATCAACTATGAGCGGTAGTACCGGTGTGAGATGGATGCAATACTTACAAGAAGTGCGTGCAACTCAAGCACCATGCTGAACTCCCGTTGCATTCAACCACGCAACCGATATCCCCTGACCACGAGCCAAGTCCAAACCCAGCGAATACCACAAGTGACACTGTTGTTTTGACTCTGACGGGTAAAGATGTTGTCAGGTGCGTGTGAGATCGCGAGAACACGTCAGTTGGACATGAAAAGCACCATGGAGCAAACAATAGACAGGCGTCAGAAGCAATGTTTGACAGTTAAATGTCACTTCGTGCACATGTTCGCCACGCTAGCATGATTTGAATTGAGCAAATACATGCCTGTTACCAACCAACTATTAGCGCTGCCTCATGGAATGCATGCTTGCTACGCACATAAGACCCATTTCGTTGTTTGCTTGCAACCAACGAGGAAGAAGCAAAACAAGCAGTGAGTACCGGCCAGCTATTCCCGTCCGTTTTGATCACGAACTGAGTCAGGGTCGGAAAGAACGCAAAGAAGCTCACAACAACGAGCTATGTCTTTCAAGTCCCTTGCGACGCCAAGCGTTGAGTGTTTTGCCAGTGAGCCTGAACCCCTTACAACACCGAGCGATGGGGAAGCTATGTCCTCTGAATTTGACTCCCTTGCCACGTTGACCGTTGTGGAAGCTATGACCTCTGATTCTGAAGCCCCTGCGATGTCGGGCACTGAGGGAGCTCAGCCCCCAACCCAATCCAAAAAACTAACTCCAAAGCAAGAATTTGTGGGCCACGAGGACTACGTATGGGCTTTTGTCTTCTTGCACGATAACATCCACATCGTGAGTGGTTCGTGGGACGGCACGATGCGCAAGTGGGACTGTGACACTGGGCTTCTTGTCGGGGAACCATGGACAGGCAAGGGGGGTTGCATACATGCACTGGCACTTTCACCGGATGGAAAGACAATTGCGTGTGGGAGGATGGACGGAAGCATTCAGCGGTGGGACAGCGACAATGGAAAGATGATTGAAGGTGTTTGGACGGGTCATAGCCGGGAAGTAAGGGCACTGTCGTGGTCACCCAGGGGAGACTATATTACAAGCGGGTCTAGAGATGGGACAATCCTAATCCGAAAATCAGACAGCGGAGAAACGGAGGTGGGCCCAATCAAGACGGGGCAGCATTGGGTGAATGTTCTTGTGTATTCACCTTCAGGCGACAGAATCGCATCAGGCGGGTTGAACGAGACGATCTGCATTTGGAATACGAAAACGGGCGAGCTCGTCGTCGGCCCCATCGAAGAACTGTGGGCTAGTGTGACGTCGTTGCTGTGGTCGTCGGACAGCAGAAAGGTTTACGCCGCCTCAGACAAATTTGTGCGTGTTTTCGATAGTGACTCGGGCATCGAACTTCATCGCTTTGAGCATAACGATTTGGTGAATTCTATCGCGCTTTCACCCAAACACAATGTACTAGCCTGCGTGGGCCAGCCAGGTGTTGCACAACTATGGGACACAGAGTCCCACGAACCATTGCTCCGCCAGCCATTCGTTGACCGCCGAACTCTTCGTTGTATATCATTCTCTCGAGATGGGAGATACCTAGCAAATAGTGGACTTGGCAGAAAACTCACCTTGTGGATGGTAAAAGATATAGTTCCTGAGCTTGCAGTGCGTGTTTTAACGCCCATACTACATGTTGACAAGCTATACAGCAGGACTCCAGTCACCAATACCATCTTGCCTTGACGTTAGTACTCTCGCATCCCACCGTCTTCCTTACATTGCTCACAAAACTTGCAGGTCGATGCTATTGCAAATCCTCAGTCAGGAGGTCATGGGTTCACCGACGGGGAGCGAGATGATCTACACGGCGACTTCTCTCGGGTAAACCTCGTGTTTGGTCTTATAAAGGGCACTAATATTGATGACAAGTAGACTTACCATCCCTATCATCCTCTGGCATCATCTGCAGGTCCCTCTCGTCGTTCCCGGAATCACAACCTATCCTCCACTTGGCGCTTCTGGAATATCACCATCCCTTCCCGACGCCACTCGCCGGAAAATGAGTCTACCCCGCTGCAACAACGCCCCAAGCATAGTCTCTTCGCGGGGCACACTGACCCGCAGCCCGTAACGATCTCAGCCGGAAGAAAACAGAATGTAAGCATTGTATCAGGTGTCCTTCGTTCTGCTACATACGTAACCGAATCTCCAGAGCATCCACGTAGCGCGTCCCCCTGTGAAGACTAACGCTCAGACTGGTCAGTCATCCTCAATGACAGCCCGGCCTGCAGTGCCGCCAGTTTCGATACCACAGCCTCAGAGCCAGGTACAGACGACAACACAACAACCTGCTCCAGAAGAAGACTATGGATTTTGGGGCAATTTTTGCCTCGCACTTGGGTGCATCCGCCGCACCCGTCGCGCTGTCTCCACTGCTCAGTCTGCTGCCTCGTGACCATGGGTGTTTCGACGTTTTCTATATATCATTTTGTACCGCATCATTTCTGGTTGCGTGTTTTATTGATCTAATTGCTTGTCAGGGTCTAATATTATTCTGTTTCTACATGCATCAATTTTCCTGCTGTGTCTTGCATGCTTGTCTGGCTGACGTTCTATTACAAACAACATCAAGTGGATTGTATGCGTTCTACATTCCGAGGTACCTGACAGGGCGCTTGTCATTTCACTGTTCGTATTATTGACATATTCGTCTAACCTAAAATCCACAAAATGCGCAGAATGAGAGGGAATTGCCTTCAGCTCCAGATATCGATCATCATTAATCAAATATTCCTGCAAAGATCTTTTAAAACCTCAGGAAATAAGCAACATCAGTATTATACTGCACGTCAGTCAGTGTCGGTGAAGTAGAGCACAACCTCTTGAGAATCAATCTTTCCTTCTAGCTCTTTCTCTGACATGATAAAGCAAGAATTGCAGATCGAGTGATGCTATGTAACGCTTTTAAGACGCGCAACGGCGAGGCAGGAAGCAAGCATTGTTCGACTTGCCCAATATTATTTCCTAGTCAACCATTCTCCCGGCGTCTCACTTGGCACTATTCCTTGCGGTCGTGTATAGTGGTAAAAGTACACTTGCGTTGCTCCCGGACAACTTGAAGGAATTACACGGTCAGGTGCGCATCTAAAACGTCATAATGTACAACATAGCTTGGGACATCGTACGTTGAACCGATCCCCTGGCAGCAGTAAAACGTTTCGTACTGGCGCCGGCACGAGGACTCGTCAACTTGAAATCATGGGCCGTGAGACGTGTCTTGGATTAGGGGCTGTTAGGTATCAGGATCGGCGATTAAACACTCAGTCCTTCACTTCCTCATCCGCTCTTTCTCCTTGTCTTTCATCTTTGTTTTGGCCGAGCACATCATGTCGGATGTTCGAGCAAAGTATCTGGCATGTAACTCGGAGATATATGGCATCCTAGTAACGTACTCGTCCTTTACGTCACCAGCACTACTTTCGTCTTGCCCGCTTGGAACGATACGATCCAGCTGCTGACCTTTACGGGCGTCGTTCGCGTCGTGGACGACGCAGGGCAGAACAAGGATCCACCGACCCTCTTCACCAGACATCTAATAGCCACATTCGCCGAGGCTCTCAGCTGTCGATTTCTCTCCAATTTACTCTCCTCATCAGCAACTTCCCGGTTCAGTTGCACTGGCCCGCACCGTGGTTTAGGCATCCCGGCCCACGTCAACTCAGCTCTCTCGTGGCTCCGCATGTTTCGGGCACGAGATGAGAGGGTACATTCCGTTTTCATCTTCTGGCCTACCGCTAACGCTATCTTCAGGGCATCGGTGGTTGCTGGCATCCACATCGGGACCTAGTGGAGGCTTGGGACGTGGAACGTGAGAAATTTGGCTCACGTTCTATCCTGCTCGCCCCTCAGTGCCCGCCGGGTCCGGGTGTGACATCGTTACCAAGTCTGCTTCGTCGGCGCCAAGAGGTCCAAGAACCGAGATTGTTAGCGCGAGTAAGTCCACCCCGGTTTTACAAATAAAAGAATGACGCCCGCTAACGCCACAAGTGGAGAAAAGATCGCGACCCAGGTTCTGGGGAAAGGTGAGTATCTCTATTTACTGACCTGGTTATCCTCGAGATTTGTAGTATCAGCTTGAGACGCCATGTGATAACCATGGGCTCGTCGTACAATGAAATCACATGGAGTCACGAGCTGATCTGACGCGCGAGGGCTTATTTCTTATACCTGTATCATCCCTCAGGAAGGCGAGCGACCATCCAACAACAATCTCGATCGGTACCGCTGTGGGGCCGTACCTGCAAGTTGTGCAACCCAGTATTACCTAAATTGATTGTTGCGCTCAATCGAGAGCCCTTGACAATGAATGGGATTGAAGCGAATGAGCCCAAAGTCGGATCGCAACGCAACTATGGATTCAGATGTCATATCACGACCAGAAGTTCAGTAGCACAACAAGAGGTATCATAATATCCTGTACACTTCGACTACTGCAACAATAAGTAAATTGGTATCATAATTCAGTAGTAGCAGGGCAACGCATTCTACAATTTTGCATCTACACACTCATCTTCATCGCTATCGTTGGGTGAGGATCATATCCTTCAACCACGATGTCTTCCGAATCGAATCCGTCAATGTCACTGATCTCCCTTCTGAATTTGACCTTTGGGAATGATCTTGGCTCGCGTTTGAGTTGTATTTCGAGGGCATCAACATGGTCGCGGTATACATGCGCGTCTCCAAGTTGGATGATGAGCTCATGGGGTTTCGTCCCTGTAACGTGCGCAACCATGTGCGTTAGGAGCGCGTAAGATGCGATATTGAAAGGGATGCCGAGCCCGAGGTCGGCTGAGCGCTGGTACATGAGACATGATAGGCGTTTAGGAGCATCGGGCGTGACGGGGAGATGCACGTAGAATTGGCACATCATATGGCATGGTGGAAGGGCCATAAGCGGCATGGCTACAGCATACAATCAGCGCACGCGGAACCACTAAACTAAACTAAACCCACCTGCTGGATTCCACGCGCTCAAGATTATCCGTCGATCAGTCGGATCATCTCTAATCTTCCGTATACATTCCTTCAGCTGATCAACACCCTGGCCGGTGTAATCCGTGTCACAATTGACATAGTTCGCGCCAAAATGTCTCCATTGAAACCCATACACAGGACCAAGATCGCCCTCCCGTCGATGTCCCAAACCCCGCTTTTCGAGAAAATCTTTGCTTCCGTTTCCGTTCCATATTTTGATGCCTTTTTGCGAGAGCACTTGGGCGTCTGTGCAGCCTTGGATGAACCAGAGAAGTTCTTCTACGATGGCACGTAGGAACGTGCGTTTGGTGGTGAGGAGCGGGAACGCGTCATCTGCGAGAGAGAAACGGAAAGAAGGGGGTGCAAAGATGGAGAGGGTGCCTGTGCCAGTGCGATCTGGGCGGACTTCGCCTTCGTCTATGACACGGCGGACGAGGGAGAGATATTGATGCTCGTCGTGTGGCGTCGTGGGCTCTGCGCTGCCCATTGTTGAGTATGCTAGTGAGCGATGGGCAACACGCGTGTAGTTGACAAAACGCGTCTGGCTGTTTATGCCGGCGGCAATTTCCAAAAAGGTAAATAGACAAACATCGCAAAGCTACAAAAATAGATTTATATGTCAACAGGGTATCGACAAGGTGTAAGAGACCAAAGTGACGAGAGGAATGGGTGCAGGCAACTGTCTAGATAACGAAGCAGTTTAAATAGCAAGACTGGTAACCACCTGAGCTCCGTAGGCTCGTGACCAGCCTGGCATATACTACCATGGTTACTCACCTGTGACTCCACGTAATCCTGTAAGGTAGTATGCCTGTAAAGTGATGCAAATTCAGCAGGCTCAAGCCTCCTTTGATATCTCCTTGATAAAGGCTGACTTATAATGATTAGCTTACACTGTGTTACTAGCAATAGGGTAAGCAAGCCTAGCACTGACATATTCATGTACCTGAAGTTTGGCAAAGCCCACTTGCCACCCTGAACCTTCATGCATGTCAGTCTCACACAACGAGCTCATATAGCTTGTGTTAATCTACACATCAACAGTGTGTTTTGATAGCAAGCATCATGATAAGCCATACAGCCATTTGCAACAATAAAATGAGTAAACTAGACTATTCCTCCATGTCAGCAGCATCATCAAGAAGTCCAAGCCATGCAAAATCATCTGTAACTAGCAGGACATCCTGCAGGTTCCTTGAGGCCTCTTCTGCTAACTCTTCTTCCTGCTCTTCCTCATCCAGGTCCTCATGTGTATCTGCATGTATGGGCAATGATGGCTTAGGCATGAGGATTGGGCCAGCAAGTATATTGGCAGGGATTATATCTGGCATGCTGGCACTCTCTCCTGGACTGGTATGTGTGCTTAAGCCAGGGACCAGAGTCTTGCTAAAACCTGGGAGCATTGATATGTTGTGAAGCCACTTCAAATGGTGTGCATTGAAGCGCCCTTGGATGTTATGGTGAATGGCAAGTTGATTGGCAAGAGCTGGACTGGAGAACTTGAGTTGATTCTCACACACTTGCAGATAGCTGTCCTCATCTCATATATGTCACCAAATGTCATATCTCAACATTAAGATGTGAAATCTCCTCTCATGCCTGGCACATCTTGAAATAGAGATCCATGGCACTGCGAGATGCCAGGGAAGACCAAGGGAGTTGTGAAACATCTGCCCATGCATTGCATAACAAGTCAAAGTTGGTGAGGAAAGCATAGTTGACAACCTCCTCCCACTGGAGTGTTTGCTGGGGAGTGGCCATTGCACTAGCAATAGCATTGTAAGTATTGAGAGCAGCTCTGATAGCCACAGAGGGGGTTTGCAATGCTTTCACAATGTGTTTGTGAAGTTTATAACCTTGGGCATCACACCAGAATAAGCATAAGTAACTGAGGCTGCATTAGAGAGCTTACCTAACCCTGCCCTATTCATCTTTGTAAGCTCAAAGATACATGCAACAACCAGGCCCTCCAGATGGTCCAGTGCACATTGGTATTTCCTGTTTGCTATGAGCCTCCCTACCTTCTACCAGTCTGTATTTTCTGGAACCCAGCATGTACTTACTTCCAGTTTGTACTCTAGTGCTTGAACAAGCTTCAGGTTCCTATCATAATCCTCAACAGCATGACACCACACACTTTTGGCCTTGCATGTGGTTTGAACCTGGGTTTCATAGGATGTGATGTCCTGGTGTGAGTCCATTGCGGAGATGGTCATTGCAGCACTGAGCACAAGGCTATGCAATGGAAGTTTAGTAAATACAGAATACATCCAACAAAAAACCCACCTGCTTGCATTCAAATTTACTAACCTCTGCCAGTATTCTATCTGTAACATTTCTTCTTCGGGCTCTTGAGACAATCCATTGAGATAAGCTTTTTCTTCATCCAACCAACTTTCAAACACACTATTGTCTCTGATCTTGAGATCTTGCATGACCTTTGGTAGTGTAGCATTGTGTTACGATCAAGCTAAGTCTGTGACTGGCAAATGAAGTGAGTGAGTAATGTAGAACTTGGATTGGGGCTCGCACCAAGCCTGCTGCAACCAGCAAGCATTTGTAGGTATGAGTTCACAGCAATCAATCTAGCTGCTAGGGCTATGATCAATTATCAACAATTATGATGGTGAGTTGTCAATCGTTCTCTTTACAAGGCTAAGGACATTGGCAGTGATGAGCTCCAATGAAGGTACTTTAAAGAGGAGAGCTTGCTTAGGGCTCAAGGAGTAGACAGTATGAACCAAGTAGATTCAAGTTAGAGAATACAAGTGCTACCCATAAGGTATATATACCATTGGAAGGGATCAGGGCAGGTCTACCATATTAGTGGTAAGGGTAGAGGGTGAACAAGTCACAATGAGTCAGGATGCCAAAGTAAGTAGAAAGTACTGGTTGAGCAGTAAGGGTAAAGGGGACATGAGTCATGGTGAGTCATGACGAGTCAGAATACCATAGTAAGTAAAAGGGACTGGTTGGACAGCAAGGGCATAGGGTCAGTGAGTCATTGGACGAACCAAAGATAAGGTACAACTGACAGAATGGTCGGTGGAATGATCAAGAGAAAATGATAGATCAATTGAGAAAGAGAAAAGGGGCGATCACCTGAAGAAGAAGGAGTCCAGTGAGGGCATGAGGGAGGAAAATGAATAGGGGCTAAACAAGCAGATGTTACTGTAACACATTGCCAGTTGCTAAAATATTGAGGGCTTGCTTGTAATTGCAGTGCAGAAAATTGGCTAGCTATGTGATGATTATGTCAGCCAGCACATGCAGACAGTAGATTTACTTACAAAGATTTCCATACACCTCAATATTGTCATTGTGATCAAAATATGAGTCAATAGCTTGTTGATGATGAAATACACTGGCATAATGTAGTGCAGATGTGAGGGAATTGGACTTTGAGAATGTATGCTCACATGTTTCGAGGTCCTTGAGCCCCAGGCCTTTAATATAGGTTGTCAAGGAAGAAAGCTGACATAATCATTGGTGTGCATGTCCATGGAAAGTGCCAACAAGGCACAGGTGATGCAGTGAGCATATGAGTGGTCCAAGAGAGCTGTTGTTGAGAGTAATCTTGAACTGACAGCTGATATCATACCCAGCACCTAAATCATCACCAAACACCTTGAGCATCCTAGCAACCACAGCTAAGGGGTATTTTGCACTGTAAGGAAAGTTGTCAGAAATAGATATGAGAACAGTGTAATCACTTACAGCTCCCCACTCTGTACCATGTCTGCAATGAGGAGACAGAAATCATATCAGCAGACTGCAATGAAAACACCTGTTTAATCATATATGCCCCAAGCTTTCTTCATCTTAGTATTGTCCATATTTTTCCATCTTCCTTCGCACAAATTCTCTGGTGGTACCAAGTTCTGACAAACAGTCAATTGTAACAACCTAAGGAGTATGTTGATGACTCACATCATCACTTGTTGCTGATAGCGAGTTCTGGGCAAACTGGTTGACAAAACTACGAGACAGGTAGTGGTCACTGGTGAGTAGTTGGCCAGTAGGGAGTTCAGAGGATATGCCAACAGAGTCCAAGTTGTTGTTGTTGAGAGTTCAATGAATCACCTGCTTCAATGAATCATTCTTGTCCATGGTGTAAAGCATTTTGAAGGTCAGCTGTTCCTCATCAGCCAGCACATAAGAACAAGCCAGACAGGTATGTCTGAGATGCCAGTTAGGTGAGTCTCGCTGGATAGATTTCATTACCATGTCAGCTTTATTTGAAGGTACACATCAAAGGTGATGCAAAATTGGTGTGATAGATGTGGTGAAATTTGACCTATGTGTTTAGTTAGCACCAGGCACAAAGTGTGGACAGTTTGAAAACATACTCCATGTAGATCACACATAGTTTTGACAAATGTTTGGATGCAAAAATGAGGGCTTCTAATATGTGCCATGCAATACAATTCAAGAGCTTCCATAGTTATGCCCATTGCTGGGGATATCAGAGAGCAAGGTAGCACTCCTTGGCGAACAAGTGTGGAGGCAATAGTATGGTCCATAGACAAGATTTGAAGTAACACTTTTTCAGCAACTGCATAACAAATGACATGATTGCCAAAGCTATGAATCAGTAACAACTTACAGAAAGCATCTACATACAACAGTCATCAGCCACTTGCTACCATTTGAGTCCAACATCTCATTAGTATACTCACTGTGATATTAATTGTAAACTTTGGAAGCCCATCCTTGTTTTCTGTAGGCTCCAGACAAGGTACATGTCACTTATTATGGGGATCTGCTCAGTGAATGCCACATTTCTATGCAGAACATGATCTTGACATGTACAATTGTTGACCCATTGTTGCACCCCACAAACACTGTCCTGTTTATTGATGAAGGTATTTGTCAGTATCTGACAGTTAGTACTGACACTTACATTTTCCAGACATCTCCCAGGACATCCCTTGTGAGGTCATTGAACTCCCCACCAGCATGACTGATGGGGAGCGAATCAGTCCCATTGCACACATCACCAAAGCTGTATTCATCAGCATCTTTGTCAAAGCCAGGAGGAAGGGCAGTATCATTTCTGAGTGTGTTGAGAGTCTGATGCTCATTAACACCCATTGCTTTACAAAAGGTGAGTGTTTTTGATTGAATCTTCTCTAGCTACACTACATATACAAAGACTGACCTTGTAGACGTGTTTCACAGCACTGTGCAAACACAACAATGGCTATACACTTGTTAAAGTGCCTAACCAAAAATATTGTTGTAGGTTGATGCTCTGCCTAGTTGCTACACTTGCAAGCAAGAACGTTTGACCCTAAAGGGAATTGCTACTGAGAACAGCTGATGATACTAAAGACCCGAAAGTGCGCAGAGTGTGGGAACAAGTGCGTGGGTATGTAGAGTGCAGGTATGTAGAGTGCGGGTATGTAGAGCACAGGAATGCGGAAGTGTGGTCGATGAGTGGTCGATGAGCGGTTGATGCAGAAGTGCAAGATGCTAGGGTAGGGAAGTCTTAAGGAATGGCGTGGGTAACAAGTGAGGGCAAGGGTATTGATTGCACAGGTAAGGAAAGTCAAGGTAAGGTGTCCAGGTATAAGGTAACCAATAGGGGCTAAAAAGCGCGCACTAATGGTGACTACTCCTAAGTAAAACCTAAGGGAAGGAAATACTGCAGAAGGGAAGTAAATATGAAGTAGTCACTCTAGGCACTTTATACTAGCTAACCCTCTTGGAAACGGAAGGGACAGGACAGACAGGCAGTAGGAATATGTAAAGACATGTAATAAGGCTGCAACACTTGTTACAACACACAAGGCAAGGCAAAATATGTACCAATGAGGTAGGATGGACAATGGACTGACACGGGACATCTGTAAGGTAGTCCGAAGGCGTGGGAAATCGACCGCAGGTATGCGCGCAGTGCAGGAGTGAATGCGCAGGTCCACAGAGTGCAGGAATACGCATCTGGAGTGGGTTGAGTGCAGGAAAAGCAGTTGATGGTTTTGTAGCTTTCCATCACCTATATCAAAAGATGGCCATTGCAAGCCTAGTGGGAATATGATCGTCACAGCGCCCTTTGCTACTGGCTGCTTGTTGAACCAGTACCCTGTGTTTGACTACCTTAGAGATACTTTTAGTGGTGGGGAGTCCATTATTGTCCCTTGATGATCCTATTTTCTGGATGGACTGGAGGAACAAATTGCTGTGAATTTGCCAAGTTTGATGTCTGCCAGAATCCCACAGATCTCACAGACCCACATAGCACACCAGGTATGATTTTTGAATGAATATTTTATTATATGTGACTAATCCCTACACAATACTCACAGGATGCTGACTGGGGCCTATGCCATACTGTGACTAATCATTCAAGTTGCACCCACAAACTTTCATCTATTATCTTGCCTTCTACTATCATTGTTGAGTGTTTCCTTGTCAAATCTGCCATGTCACACAGTCTGTCACCACCTGCTGTCGTCCCTGGTGGTCGCATTCAAGACCTCCACCATTTGCTTGAGGGCATGACCCTCTCAGATATGTACATATCTATCTTCCAAATCACTTACAGGATCATGCTCAAGAACAGGTTCATTGTTGGACACTATAACTTGGAGGTGGAAGACTACAGAGGAGACTATTACTTTGTCTCAATCATTGCACTCATGCTTGATGCCTATGAGCCAAATAATATCAGTGCCTGTTTCAGGGCATCATACCATCCCATCTGCTCCATCTGCTGGCTCATCCACATGTGAATCTGCAACCACAACAGCTCCACAACTTCCCTCCCATATACTTGTGACTAGCTTCACACCCATTGTGCCTTCTGCACAGGAAGCAAATGGAGTGCTCCGTGCTCCTTTTTGGCTTCCTGGCCTTGGCTGCATCCTAGCATGTGCAATAAATAATTGATGAAAATTTGAATGAGAGCATAGGGGAATGGGGGAACAGACCAAAAATGCTTGCTCTGCTCACACCTTTGGCCCATTCGCCCATTCCCCTGTGCTCTCATTCAAACTTTCATCAATTATTTATTGACATGTGCTGCACTCAAATGGGCAACAGCATCAAGTCAGAGCTTGAAAACCCATGACTGGGCCATGCAAGATTCCCAAATCGAGGTTTAAGTGAGCTAAGCATTCCCATGTGGCCTTTAGCAAAATACGCGAAATAAGCGAAAGCCATGCGAGCTAGTGAGATGATTCCCACCCATCGCATCCTACTTTATAGATTCCCAAGCCAAGTGAGATCCTTATGCCATGCGCAGGTCTAACACCAGAGGGCTTTTGGGTGGTCACTGTTGGACAAGAAGTAGGAATATTTTATAGTTGATAAGTGTTGCTGATCACTACTTCTAATCATATTGATGATTGTCGAAGGGCTGATGTTGCACAATGGACTAATTTCATGAGTGGTGTCTTCTTACTTGAGGTGTCTTATATAAAAGTGGTCAAAAGGCAATGACACCACAATTACACTTTTGATAAGACTGAATGCTGCCAACAACCTCAAGTTCATGGTCTATGACTTTTCTTCTTTTGTGGTAGATAACGCAGTGTTCATGGGAGGTTACCTGCTATACAGCCCGGTGGTTTTATTCTACCTGGTTGTAAATAGGGGTTCTACAATACAAGCCTAGCTTTATCTGGCAAGACAGATAATGTAGAGTATGTAGATAAAACTTTATCTAGTCTTGTGTTTGACTAGACAAATAGAATAGATTCTGTAGGTAAGTCTCTCTAGTCCTGTGTTTGACTAGATAGAGAATAGAGTTTGTGGGTAAGTCTCTCTAGTCCTATACTTGACTAGACAGAAAATAAAGAATAGGTGTGTACTATGCACAGAACTAGGTAGCAAATAATGCTAGATATTCTCCTGCCTTGATATACTAAAGGACTTATCAAAGGGAACTAGGTAGAAGCTGATTGGATCTCCCTGCCTAAATGCAAAGGGTTTAATCCAAGGAAGATGATATGATACAAGAGCAGATGATCCAACAAAGGAATCTGCAGGCACAGATAATATGGCTTGACTTGGTACTTCTAGTCCTCTGAAACTATATGTCAGATGCACACTAGACAGCACAGGTACAGTCAAGAAAAGAATAGATGATCTCAGAGCAAGTAAACCAAATGTACTTGGTCTGCACTTCCTGGCTAACACAAAGAGTGTCAATGTCAGAGAAAGTGGAAGAAGTGGAGGTTCTTTTAAATGATAAAAGAGATTCTTATTTTTTGTGGGTGGAGAAGTGCTCTCCTTAAATACATGAGATGGGAGAAACTGTATAGTACCAAGAAATAAGGTTGGAAAGAGAAATGACATCAGAGTTGCATCATAAATGACCTCATTGTGGAGCAAAGTGGAGCAAAAGTGGAGCCAAGTGGAGCAGAACATTCTAGCATCCAATGACATCACTATGACATCATAGATGGCTTCATAGTATCCAACAGAATATTCCAGAAATTTCTGTGGAGCTATATGACATCATCATGACATCATACCCTGCAGGTACATTTTGTGGAGTCTCTGGGAGGTCAAAGAATCAAGTAGGTAAAGGAACGAAAGAAAAATATGAAGAAAATAAAGTAGAATAAATCATAAGACAGAACAAATCAAAACACTGGCTTTTTAGATAGGGTTTTGGTAGGCTTTTATCTTTTCTCCTTGGTTATTTCTAGTCAAAGTAAATAAGCCAAATGATAGGCAATAACCTAAGCTTTTGTATGACTATCAACTTTGACCAGGTCAATATATGATTTCTTCATCATATTTGACTTTTCTTCAACACACCATATTTTTGCATGATTGGAGCATGCAAAGTGAAATATTGCACTTGAGTCTGTACTCAAAGTACATTTTGTGTAGTCTGAGGACTAAGCTAACAGACTATGGAAACATGGGATAATATGTCATATACATGTTCTGCATGATTCCCAAATCATGCAGGACAGTGCATCTCAACTGCACTTCTCCCAGTGTTCACACTTCACGTATCCTCTGGTGCCCATTCGGTTTCAGAGTCTCCCTCAGTCATTTCAAGAACTCTCTCTCAGTAGCTGTCCTTTGGGTTGAGTTCTGTCTCACATCCAGGTCTTGCTATAGAGTTCCCCTAGTAGTAGTCTGTTTCTCCCATAGTCCAAAGTCCTCACCTTCAATGGGTATACACATCTGGCCCCCATCCTGTTCACAAATCTGTCTGCAACGGTTCCCAATGACTTCCTCAAAACACCCATCATGGTCAAAGTAAGCAATACATCCTCAGCTGCTTTCAAAGCAATATACAGACACTGACTTCATCCATCAGATTATCTGTGTTGAGATATTTGGGAAGGCTTCACTCTCTGGGAAAACAAAGGGACATCCAAAGGCTAGGGGTCATTGTTGGGACACACAGTGTGTAATGGAGGGTCTTAGTGCTAGTGCTGCTATTGTGGTAAGTGACTACTAACATTGTGTTACATTCCTCAGCACGGTCTCTTTGAATTTCCATGTATACTGATACCTTTGCATTCGCAGGCACATTTCTTATTGACACATGACCAGGAGCTCACGGTGACTGGATCAGCCACAAAGATCAGATATGGTCAAGACTATGACTTTTACCTAGAACATTTGTTCAAGCACAGCTCATGGGCCATCAGCATGATGGATTACTACAACAGGGAAGTTTTTGGCACAAGCTCAGTTTCAGCAAGTCCTTCAGTCCCATCATCTACCTCTCAACCTCACACCTGGGAAGACAATTTTTTATGGCAGTTAGAAGCTCCTGCTCCTGCTCCTACATCCATGCCTTCAGCTCATGTTACCACACCCACAGGTCATACTAACGTTGTCTCCAACCATCAGACTATTACAGTGGCTCAAAAAACTGTCCACATGTTTTTGCATTTTTTACTATTTACAATATTGTGTGAGAATACATAAAGACCTCAGTGACATGCTGATACAATATTGTAGTGCTGCTTCAGGGCTTTGGATTGAGTACCACATTGTGAGAATCAGAGGAGATATGGTGGAGATACAAGGCTTACAAAATCATGACTCATGCGGACAGTTTTTTGAGCACATATTAAAACTATATAAATCATCATTTATGACACCATAACAATCATGCCACCATTAAATAAATTATAAAGTGGTGTCATTATGTCATTTTAAAACCATATCTAACTATACAAACCAAAAATTTCCATATGTCATGGTTATATTCACCATGAAAGCCACCTCCCCTGCTCAAAGGGATAATATCCTCTCTCTTTCCTATTCTGGCCTCTCTGCTTGTCAAATTTCCTCTAAAACTGGAGTATCCAAGTCCATTGTGGCCAAGTTCATCAAAGAAAGTCACACAGACAAGGAAAACTTCTGTGAAGGGTGTCCATCCAAGCTCACCTCTACTGATAGGAGGGCTATTATTCAACATATCACTACAGGAAAGGCTGATAATGCTGTCCAGGTCACCTATTACATCAATTCCACCATCACATTCCCTGTCTCTTCACACACTGTGAGAAACATTCTCAAGACAGCTCATCTCAGGTCAGTAACAAGGAAGAAAAGGCTCTCCTCTCTATCACACATAAACAGAGATGACTAACCTTTGCCTTAGCCCATCAGAATTGGATTACATGGACTGGAAGCATGTTATATGATCATATAAGACCACAATAAATAGGATTGGGTCAGATGGCAAGGTATATATGTGAAAAAAGAAGGGTGCTAGTCCTCTCTGCATATGTGTGATAGAGAGGAGAGCCTTTTCTTCCTTGTTACTGACCTGAGATGAGCTGTCTTGAGAATGTTTCTCACAGTGTGTGAAGAGACAGGGAATGTGATGGTGGAATTGATGTAATAGGTGACCTGGACAGCATTATCAGCCTTTCCTGTAGTGATATGTTGAATAATAGCCCTCCTATCAGTAGAGGTGAGCTTGGATGGACACCCTTCACAGAAGTTTTCCTTGTCTGTGTGACTTTCTTTGATGAACTTGGCCACAATGGACTTGGATACTCCAGTTTTAGAGGAAATTTGACAAGCAGAGAGGCCAGAATAGGAAAGAGAGAGGATATTATCCCTTTGAGCAGGGGAGGTGGCTTTCATGGTGAATATAACCATGACATATGGAAATTTTTGGTTTGTATAGTTAGATATGGTTTTAAAATGACATAATGACACCACTTTATAATTTATTTAATGGTGGCATGATTGTTATGGTGTCATAAATGATGATTTATATAGTTTTAATATGTGCTCAAAAAACTGTCCGCATGAGTCATGATTTTGTAAGCCTTGTATCTCCACCATATCTCCTCTGATTCTCACAATGTGGTACTCAATCCAAAGCCCTGAAGCAGCACTACAATATTGTATCAGCATGTCACTGAGGTCTTTATGTATTCTCACACAATATTGTAAATAGTAAAAAATGCAAAAACATGTGGACAGTTTTTTGAGCCACTGTATGTCCATTAGCCAGGGAGGGACTGCCTCTGCCACGGCTCAACTTCAAGTCAATATTGGCCAGTTGTCATTGGAAAATGACACTGAGCCATCTGCATCAAATGGTCACAGATTTCCTGCTGCTCAACCACATCAAACTGCTAGCATCCAGCCTGCTCAACCTGATAACCTGATGAACTGTCAATGGATGAAGATGTAGCCCCAATCATTCCATTGGCCCCTCCACTGGCAGTTAAATGACATGCTGCTTGTGGCAGACCTAAGAAGTTGGGGAAGTGAATTGTGGTGGCATTGTGTGTTTGATGGTGCACTCATCTTCATGGTTTTGTTTCTTCTTCTACCTCTTTAGTTTTCATACTATTTTTTCACTTTAATACTGGCTGCTCAGATTGTTTAAAGTTGATTTCACCTCTGTCAATAAATCACTTTATTCTCACTAATTACTGAGGACAGTCCAGACTGATTCATGCTGATATTACTATACAACAAAATTAAATGTTGGATTGAAGATTCCATCATTCTAATGTATAGTAAGACCTTCAAAGTTTGCATGAGTGGTTCCATTGATGGTCGGATCATAACAATGTCAAACAAGTCAAATCCAACACTTTCATTACAAAGTCAAAGTCTTTTAATTTGGTTCTGCACCATCACAATGAATCGTTGTCAACTGTATTAACATTGTAATCCCAATGCACTGAATCAATTCTTAATCCATATCATCATCAAGATTCAGACTGCTATTAATTGTTAGTAAGTTGTATTTAAGTTGTCATTGACAATGACAATAATTTGATTATTTCAGGCATCAACTGCAATGTCGTCTGACATTTAAATCATCATTATTGAGACCAATAACTTTAATTCTGTATTTTTATGAGCATTTTATGTCTGAATCAATTTATATTGACAATTCTTGAGACCAATGACTCTGATTTGCATCTTTGTGTAGTAACACCATCACAAACAATATTTGCTGAGCAGTAGGTCTATGATAGTAGTTGCCCAACATTCAACTAAGGGGTCTATCACTCTAGTACAATGCTAGGATGCTAAGAGCTCATTTTCCTATTAAGTTGTTCAAAACTACCTTTAACTACCTTTAACTACCTTTATTGATGTGTCAGGGATACCCATGAACCCTGTTAACACCTGGGAAAACCCAGCAATAAACAGGTTTTGCTTATACTTAAGGTGTGAATTAACAAGAAATAATCTTCAGAAATCAGGCCTGCTTCTGTTCATTTGTCACAGTACTCAATTTGAGAGCACTTCTCTGAGTACAATAATACCTGGCAATCTCAGCCCACCATACTTTCTGGATCACTTTGAGCCTCTTTGGGAACTCATGCTGTCAAGAGGCACTTATACCTAGTGTAAGTTTTGTGAAAAGTTGAGCCACTACCATTGTCATGGAATCAGCTTTGAGGCCACAAGTAAATAATAAGCCCCATTCAATGTCAGACCCATTGGAAAATATCCAAAATGCAGAATTAAACATCCAGGACCCTGGTGTGTTTACTACAAGTTATGAACCATGGAATTGATTTCCAAGCTCTGCAGGTTTGCACCAATTCATAATCAACAGAATTCAGAATGGTGATGATGAGCTCAAAGTTGAGATACCAGAGCCTCCTTATTTATTATTCATCTACTGATTACCATGATGGGTTTTCTCAAATGTTTCAGAAGATGACTACATGTATATTTTGAATGCCATTGGATCTAACAATGAACTGGTTCACAAGTGAGTCTTTTTGTCCTTTCTAAATTGGAGCTCATCTCATTCTTTACTACTCCAGACCATTATATATTCCTCATTGTCAGCAACTTGTCACCACCCTACCCTCCCCAATCCACAAGGCAATCTTGATGTCTCTGTATACTATGATGGGAATCACTCTTAAATCTCTCATCATTCCTGTTAATTTTGATGTTTCCCTACCTATCCATATGGGGAATATAGTAAATATGCCTACTATTGTGAATCTACATCTCAATGATGAGAGCTACCACCTTGGAATACCAGACATGGTGGTGGCATTGCAGACATCTGATGCTGAAATCTGTCTATACTGGCCATTTGAGGTGTCTGCTTCTCAGACCCCTAAAGGCCCCCTCACAAAGCTATAGTCCTTCAGTAATTGGAATGAAAATGTCTTAGCTGCTACCCATATCAGTGTCATTAAAGACAACAAACACACCTTACCTACATATGAATAGGGTATCAAGAAAGAGCTAGATCAAAGAGAGCTTTAGATCAAGAAGTTAATACCCTCAGGTAATGGCAAAATCATGTCACTCTCATACATGGTTCTATCCCACAACTATAATTATTACCACATGGATCTGCCCTCTTAAGGAACCATTAAACCTGAGGAATCTTGATCTTGCATATTACACAACTGCCATACATATCCCTTAGAGTTGCTAAATATTGACACTGACTTGTCACACTCACAGATTATCTACTCCAACCAAGACAAGGAGGGCCTAGAGGAAGTCCAATGTATGTTCCAGTGCACATTGGAGAGAGAGCCCACAACACACTTGTTGACCACCTCCAGACTGTGCATATGCACAATGGTACACTCCTGTAAGAACAGTATTCACTGATTATCATAATTTCACAAGTTTGATTACTTTCAGCAGCTCACTCCAGGTTATGAAGGACTGGTCTGCACCAAGTATATTGCTTGATTGGGACAAATGCCACAAAGACCTACAGAAAGCAGTGAAGCAGACAGGATTTGATTGATATTGCTCATGGCACCACAACTTCCTCAAGCATGTTGCTGATGAAACTGATGATGTCTTGAGAGCATCCAGAGTTAGAATAAGTAAAAGAGGAAGGTTTTTATAGGTGCATCTCATTGCTGTGTGTATCTTCAAGTTATTTTGCTCAGCACACATGTCATGCTAATTGTCAATATTTTAGCTTTTAAATTGTACTCATACATGTTTTCATTATTCTATATGCTGTGTTAGTGTTGTTTGAACAACTTCTCACATTCCTACAGGTTGTTTGATGAAGATGAGGAGACTTGCATGCAGGTAAGAGATATAAGGTTCTCAGGAATGCATCCAATCCAAAGGGTTTCAGAGTTGAGCCAAGTAAAAATAATGTATTGCATTGTGGTAGTGTTGTTCTTGCAAAGAACATTTAATAACAAGTACTGAAAGTCAGGAATACTAAAGCCTGAAGTGCAAATTTGTAACAAAATGAGCACAATTTAAATCCATGATGGAGGGCAAAAGGTATATACTAAAGCTAAATTCTGAGTATGTAATGAACATTCACATTAATTGATATAAAGTCCATGATGTGGAAAGTTCAATCATTCCCCTCAGAGCCCACTTTGTCCTGATCACTCTCATTAGGCTAAAAAATGTGCACATCCCTGTCATATAGAGTGGGTATAGTGAGGTGTCTTCATCCACATCACCAGGATCTCCAACTTGAAGTGAAATATAAATGTCAGTGGTGAGACACTTGTAGAGAGAAATCAGCTGTTATCTTGGAGGCAAGGTTATAGCACTGTGGTGACTACCAAAACACTAAGCAAGGAACAGAAGCAATAACTTTAAGTCAGTTAACAGCTGCCTTGATGTTCTGGACACTAGATCAAATGAATCAAATTGTTGCACAGCTGGCTGATATTGGTATGTACCCATACATTGACCACAAAGTACCTTGATAAGCAAGATGCAGAAGGGCTTGTGGGAAATGGGCTCTTAGAACACACTAGCATTGTATTCTGTTGTGTGTGAGCCTAGAGAAAACAATTGCCTTGACTATTGATCTTCTAACTATTGGGCAGAATATTATACATACTATGTATGTACAACATCAATTTCTCTGCCATTGCTATTAAGCAAGACATAGGCCATCATTAATACCTGAACTGCCACAGCCAACCAAAGCTCACCTCATCTGATCCCATTCAATGAGAGAGAGGCACAAAAAGAATAAACTTCTTTTTGCTGTGAGCATTGCTGCAGTTACAATGTTATATATGCCAATCACAGTCAAATGCATCAGATACACTTCTGTTGATGGTACTGTAAATGGCATAGAAGTCTGATGATTTATCAATGACCTTAGCAGTCAAGCTAGAGATCAGATCACCCTGGTAAGTCTATCTTGCCATTACAAATAAGACCATCCCTTATTTCATCTGCTCAGGCAGGTGCTTCAATGGCCATAGACATTGCAATTTTTACCATTCCAGGTTTGGGCACATTGAAGACTGCACAGATGTCAGCTGCATTTTTGCAGACACAATGATACAATGCTTTGGTGAGAGGATGGGCTCTCTTGAATTCACAGTTTGGTTTACTGCATTTTGGTAAGCTTAGCTCAATATCATCAAATAAACAGGGGTATTACCTGGAAAAGAGGAGGAGGATGCTAGTCATAATTACAAGCATACCCACTCTTTTCTGTGTACTGATATAAGTAAAATTTTGATGATCACTCTTATCACTTATTAATCTGCTGTCAGTGTAATAGGTGCCATGCTTGGATTTCTTGCAGCTATCTTTGCCAACTTCAAAACCTCCACATTCTTAGTAGTTTTGAACATTGTTATGCTCAGCATTGTGGTGTGTCTCTTACTTGTACTGGCAATTGCCAGTTATGGTCCAGGCCTGGCTTGGATGTGACCACAGTGATATATGTGTAGTAGATTTGTCACAGCCCTCTGGGTATCACAGGATCCATTATTTCTTTATCTTTTTTTTCTTTGTTCATCTCAGTGTAAAGTCACTCACACTGGCCAAATCATATCCCATTATGCTGCATCATAGCTTTGTTGTCAACTTTATAACCCTTCACCAACATATCTGTGGGTGTCTCTTCTGCACATTTTCCCACAGGGTCATCTTGCTATGTGTTCTATATTAAAAGCAGTTTCCTGCCACATCTGTTACATACATCCATTACCAGTGACACTAGGTGTGTCCTGTGTGATGTTCTGTGCATCTTCTTGATTCTTTTGATTGTGTTGAGGCATAGTGTTCCAGATAGGGGCTTTTGCAGCATCTTGGGTTGCTGTTAAGCACTCCTGAGGGTGGGATCCATATTCATATCCATGTCCTCTTCTTGTTGCCCACCATGTCTTGTGAATTGTCTCTCTATATTGGCAAGCTCCCTCTCTTTTTCTGCCTAAAGTATATTTTTAATATTTATGCCCACTAGTATGGAAAGCCAGACACTCATGCTCAATTCTAAGCAACAATTACCTTATATAGTAATTGGACCTCAAGCACCGTCATTTGCTTGTGTTGATCAGTACAAACCTACTTGTGTGTTTGAATCTAAGTCAAGAGTATAGTGATGAAAACCAAAAGCTGTAATACATTGTAACACTGTCCACGAACATATGCCAAATAAAAACAAGTGTCATCTAAGCTACTTTATGCCCAAACTCTTCAAGTTCAAACCCTAACCACTTGCAGAAGTGATTGCAAACATGGCAAGTTTCAAATTCACTGACTGCCTTCTCAATGTTTCCCTCCCAAATATATCTTTCTTGTTGCTAACTGAAGGGTGTGTCATAATCTGTGGGTCAGTCAACAGTTTGGTATTGCCTGTTTGATTCTGACATCAGAATTGCCAATGAGCAATGTAAGAAGGTAAAGTACATACCTTGATAATCAGATATGAAGGCCAGCCCACCTGTCTTCACATACTGCACATGTTACATGAAGGAAAGAAACAATGTGAAGTCATACCTGGATTCATCTGGATCAAGTAATGGATTGGGGTCCATGTTATAAATATACTTGATGAAATCATTATCTCTTTCATTGATAACTTCCTCAAGGAGAAAACATGCATGTGCTGATGCAACCTTGAATGCAGGCTTGCTACTATCTTGATAGCAAGATAGTGCCAGACCACCTCCAACAAAGTGCACACAGGAAATATCAAATGGTATAGGCTCAGATGTACCTGTCACAGCATGGTCAATAACATTATGAATAAGACCTAACAGAGCCTTTGCCCAGTACAGGATGTTTGCTTCCCTGAATAACTTGGCTGACTCATCCTTGGGTGCAAAGTGTCCAATCTTGAAATCCAAACTGGACAGCATCTCTTTGGGATACACCCTCTCAAACAGATATTTCACAATAACATCATGCCATGCCCTGGACCCAAGACCTGAGGTAGGAGCCAACATCAATATCAGCCATCCTGCATGCACAGTTTTGAATCCACCTATGCTGATGCAACCCTCAGGGGATGTGTCAACAGTCAGATAGCCCACTGATGAATCAGTGTTATCCACAGAAAATGAATGGTACTAGGTACACTTCAAGAGGCTGTTGAGTAAAAATGGATGTTTTCAGTCTGAAACTTAGACACTTACATCTAGGTGAGCATGTTGAACACATACATCAGCAAAAAATAATGCACCCTGCTGTATAACTAAATCTGCACCTTCTCCAATCTTCAAGGCTATCTTCAGGTTGTTGTGATTGGGAGAGCAGAGAACAGGTAGGGGATTACTCATGCTACAGTCTTGGGTGAGTTAATAATCTTCTTTCAATTACAACTATATTTTGACAACATATTTAGGCTTATAAAAATTTTCAAGATTTGTGAAGACATGGGTCTTCAAAGTACATACCAGCAAAATTGTAATGTTGAGACTATTCATGATGCCATGACTTATTTACATCCAATGTATTCAAATGCTGGAGCATGTGAAGTTGTCAGCTTGCTATTTCATGAATGGAATATGAGCATACCCAGGTGATCTTTTCATTTATTCATGTGTCCTTGTTATACCTTAATTGATAACTGCTTGTATCACAGGAGTGTTGTGATATCCTATTTTCATACATATGAGCCAGAGCTTGTTTGTCAGTGCAAGGCCAATTACCTTCACAGGAAATAATTTTGGGCTGTAGGTGTAAATGATCTATTTGCAGTTGACTAACATAACAAGTGGCTGAGGTACAGTCTTGGCCTCCATACTGGCATTGAGCCATTCTCAGGGTGCATTATGTGGATGAGAGTCTAGCACTTGAACTGGAACCTACAGCTGATATTTAGTTATTATCTTGGTATAGTTGAGACACTTGGGCATAAATCATTTTTTCTGTGTCTTGTTAACACAGTGCTGATCTATCTCTACCTACCAGACATGCCTATGATGACCCAGAGTGACCCTGGGTCTGAAAATTATGGAATTGCTAATGCTCACACTATGCTGTATCAGTGGTATAATCCTACCTTGTAGGTTAGCCTACAACACCACTAGATAAGGATGAAGAAAAATATAATGCTGGAGATAATGTGGTCACAGATGCGGTGTTGTTTCACACCTGGATTTGAGACACTTCTAGATCATGGTGTCACTTTCAGTTGGTATGATACCAACAACACTCTCTAATTATGTGTCCATTTTTTTGAGCTATCTGTCCTTACATTGATACTCACTAGTGGTTTACATTTGAGATGCATTTTCACTGGGTTTTTATACCCTGGTTACAATGGAAGTTAGATATTTACCAGGACTGAGTGAATAACACTAGAAAAAGGCAGGACTGAAACAAAATCCTTCCCCATGGTGCACTGGATATTATCTACCAATTGCCCAAGAACTTTGGTGTCTTAGACTTTAAAGTAAGGAATGCCATCTGTGCTTGTTCTGCATGTTCTTACCTGTTGTTTTGTCAGATCCAAGTTGAATTGGAAGCATTAGACCACATCCATGGTCTCTATATTGATCCTTCCCATATTAATGGGTTTCAAAGTTTGGTGCATATGCCACAAACAACATGATGAATGCAAATAATTAAAACTCTGACAGCACTGTGTGCCAGCCATGATCACTAACATTGTTGTTGCTGTCTATCACAGGCATCTCCAACCTCTATGGCCATACAAGGCACTATCTGTGGATGTGGAGCTAGTAGCTCCAGTAGAGCTCAAGGTGGGGGCAGCCATGGATGAGCTCCTACTTCCTCCCAACCCTCCAAAGCACAACCACCTAGCAAGATCCCAATGATCCTGTGGGAGAAATGGCACTCCTTACACACTACTCACCTGATTGAGTGGTGCAAGGCCAATGACAAAGGTTGGATCAAGCTTTTCTCTAATTCAGCAAAAGATGCAAAGAATGAGGGACAACCACAATAGCAGATGTCCACCCAGAAAAAGAACTACATCCAGCAGCTAGCTACTACAATTTTTGCTAATGATGAGGACCCACAAATTCGTGCACTATATCAAGAGCACCCTTTCAGCTTTATCAAACCTGTTCAAAGTCAATTTACCTCATATGTTTGCTATGATTTTGTTTATCTCTACTAGTGGTGTGATTGACTAGATATGTTAGGCTTTGAAAAAAGTACAATACCTTCAACAAGGAGCTTGGTCAAATGGGAGCTGGACTCAAGTCTATCGAGGAGCTGAATGCAGATCCTCACACTAAAACTCTTGTTGGTATGAATGTGCTTTTCTTTTTTTGTTTGTTATATTCTGAGATCAAGCACTAGCTCAACTTCTTTGGCAATTCCCCTGGTGGTCTGACCTTCATGGATGGTGGAGGACAAACCCAGCATATAATATAGCATTCTTGACTGTGGATCTTGGTCAAGATTTTGCAAGTGAAGCACTTGATTTTTTTACAGAGACCCCCAAGTCTGGGCTGCAGGCTGCTGATGAGATGGATCTTGACAATGAGGAGCTTGAACTAGGAGAAATTCCTGATCAGCCACTTGGCCTGTTGGGGGGAGAGCCAGAATATTCTCCAGTGGCTGCTGGAGCTTCTCATTCCCTTATTGACAGTGATAATGACCTCTATAACAACCTCAGCTCTTCAAACAAACCCTCGTTTTTGCGACATCATGACCCTTCTCACATCACCTCTTCATCACCACAGATTTCAGGCACCAATTTATTGTCAGGTTCTCCAAGTTTGATGACATCACCACTGCTCCCTTAAATGCTCCCTTCAACTACTGCATATGTTCAACTACTACATATGTTCAACTCTACATCCTGCAGCTCCCCCAATGAACATCCAGATATCTTGCTCAACTCTCCACCAAGAAATCCTGCACAGGCTCATTCACATAAATTTGTCTCACAGGAGTCTCCACCATGAGATGTCAATGACAATAACAACTTTGGTCACATGGACCTTCAGCCAGAATCATCTGGTGGCAAGGGTATTGAGAGTGTGATGAAATCCTTGACAGTGCACTCCCATAAAGCAAGTGGCAGTGCTCTACATGGTCGCAGTGTTGGCCCATCAACATCTGGTTCTCATTCAACATCAGAGTCTTGTAAGTGGCCATGCGATGTTGTGGCAGAGGTTACAAAGAAGTTGGCTGATGCCTCTAATTCCCTCCTGCTCCATGTGCAAAATAAATTGGATGCCAAAGCCTCAAGCAAGTGGATGAAGTTTGAATATACTAGGTTTTCAAAGGAGTTGAAGGCTTACAGGGCTCACACCAAGCATGAACATGACTCATGTCAGGTCATGGCTAATCATGATCATGAATGTGTCATGTCTGAAGACAAGACAAGGCAGCTTGAAATGGAAATCCGACTTGAAGAAGCTAAATGTCCTTGTCTTGCAATGGAGTGTGGCTTGGGTTTAGATAATGGGGCTAATTGATTTTGTGCTTGCTCTTGTGTCTGTCGTCATCTGTTTGCATTCAAGTTCGTGTTTATATTCATCTTCAGTGCTTGTTGTTTTTGCTAATCATGCTCTCAATACTTATGGTACTGTCATACTGCTACTACATGTTGTCTTTCAGACTTGCTTTTAATGTATACTGCACCTAAACTCTGCTATGAAGCAAATGACCCATCAACATGTTCCAGAAATTTTGTCCATCTAATCCGATAAATCCCTCATCACCATTGCCACCCTTATCCTCATCATCTACATCTCTGGCCCCTTGCACCTGTAATTGTTTCTGAAAGTGATGATTAGAGCTTTTCTTTCCCATCTCCTCCTTGATCTCGATAATGAAATTGTGAAGAATGAGGCAACAGCGAGTCCACATGTTTGCATAGCTGAGGTCTTTCTGTGACTGTATTTGGATTCTTAGGCTGTGAAGTGACTGGAACTGTCCTTTAAGAGACCATAGCAGTGTTCCAATTGAACTTGGACCTTCAATTATGGTATGAGTGCATATACCCATCTCAAAAGACTCAATGACTTACTTTCAATAGGTGCATATTGAATTTTTTTTGATTGGGCCTCAGACTACCAGCCACTAGATGCTTGAAAGGAATGATACACCACATTTGCAATGCATAAGCTGAATCCACCCAGATCCATTCATTTGCTCCCAGAAAGCTCTCAGGGTGTCACAATTCATGTCTTCGAGAATGCATTCGCATCATGCAGACTTCCTGGGACCCTGATCACATAGTCAACAATATGGAGGTTGTGGGGCATGATCACAACCTAATATAAGGGTCAGGATGAATTTTTGATTCATTCTAGATAACTTACCTGTGCGGACAGGGAATAATTTGACTTTTGCTTGAAAAAACCTTCTCCATGCCATCCCAGCTTCTGGTATACATTGAAAGGTGTGCTGTCAACACACAAAAATCCACCATGCCACTCCTGATATGTACGTTCCTCAACCCAGTCCTTCACTTGATCTATCTCAATCTGATCTTTAGCCTCCAGTGGGTCGAAGTGGATGACATTGTCATGGTGCTACAGAATTGCAACCATAACACACCAATAACAGTTGTATACTGTTCCGACTGGGACCCCTGCCTAGTCAGCCATGTCTTCTGTGGTCACTGCATTTCCATAGTGGCCAGCAGCATTCAAAAGTATTGCCAACTGAATGGGAACAGGTAGTTGTGGGTTATTAGAATTGTTGTAAAAAATTGGATGATGAATGATTTTATTGACAAGTTCTACGAATACATCAGAATTGACTCAGAGTTTGCGATGGAACTTCCAAGGATTTTCCAATGTCCACTCTTCCAGTAGATGGAGCTGTGGGGCATGAGTGGCTGTGGGGTGTGAAATGAGAGTACATGCTTTCATAACTTCATCTTGAAGTGCTTGGATGGTATTACTAAACTCAAGGAAGACTCAGCTACTGAACACAGGTCCAGAGGCTTCTGTAGAATCTGAATTGGAGGACAGTGGCATGTCATTCCAGACAGAGTCAAGGGACATCCAGGTATCAAAAGAGCTTATAGAATCCATGCTGATATTCGACAATAGATCAGAATTGATAGAGCCAGAGTCTGAGTCCAAGTCCAAGTCCAACTCATCTGAGCTAGACTCATTGGATGACTCAGAGTCAGATGAGTCATCATCCATTAACATGTTTACTAGCTCGAGGTACCAATCAAGCCACTGATTGTTGTTTGTTTCTTGGAGGGCCTCTAGTACCTTTTTATGCTCTGAAATGTGCATCAGAAAGGATGGTGGAGAATAGTACAGGCTTATCAATTATCTATTCCATGATACTGGATACTTTCCATGATAGGATTAATTAGTAACATGACTGTTTTATGCGGAGCTTGAATATCAATACACATTCTTGTTTCTGTGAAGTTCAAACACATGCACACTGCATACTTTGAAACCTATTATTGTCTTCAACCTCATTCCACAGCCATTCAGTAAGTTCATGGATCATTGCTATATAAATCTTGGGTGCCCATTAGTTACACAGCAGATTGCTTGGGATGTATACTTGCACTTACTTGCCATAGTGCAGGCCAATAATGAGATAATAGCATACCACATTGAGTTGTTAGATGAGGCAGAGGAAGAATTAACTGCTTTGCTACTTATAGAGAACCTTCAAGAGTTATCCTATTGTAAAGATGGCAACAGTTCATACTACATGGGTGGGGTGGGTGGGTGGTGGCCTTGGTCTTGGTATACCTGTTTTTTAATACAAATACAAGGGAACTAATATCTATGTAGTTGACCAGCATTTGCATCAGTTGGAGAGTCTTGCTCATGATGATAAGCCTGACATTACACTTGGCATTGATGAAAGTGTTGTAGGACTGGATCATGCAGGTTTGGTTGTGTGGGATTTCTCAGATGGTGACAACTCAGACATGCTGGATGAATGGTAACTTGTATTGATTAATTTCTGTAAGGCTTGGTTATAACAGTATACTACAAACAGTGTGGGAAACACAACAAGAAGAGAACTGGAAAGTAGCCTTCTAAAGTCAGGTCAAATGTGCTATGCCTAGCTGCTACTCAATCCTAAAAGGTTTCTGGACTAAGCTCAGTGCTCAGAGAGGATAGGAAATCATGATATAAACTCTCAGTCTCAGACTGGTACTAGTAGGTGGTGAAAACTATGATGATTACATAAGCACCAAAAGTGCGAACATAACACTAAGTAATATCTGCCTATACAAGCCCACAGTAAATGAAATCCCTACAATGGCAATCTTGACTTGCTGCTTAGTTGATGGCACATAATATTATTGCAGTCATTTTGTTAATATTAGTGATAGCAGTATCCATGGTCCCACAGAAGCCATGGCCACATATGGTAATTTTTGCTGAAGATTTAAGCACAAGTGTCTGGCTTTACATACACTATGTTTGTCTGATCAGATTCTCACCTTTGATTTTCTTAACTCCAATTGTAGCCTGTGTTTCATCTTAGTGGTTGTGGATTTCACATGATCTCCAATCTATTTGATATTATCAGTGATTTCCAGTGACAGTCAGTTCTTGCTGTGTCACCTCATTGCTTTTCCTTGTGTTTAGTTCTGTCTTGCATCATTTGTATGACAACTTGCATCTGCTCATGCTTGGTTAGGTCATGTGCTTCATGACTTTGTTTGATGTAATTATTGTACTCCTGTTATTATGCATAGGATTCCTGTCACTTTGATTAGTATGCATCTGGCTAAACTGTTCTACAGGTTACCTCAAGTTCCTTACAAATTTCACTCAGTTGTGTATCTTGCTCTTTTGTGGCTGCATCCCATTATTGAATCATCTTGTTGACATCATACACATGGCATGCATGGTAGATTTGCTATCTATCTAAGTTGTTAGCTATTAATCAAACTTTCATGCAGAAGTCATTTCTATGGTCCTAATTAGCTAACAACTCAGAAAAATAGTCTTGGAACTGACAATGATGACCCACTACTGCACATCACACTTTGTGATGCTTCAATGTGTTTGAGTTCATGACATCCAGATTCCTTGCCATTCACTCACTGCAGGGATATTCCTATTTTTCTCCAAAAACATTGATTGAGAAGATAGAAATTTCCTCTCATGTTGCCTTTCAAAACATTGACAAAATTTAATACATGTGTTAAAGATTTTTTGTGCATGGGACATGATGCAAAAATTTGTCTTGTTCTTTCAAGGATAATACTGGATGTTCCATCTATTTTCTGTTAGACAGCAGTTTACAATGAGGTTAAATTTCTGGTCTGTGTTTTTAAATATACACAAAACATTTGAAAACATAGTATATTTGGACTAAAAAATCAACATTATTATAAACTGCTATTTAAAAGACAATAGATAGAAAATCCAGTATTATCCTTGAAAGAACATGACAAATTTTTGCATCATGTCCCATGCACAGAAAATCTTTGACACATGAATTATTTTTTTTCAATGTTTTGACAGGCAAAATGAGAGGAAATTTCTATCTTGTCAATCAATGTTTTTTGGATGTTTGTTGGAGGAAAATGGGAAAATGCCTGCAGTGACTGCTCTATGCTCCTTTCCTGAGTATATGCCCTTAATTTCTGGGGGCTGGAATAGTTATCCAGAGTTTCCAGGTTTTGACCAGGGTGGACAATGGATGTCTGGATCTGGAACATGGGATAAATCCAGCAGATGTCTGGATATTGTTTGGACAAGCAGATAAAGCTAATTCAGATGAAGTCTGGACTAGAAACTAACAGGAGGTAGACTACCCTAAGGTAGAGCCAGAGATATAGTCTAGGATACAATCCTAAGACTCAGATTATGACAAGAGACTCAACTCAAGTCTGGAGGATACAGGAATAAGCAGGAACTAAGATGATATTCAAACTGAAGTATTTCTGAGAGTTACAGCAGGTTTATATACTGTAGGTTTCATATAGGAATCAGTCAGCAAACATAAAGGCTATGTATGAAGCATATGCAAAGTCTATTAGTAAGTAGGACAGATCACCAATAATGAATACTGGAAATGAAATGTATGTAACAGATCAGTAATAAAAGGGAAACATAGTTAACCAGAGTCTAGAGACAGGGGAAGTCTAAATGGAGTTGGGCGCTGATATAAGGTTTGGATTCTGGAAGGAAGATAAAGATAGATCAAATCATTGGAGATCTGGATCTTGGATTTAGAGTTAGGAGTCTGGAATGGCATATGACAGACTCCAGGTATATAATTGAGCTTTGCAGAAGTGATGGACTTTGTCAAAGAACATTTTGAGCAATGAGTGAGCATTCAGATGCATTTTTTCAGTTTGTCAGCTGACATAGGGCAGCCAGAAGGAGCATTGCTGGCTGCTTTACCCATCACCATGATTTTCAAGGTTTGCTTAGCAGACAGTTTCTTGCTGTCAGGGCTGTAGCAGCATGTACCACAGATGAAGTTCACTAAATAAGGCCATCCTTGGTGCCAAATCTCTCAGCTGCCAGGAGGACCTCAATATCAGCCATGCTATAGAAGCCAAGCTTCTCCGGTTTATTGTGCAAGACAGATGGTCACCACTCCATAGTCATGCTGGTCCACCTGCACATAGCAATATTACATGTAATGAATTGTATTATATCACATGTATGTCATCTCTGAGCAAGCTCTCAATGTTAGCAATTATCTTGTGACTCATGACATTATGTAATATGTATCTTATGATACTCCTCCAGTGTAGTTAACCAATGAAAATTGTTCATCTTTCATCTTTCAGTTTAATCACATGGCTTGAAAGAATTAAGTAAGCATCTGATCTGGTGATGACATTTCTGCTATCACAATCACAGTATTGCATCCAAGTGCCCTTGCTGCTGCAACATGTGCCCAATTACATGTTGCCTACCATCATCCTCATGGTTCACAAAACCTATGCATAAAAAAATATCCTCACAGATATTGCCCACAGTTTTTCTGCTCATTCATCAACACTGCATGCACAATGTTGACATGCCTAATGATTGGGCTTTACACAAGGTCTGTCTAGCCAGCCAGTACATCAAGGATCAGTTTTGGTCCCATATTTCTCAGTCTCCATGTATCATTCCACCCATAGAACTTGATGTCCAAATAATGTTGAGCTGTGCACAACTGGCATTGACTTTGATTAATGTATACACTAATCCAAGTGAGTTCTCTTCATATCCAGCACTTCAGTCCTGTCATATCCCACAATCTGGACTCACATTCCATAATATTCCTATGCCTTCCAAGCTTACATCTGGACCCCATATCCAACTCATTGCCAGATCCCCTTCTGCTGTGTGCTCCATATCTCAGTAGGATCAACTCCACTCCAGATTTACCCCTGAGCTCTGGACCTCCAGATCCTCACTGCTAGCCTGATCCATACCACCCTATCCTGTCCACCCTATGCACACTCCATCCAGTAAGACATCCAGACTTCACCTTGTCTCGGGTTCAGGACTATATCCACCTCATTGTATCCCAGTCCTGTATCCACCTCACCTTCTGGATCCTCAGATCTCTGGACCTCCAGATATCAACCATAACTATCTCCAGATGTATTCCTGCCCTCTGTCTGATATCCTGTGCCTATCCCCATTTAGACATCTCCACCTTTCTGGCATTCAGTTACCTCTTCTTCTGTCTTACTTATTGATCCTTGTACGAGTCTTTATCTCCAAGTTCATTTAGTTATGTTCCATCTTACTTACTAATGTGTTTCCACATGCTCATACATAGCCTTGCTCCTTTGCTTACTGATCCCCTCAGGTGTTCTCCAGTATATAACCCCTGTAGATACTCCTGTAGTTCCTCAGTTTGAATATCATCTTAGACTTTGCTCTACTTGCCCAATCCTCTCTTGGACTTTGGTCTACCTAAGTCTGTCCTATCCATCAGGCCTAGGGATTAATTCCCTAGGCTGGAGCTTTGCCCTTCCGGCACTTACCCTCTTTCTGGACTTAGGTCCAATCCCTGTCCCTCTGACTCTACCTTAGGGTAGTCTACCTCTGTTTGTTTCTACATTGGACTCCATCCAATGTAGCCCCTATTCCTTCTGGACCTCCAGGTGTCCTGTCCTTCAGACATCCTGCCCTCTGTACCTTCGGACATCCTGTCCTTCTGTCCTCCATCCTCCTGCCCTCCTGCCCTCCTGCCCTCCTGTCCTCTGGACCTTTGGACCTCCTATCCTTCCATCCTGTTTCCTGTAGAAGTATTACCTTGCAGTGGGAACTCTCCTGAGCACATCCTGCATTCCTCTGGAACTCTCCAGCGCTCCTCCGGACATTTCCCGCACTCCTCTGGAAGTCCTCTAGCACTCCACCAGAGTAGCCAGCCTCCGGAAGTCCTCTGGACTTCATTGGACCATCATTGGACCTCATATGACATGAAGGGCACATACTTGGGTAAGGAGCACAGCATACAAGCTGAGGCCAAGCCCCTCTGAGTCAGTCTCTCTCTCCCTTGAGCAACATGGTTCTTAACAAGTCCTAACTGATAGTGACAGTTTGACTAAATCTTAATATGGGCCCACCTTGGGTGGTGATCTAACACAGGAAAAAGTTACTGAATTGGCTCCTTTATCACTCCTGTTGTATATGTGTCATGGTATGAATCACATGCCATGCATAACAGTGCTGATGAAGACACAAGTGAGGGGACAAGATCATCATGTCTGATGGGACAAACATATAATGGCCAAGGCTATCTCCATGACTAATGATGTTATAATAAAGATGACTATGTGGCATTCCATTAATGGTTGTGGGGGGGGAACTTTAGGAAAGGAATTGTCATGTTTAATGTGATATCAAAGTGAATCTTGACTAGTATACCATCCAGGACAGCCAGTAATTGGACATTTAAAGGCCTTGCATACCCCTAGTCCTGACATTAGTTCAGTAAGATTGCCCATGGGTTCCTGACAGCCTGTTTCAGCTGTGATGTGGTGACTGCCAAGAAAGTGTGCCATGACTTCCTTCCAGACATATCTACTCCTAGTCATACAATGCTTTTCCATATGATGTTTAAATAGGAAGGGGAGATTAGCATGGCATGAATATGACAGGCAAAACCATATGGTGTAAAAGTTATATGGAGATTCAAGAGAATTGGGCAAGAGCTATTCAGAGAACTAAACAAGCCAGAGGATGGGTGAGGCTCTGTGTGATATACCTTGGTGCATGATTTATTGCTATGCTTACAAACCACAGGATGAGGTGCTTCTGGAATCATGTATCCTTGTGTGTACCTTGCAGGGATTGGGTCAGTCTTCTTGACTTCATGAAAGAGAAATCACTGTCATTACTTGCATTGGAGCTATCATCTGTACTCAGTACCACTTCAGAAAAAAGCAAGTCCTGGGATGAGCCAGTCTTTCTCCTCAGGACTTCATAAGAGGGAGAAATATCCTCATTACTACTTGCATTGGAGCCACTATCTGCTCCTGACTCTGCTTTAGAAAACAGTAAGTCCTAGGGCAGGCCAGTCTTTCTCCTCTTGACTTGATGAGAGGGAGAATCTCCCTAGTAATAGCATCACCATTTGCACTGTCCATAGATGTTTGAGGAAAGGATTTATCTCCATCAGATGATTCTTCCTCAGAAAATAGTAAGTTACAATGTGCATTTGAATGTGATTTCTTGAGTGACAGCAGTATAGCTACACATGCCATGTACTGTCTCTAGAGAAGTGAAATATACTAATTCAGACAAATTTATCACAGACAATCAATTAGACATTACCTTCATGAAATTCACTGGATGTGAAGCATCTGTCAGTCTAGATTGTCTGATGGGTGCAAATATAAAAGTAGGCCAAGGATGTAAGCAGCTGACTGCTAAGGAGGCTTGAACAAATCCCAGAGCAAGTTGAGCTAGCTACAAAGCAGATCACTGTGCCTGGCAGCAGAAAAAGTACTGTTCCTGCTATGAAGTGGAAAGCCTCAGAGCAGGCATGTCATACTTCTATTATGAATAGCCAAGTGCATGCTAGCATTGTTTACATTATATTTATAGGTCCTCTCTACCAACAGGAGTGCTAGGTGACAAAGTTGCATAATCATTGTAGAACTTTCCACTGGAAAGCATTTGAAAGTAGTTCCAATACTGGTTCAGATGAGTTTGGTGTTTTTTTCTCCAGGCAAGAATGTGTTCAGGGCTTTAAGTTGCATACTTGGACTGAGACAATTCTCCCAAACCCCTTACTGGCTAGACTTTCATGGGATGCCATATTCAAACATTTATTCTTGCACTAAGTGTTCTGTAACATTTCCAGAAGAAGAGGAGTGTAGGAACTACCACAAAATATTGCTTTGGTGCTATTGAGACTTTTCAATTCAATCCTAGCCAGTAGATCATCACTGTCACCACAAATGGTGATGGTTGCTTTACCTGCTACTGCTCCCATACTGACTGTCCAAAGCCAGGTTACTTGGGCCACTCATCCTTAGGAAAGCTAGGAGTACACTTAAGGAGTGTTGAGTCCTGCTGGATTGGCTTGAGCAAGGTAGGAGCATCACAGTATACAACTTTGCCATGCTAATGCCAGGCATTAATTAATATTAATATTATTAATTTTAGATTAGACAAGATGACCCACATCCACCATAGTCACTGATCCATTCTCACCAGGTATTTGCTTCACATACATACATAGCAGTATTACAATTACTGTAATGTCTTAGTCTCCAAAGTGCAAATGTACAGTCAATGCATCCACCAAGCATACCCCAGATCCTACCCCCAAAAAGAAGTAACTCCACACACCAAGCAACCCAGTCAATAGTTACAACAACACTGCTTTAGGCAACATGAGAAGTGATGGACTGTTATGCCATGCAGGGGTAACACTCTGCCACAGTCATTTGAAAGTGAATTCTTTGTGGAAGTTGTCACCAAAATTACACTCACATATATCATTGGTGCTAGGCTCTTATCTCCACTACCTCACCTTCCACAGTGCAACCCCCAGTAATATTCCCTAGGGCTAAGCCCAGCTAGTGAAATTTAACCACACAGTAGGCCTAAGAGGCAGTACTTTATTTGTGGATGACCCTCATGTAAGTGGAAGTGATAATGAAGATTGCAGTGCTGAGAGCATACAGGGATGACAGGGCATTAATGGAGGCAAGCCTGAGGTATGCATTGTATCACTATGCTGAGTTCATGGTTAGACTTACCCTTTCTGCAGATTCACACAGCCATGAATAAGGTCAATAACTGGAACAATGGGCCCTGTGAGACTCCAGAGCCACTTCATACTTTAGCATGTGACTCAGCATATTCACCACTGGAGACCAAGGTTAAGGCTGCTAGGGTTGTAGTACAACCTGCTAAGGAGAAGGAAATAGTGCATTGCAGCTGCGAGCCAAAGCTAGCAGAGCTAACCTTTGAGTGAGATTGCCTTTCTTGTGTTGTCAATGAAGTTAGAGCATCTTAGGATATAGATAGAGTGTAGTGGGACAACCAATACAAGCAGTGGAACAAACAATGCAAGTAGTGAGACAATTCTCATCCTGAAGTCAAAATGGATCTTGAGAATCTTCAACCTAGTGAAATCATGATTGACATGGAGAAAGGAAAAGTTCCAGTCTTACACTAAAGTCAATCATATTGTTTCTCAAGATTACTATCTAATACAGTATACACTATAGACTTCATAATTGAGAATAATGGAAAGAAGAACCAAGTCTTATGGGGCAGTGGTTAATGTAGGGAATGCCATAACAGTCCAAACCCTACTGGCTTTTACTACTGGCTACTTCAGTCACTCTCAGAAATAACTTGCTAGGCTTAAATTACTATTGATCATCCCTATATGAACTTCATGGATAACAAATTGTTCTGCTTTCCTTCTTTTCACATACCACTACACACTACCTATTTTTATGTACAAATATGTATAACATGTGAATACATACAGCAGTAGTACATGCATGACACTCAATTAAACTGTGTGCTGCCCACACCATGTTGCATCCTGCTCATTTTCAGATGTGTCCATAATGTCTAAGATTACCTAAACTGTTCACTTGTTTGCCTCCCATTGTGCATTGAGTTCACTGCTGCTTTTCCACATTCACCAATATTATTTTGTAAGCTGCCCAAAAAGGTCATCCCTATAAAATGCCAACCTTTGTGATTACAACTCTCTTTTCTTCCTCTATTATCTCATCACAGTATTATAAACATTAGAACATAGTCAGTAGATTAGACTTACACTATGCAGTACAGTTGTCTACTCTATATTAAAGTGGACATTTAGCAATGTCTAAATGAGCTGCATCTGCCTCTGATTCAGATGATGAACCTCATGCTAAATATGCCAGAAATCTAAGTAAGTTGCTACAAACTACATGATGTCCTATCTAATGTCAACACAACCAATTCAAATCTGGGTTCACTGTTGGGAGATCCCCATGCATGGGACATCTTTGAGTCCTTCTTGACATCCACAACTGCAAGATACTGAATATGATATATGATTACTTGAATGACCAATTTGTCACAGATGATTGATTGGAGGCTATAGAAGCTTTGTTTTCAGAAGATGTGGACAATGAATTATCCCTCGTGAACTTCTGACTCATGAGGATAAGTACTTGCCACTTCAAGGAAATTAATTTGTAATCCTGGCCATCCAGTCAGTTCTCAGCACATATCCATATTCATATGCTCATGTACTTCAGCCTAGGAGTATTGTCCTTGATCTCAAAGCAGGAGAGGACAAAGATGAAAAGGATAAGGAAAAAGACCTCATTATTAAAGACAGGCAACTTATTATCAGCTCATTGTTATGCATCCAAAGTGTTACACAGTTTCTAGCCCCAATGCATAAGGTTGCAGCAGCAGTTGACAGACTTGAAGACAAATACACAGGTAACACGTCCACCTCCTCAAAGATTCACATTGAGAAAAAGATGTACTTGTTGTATGTTCCAAATAAGTTCATTTTGTTGAATTGTATAGCCCTTAACTCAATACTATGCAGAGACCATCACTCAATTTGTGGCCAACCATTTCAAAAAGAAAGACTTCTCAGTCAAAGTGTCACTCTGGTCTCCAGGGCAGGTATATATCATCTTTGACAGTCCCAAAATGATATTCACATCCCTTCCTTACTCCCATATTTCATGCATTAGGAAATGGGAATGTATTTCCAAAGAAGAAGCTAAATCCCTCAAATACACCACCCTTAAACTTTCTAATCCCTTGCAGGTCCAAATCATAGGTGGGAAATATAAAGGTAACATCACCTATGTCTTTGATCCTAACCAAACTAACAAGTTTATCAGATTCTTAATCCCCCCCATGGATTTTCCATACCTTATGCCAAAAGGATCAATGTTATTGTTCAACAGATCTCACATTCCAGCTAATCAGTTCATGACTGACATCAACATCAAGCCAGGAGACTCTATCACTATGAGGCATTGTGAAAAGTTCCAACTTTCCCAAAGCCTGTTGGTATTTAGGTCTGATAATGACCTTTCAGCTATTAGTCAAGTTCAATCTTAAGCAGTGTGTTTCCTGATTTTTCACAGATTAAGATACCAATTAGATTCACAATAAAAGTCCATAATGCAACCATTAAGATGTTCTACTCTCACATTGGCAAAGAGGTCTACATCATTGGGGGGAAGAAGAGAGGCTACAGAGGTACCTTATGCAACATACATAGCAACAAATGCACAGTTGCTATCCTAGGCTAGCATCAAATATTGCTTCCATCCTGCAATGTTGTGACCCAGTGAATTCCTCTGTATTCCATATCATTAGTTTACTAACATTCATTAGATATGACATAAGGCTTAATGGTGCCATACTTGACTATCATGACATAATCTCTTGCTACAAGTTATGCAAATGGTCCTTTGTACTACCAAGTGCCCAAAGCATAATACCCCACCTGAGAGACTACCCCCTTCTAGAGTCAACCCAGGTATGTCAGATTCCTTATCTGGCATTGCCTGGACCTCTTGGTCTGAGCTCCAGGATATATACCCCTCATCACCCAATAATGACCAGTATCTGTAACACCCAATCCTTGGGCTGTCAACAACAGTGACATCCAGGACATTGTCAACACCACTGCTTAAAAATCTACAAAAAACCTAGTATGTCTTTACTGGGTACAGTGCAACATTGGCTCAATTATGATGCAAGCCCACTATCATGGTTGCATGAATTTTCTACATCCTTTTTTCTTATTGTGCACTGTTCAAAGTCTCACAATTTCCATGGGGGTAGGTTAAGCAAATAGGTGGTACAGACCAAATGCCCTAATCCCTTTATCAGCCTGGATGGTCTAGCACCATAGGGCACTGTCACCATGAGATGCATAGCAAAAACTGCAGATAGTGTGATGCAATGCTACTACATCCCTGGGGAAGATCTCACTCTGGTGGATTCCTGCAGATAAGGCAAATAATGTTTTATTTTAAATAGACCTTATTGCAGCAGGATCTTAACAGTGTCCAAGTGTGGCACAAAAACCTATAATGTAGACTTGAAGCTCATGCTGAAAACTGTGCATGTAGGTGATTTAATTGTAGTGCATTTGACCCACCATACACCCATTACTAGTACTGGCCAGGCCTCAAAAGATTTGAGGCTTGGTTGCCAATGCTGACAACTTTTAGTTATTTTTGTTGCTCTTGGACTCTACTTAGTATACTTATGGAATCACTTGGAATTTCCTGATATTGTCATCAGATGACATCAAGGCCTGAGCAAAGATTGTATTGTGCACTTGATACTATGTATCATGCAATTTATCAAAGTTTGCTTTGGAGTATCATAATGGGTGAATTGTTATTAAGGGAGTACATTATATTGAGGATGGGTTTGGTCAGGGTAGCAATATATATGCAATAAAAGCTACATGGCAATAGTATGGTACTAGAAAAGACATAGGTAGAGGAAGTATGGAAGATTAAATAGTAATATTTATGTCACTAATAAAATAATCTTCAAACCAGGATTAATGTGAGGAAAGTAGATGAGCTACCAGGGTCACAGATACCTGGTACCCATCCAAATGCCAAAGAGCATTGGAACATTTTACTTTATATTTCCTTCTTTGAATGATTGTTGGCATCTGAAGTGATGTCCAATTCTGTTGACTGGATGAAATTCTCAACCTCACATGGATGCTGTCAAATGCTTCACAAAACTCAATATCAGAGAGATCAACCTAGACTGCTGGAGTGCCATATCATATATTGTCAAGGCTCAAAGTGCTTTTGATTATAAGTGAAAACTCATCACTCATATGGCTGATGATCTCATGCAATACCTGATTGTTGAGCCCACTTTTGAAGATTTTGGCCATCCAGTTTAATAGAGTAGCTGGTTGCACTTGATGTGTGTCATGCATTTAATGTTATATCATATACTGGATGCTGTGTATCACACACTTGATAGTGTATTGTGCAATTTATTAAAGTTCACTTTGAAGCATCATAAGTTGGAGACAAGTAACTGAATAATCACATTTAATGACTGCCATCACTGTCCTATCTAATCAATAGCTAATGCTAGACACTCCACCCCTGAAGCTTTACTACTATGTCCATGATTCTCTTAATAGTCTGTTGCTTTTCCTACACATCTGCCTCAAGCCATTGTACTTCTACATGAAGCTTGACAATCATACACACACATACACACACTTGAATGCATTTGTTATTATTTTGGTAGCTCTTGTCCAGGAGGTCCTTCTGACATTGTCTCTCTTTCTCCAGGACTTGATTGTGTTCCCTCTGGCCTTTTAAATGCAGCTTGTATTTGGTCATTTCATCCTCAATATCATGATTGAGCACTTTCAAGTTATCAATCTTCTTTCTCAAGTCATTAATTATGCTCTGCAACTGATGTTACAGTTCTATTCTTTTCCTTTCACCATGTCACTTATTCACGCTTAACTAATCATTCTCAGACATTCTATCACATTCTATTGTATGATTCTCTTTTCTTTTCTGATTTGCTATTTACATTTCATCTCCAATTCATTTATTAAAGCTCCGCTTTAATACCTCTATATATACTATATCTCTTATGCTTGTATTCTTTAACTTGACCTATGCAGACCAGGGCCTGCAATATACTGCTTAACTCGCACGACTCATGAATAGGTTCACGCTTTAGATCATTTGTTTCCATCTAGTTGTTCTTATGAACACCAAGCATAACAAAAGGTCAAGTTACTTCACTATCACATGGTTCCCTCAAACTCGCGCCCAGAACAGAACACCATTTCAACTATTGCACCGACTCCTCCTGGTTTTACCTGGGACGAAGAAGAACAACAGTTCTTCTGTGCAGACACCAAAGGCACCAGATACTCACTAGGACAGTGGGCAGAATATTACGCCACCCTAGCCCTGAAGAACAAAGTTTGGAATTTCTTTACCCAAACCTATGAATGAAACACCACCACAATGCCTAAAGAAATTGGCAAGACTCCTTCACCCTTCAATGGCGACACCCGCCTTGCTCAGGGATGGACGCTTCAAGTAGAAGTGTACCTAGATATGAACAATGAAGTATATGATAATGACAAGAAGAAAGTTATCTTTGCACTAAGCCTTATGACTAAAGGTGAAGCTGCTAAATGGGCTGAAGGCCAACTGAAAGCTGCTGTCACAGCAAAGACTTACAGAACCTGGGAAGATTTTGCTAAGCAATTCAAATCTACCTTCTTCCCAAAGAATGTTGAACAGACTGCGATCTGTCGCATTTCTTCCCTTAGACAGACTGGCAGTGTAGCTGCTTATGCCTCTCTGTTCCGCATCATCCTAGCTGATACCGGCATCACCGAAGAGAACACCAAGATAATGTTCTTTAGGAGTGGCTTAAAGTGCGAGATAGTCTCCACTATATATGCCTTTGAAATGACCCCCACTACTATCGAATCCTGGCTAGAGAAAGCCTTAGACGTCGAGGTATGAAGGACCTTAATAGCACCTCCTTCCTATACCAAGGCAAAAGACCCCTATGTCATGGATATAGATAAAGTAGAAATAGATGAAGAAGACGGTGAGAAGAAGATGAGGAAGACTTACCTTACTCCTCAAGAACAGGAGTGTAGGTGCAAGGGTGGCCTCTGCTTCAAATGCAGCAAGAAGGGCTTAGCTGCAGACTGCCCTAACCATCCCATGGTTATGACCAATACTAGAAAGGTAATCAAGGAGTCATCTGATGATGATTACAAAGAGTTCCAAGAATGGAAGGCATTCAAGGCACGCCAGATGAAGAAAGCTGGTAAGAAATCAGTTAAGAAAGAAGAGAGTAGCGATGAGGAGGATTTTGCCTAGGGGAGCCTGCCACAGTGTCAGAAACTCCCAGAATCGGACTAGTAGTACAATCTGTTGGCAATACTAATTCTATTCATTTGCCTTTAACCATCAGATCAAAAAAGACCGAAAAAACCACCATAGCTGCCACTCTAATTGATTGTGGCGCAGAAGGTGAATTTATCAACAAGAAATTCATCCTCAAAGAGAACATTTGCATGCACAAACTAGAAACCCCGATACCTGTGCGTAACGTAGATGGCACATTGAACAAAGCCGGAAGAATTACATGGTACTGTGAACTTTCTTTTCTTATCAAAGATATCCCAATGTGGAAACGATTCTTCATAACCTCTTTAGGAGGAGAAGATGCTATCCTGGGAATGACCTGGCTAAAGAAAGAAAACCCAGATATCGATTGGACTAGTCAAGAAGTCTGCCTAAGGGAGCATACCCTGAAGAAAGCAACCATCAAAGAAATTGAAGAAGATGAAGACATCTTTTATGACACACTAGAAGAACTAGAAGACGAATGGGACCCTGCTAATGAAACTCTCCCACACCTTCTAGATCCCATCAATGACAATGATGATTTCTATACCTATATCCAGAAAACTGACAATATCTCACAGACACTCACCCAGGATGCCGCTAAACCAAAGAAGACCTTCAAAGAACTCGTACCCAAAGAGTTCCGACAATATAAGGACATATTTGGTGATGTAGCTAATGGTACCCTTCCTCCAGAACACAAGTATGACCACAAGATCGACCTCAAAGAATCTTTCGAACTACGGAAATGCAAGATCTATCTGCTTAATGCCAAAGAAGATAAGGCTATGAATGATTTCATTGATGAACATCTAGCTAAAGGAACGATTGTTCCTTCCGAATCCCCCCAATCATCCCCATTCTTCTTCGTCGGAAAGAAAGACAGTTCCCTCTGACCCTGCCAGGACTATCACTACTTGAATGAACACATGGTTAAGAACAACTACCCTTTACCACTAATCTCCGATCTTATAGATAAGCTAAAGGATGCCAAGATCTTTACCAAGATGGACATCTGATGGGGATATAACAACATATGTATGAGAAAATCTGATCAGTGGAAGGCGGCTTTTGCCACTTCCCAAGGACTTTTTGAACCCACGGTCATGTTCTTCAGAATGTGTAACTCGCCCACCACCTTCCAGTCTATGATGAATGATCTGTTTGGAGACATGATCCAGGAAGGATGGATCATTATATACATGGACGATATACTCATCTTCTCTAGAGACAAAGAAACCCATCATATTTGAACCCACAAAGTCCTTCAATGACTTCACAACAACCTCCTACACCTTAAACCCGAAAAATGCACCTTCAACGTAACCAACATTGAATACCTCAGCATGATTATTAAACCCAGTTCTATTGCCATGGACCCCGCCAAATTAATGGGTATATCCAAATGGAAGACTCCCACAAAAGTGAAGGAAGTCCAATCATTCCTCGGATTTGCTAACTTTTACTGACGGTTTATTGCTGACTATTCTTTGATTGCTAGACCCTTAATCAACCTAACCAAGAAAGATGAAGAATTCTCTTGGACTCCAGAACATGAGGAAGCTTTTAATAAGCTGAAGCATATCTTTACTTCCTCCCCTATCCTCCAAATACCTGACAAGAACTCTCCTTTTGCCATCGCCACTGACACCTCATTATATGCTACCGGTGCAGTACTCCTTCAAAAGAACAACAATGGAGACTGGCTCCCATGCTCCTTTTTATCTCAATTGTTTAACCCTGCTGAATGAAATTACCAGATTTATGATCAAGAGTTACTTGCCATCGTCCATGCTTTGAAAGCATGGAGACATTATCTCCTTGGATCTCCATATCCGGTAACCATACAAACTGACCATAAGAATCTTACTTATTTTAGGGATGTACAAGACCTCAATCGACGCCAAGCAAGGTGGCAGACTTTCCTTTCCCAATTCGAACTTCAAATCCAGCATGTACCTGGAAAAGAACTCATTATTTCTGATTTATTCTCTCGTAGAATGGATCACCTTCCAGATGATAGTGTCAAAAAGGACAATATTAGTATTCAACTTCTTCCTGACTCCTTATTCGTCAACGTCATTGACACTTCTTTTATGGACAGACTACGTATCTCATCCTCTATCAACCCTGTAGTACATACTGCGCTCCAAGCACTCACTGACACTTCAATTCCCCCTCCCCTCCACTCTGCTCTTTCTGATTGGAAATTGAGCGACAGAATTCTCTCATTTAAAGGACTTACTTATGTACCCCCTGGAGATCTCTGATGAGAACTCACATCCCTACATCATGATTCCCCTACCGCCGGACACCCTGGACGCCTCAAAACCCAGGAACTTCTCTCACACGACTATTGGTGGCCAGGTTTAGCCACCTTTGTCAAGAACTATGTAGACAGCTGTTGCATCTGCCAACAGAATAAAGTAAACACACACCCATCTACTCCCCCTCTCACCCCTATTCCTGCTCCCATTTCCAACTGACCCTTCGCTCATTGCTTGGTGGATCTTATCACAGACCTTCCCCTTTCTGATGGATTCGACTCTATTATGGTTGTGGTCGACCATGGACTTTCAAAGGGGGTAGTTTTCACCCCTTGTCTCAAAACGATAGATGCTGAAGGTGTCGCAAGCATTTTCTTTTCTAAAGTTTTCTCTAGATACGGACTCTACAATAAAATTATTTCTGACCATGGACCTCAGTTCACTTCCCGATTCCAGGTCAAACTTGTAAAACTCCTTGGATACAAGAATTCCCTTTCCACTGCCTTCCATCCTCAGAGTGATGGAGAGACTGAACGAGTAAACCAAGAACTTGGGGTCTATCTCTGGATCTTCTGTGCTAATGACCAAACCGGTTGGGTGCCCATGCTGCCATTAGCCAAATTCGTCCATAATTCACACCATCATTCCACACATGGAACCTCTCCCTTTTACCTCATGATGGGTTATCACCCATGTCACCTCCCCGATACCCATCTGAAATCTGACATTCCTAATATTGAACAATGACTCTCTTTACTTAATAAAGCATGTGATGAAGCGCTAGCTGCCCATGAACTCACACATAATACCATGTGTCAACGAATTACATCTAAATTCATACCATTCTCTAAAGGCGACAAAGTCTGGCTAGAAGCCAAGAACCTCCATCTCGGATATCCTAATTGGAAACTCACTCCTAAATGTGAAGGACCATTTACCATTACTGATGTACTATCCCCTATAACTTACCAACTTGCCTTACCCACACAATGGCGCATTCACCCTGTATTCCATGCCGCACTCCTTTCTCCTTACAAAGAGAACGATACCCACAACCCTAACTTTATTCCATCACCTCCTGACCTTATCGATGGCAAAGAAGAACACGAAGTTGAAGCAGTCATTGGACACCGTGGATCTTCATCACAAAGACAATATTATGTGAAGTGGAAGGGATTCCTGAGTTCTGAGAACAAATGGATGAAGGAAGCCGAACTAGGTAATGCTTCCGAACTCCTTACTAATTATAAATGATTGCATCATCTTCTTTGATAGTAGTCGGTGCCTACTACCCTTAAAACAGGGGTAATGCTACAATTCTATTCTTTTCCTTTCACCATTTCACTTATTCACGCTTAACTAATCATTCTCAGACATTCTATCACATTCTATTGTACGATTCTCTTTTCTTTTTCTGATTCGCTATTTACATTTCATCTCCGATTCATTTATTAAAGCTCCACTTTAATACCTCTATATATACTATATCTCTTACGCTTGTATTCTTTAACTTGACCTATGCAGACCAGGGCCTGCAATATACTGCTTAACTCACATGACTCATGAATAGGTTCATGCTTTAGATCATTTGTTTCCATCTAGTCGTTCTTACGAATGTCAAGCGTAACAACTGATAGGTGAGGGGCAAAGATGAAAGACTATCATTGTCATCCTGAAATTCACATCATGTTTGTTACAATGAATAGTTATAAAAACATACCCATTCTGAGAACCTACTGTGTGTGGGAGTCCTCAGGGAGGAAGGGCTGTCTGCAGATCATTTTTTGTTAAGTGAAGGTATAGCAAATGATGAAAGTAGAGAATGTAGGTTAAGGAATGAGAGACAAGGAGTTTCTGTAGGAATTTTATCCATGCCATGATATTCTTTAGTTCTTGTTTCTCTCTCAAAGGTCAAGCATAGGCCAGAGGCCACTATAGTCAGTTACACCTAATAAGACAGATATGTCTTTATTACTGACAGAGTCATCCACTAGTGCATTATGTGATTTGCACTGTATGTGGACAAGCATTATGATAGAGAGAGATTGTGAGGCACCAGCAGATGTCACTACAATAAATTGGTAAGCAGGTTACAATATGGACATTGATACTTAGGCTTATAATCTGCTTGGCATGAAGTATTCACTGGTGTTGTGTCACTCTTCTCCTGTGCAGACTCATCAAATATCAATAGGATGTCACCTGTTGGTTCTAGGAAGAGTTTGAAGATGCAGAGTTCCAGGAGCTTATGAATCAAGTCAAACTAATCCATAATCTCTGTTTGGGTTGTGTTTGAGTCAGTGGTAATAAACACACATTGCTTGTGAATTTGACCATGACATATAGGAAATTTGCCTGCTCTCAAGAAACTGTGTTGGCTAGGAAGTCCTTCCATGACTAGGCTGATATTAGGAAGGTGAGATTAAACAAAAGGGCAACATACCAAAGGATAATATAAGTCTGTCTACAGAAGATGTTGAAGTGGGAGTGTAGATGTTAACTGATAGCAAGGCTGCAGGATCTAGCCAGTGTACACAGCTGGGCATCCAATAGTAATGGACAGGAACTTGGTGGTGAAGATACCTGATGACAACAGCAAAAAGTGGAGGATCCTGGACCTGGATTATAAGACCCTGATGGAGAAAATCAAACAGACCAGAAGAGGTGATGGTCTGTATAGACTCTGGGGTACATCCTTCCAATCCTTCACTACATTAAGCAGGCAATAAATAATGTAACCTCATGCAACCAATACTGAGTGACATAGTTTCCAAAGCTCAGTACATGTGTCATTGCAAGTACCATGAAAATCTCTGAGAGAATCTACATGCATGAGATTGAGGTTGATGGGTGCATTGCCATGTGCAGAAAATACAACAGCAAGCCAGGAAAGAGTATGTTAAATTCTAGTCTCAATATTATTGAGAAAGACAGTGGTAATATAACCCTTAAGTCATGTGGACAGTTTTTTGAGCCACTGTATACCTGCACATTGGGCAACATCCTCAAGAGAAATTGCATTGCCATAGTGGCCAGCATGATTAAGGAAAATAGCAAGCTGAATGGAAATGGGAAGTTGGGGATTATTGGATCCATTGAAAAAGATATGATGATCAGAGATTTGATCAAGGATGTTGTCAAAAATAATAGGGTCAACACATAGCTTTGCCAAAATAAGTAAGGGCAGTGTTTCTCATGATGGACAAGCATGTGTAGCTGGGGAGCTCATGGGGGAGGCTCATCTGGCTTGTTAAGGACACGAGCCCTTGCAACCTCATCACAAAGAGCTGCAATTTGGTGCTAAAGCCAATTGTGACGTGCAGTGATCTCATCAGAACCTGTAGATCCATCAGAAAATTCACTGGAGGAGCTGGAGGAAAGGGTGGGTGAAGAGGTGATGTCCATGCTTGAATCAGAGTTGGAATTGGAGTTGGAATTGGAGCTAGAATCAGAGCTTGATTCCTGAGCTTCCAATGCATGCTGATATTGGAGTTGGGCTAATGACAATGCAGTTTTATCAACTGCATGAAGGAGATCTTTACGGCTGGATGGGCAAGGCATGATGTGGCTCAAGATTGAGATATGTGTTCCCTTATCATCCCCCTAACTGATCAGTGTGATCAATAAGTGGAGTTTAAATCAGAGTTTCAAATTTTACCATGGTCAGTGTGCTAAGTCTCACTTGTCACAGATGACAGCAACCAAGCTACCATCCCAGCTGTGCTGCCCTCCCTGGATGCTACCACTGGCAACTGGTTCCAATGTGCCTTCATCTATCACCTCCCTGAAAATCAACATTCCTAACAACAATGCCAATAATACCACAAACATCATCAACTTTCATTCCCCTAACAACAACACCAATACCACTACAAACTCCATCAACTTTCACTCCCCTAACAACAACACCAATACCACTATGAACTCCATCACTCACACAACATGCAGTGCCAAAATTTTCACCTCCCAGCCAGGAGTCAGCCACACTGTGGATTTCTACGTGCTTATTCATCCACATGGGGGGCTGGTTCCTCCACCCATCAAACTGCTGCTGGCACCCAGCTCCCTCCCCCAAGCCCATATGCTACTGGTGCTTGGCCCATTCCCCCATTCCCTCACCTCCTTCAACCAAACCCTTGCCTCTTTCAACTGACCCCTCACCTCCTTCAACTGACCCCTCAGCTCCCTCTCCCAAACCCTCAGCCCCCTCTCCAAGACTCTCAGCTCCCTCCGCTGAACCAACTTGACACTGGCGCTCAGCACAGTCCCCCAGCTTACCTTCCCCCTTCACATCACCCCCCTCCTCATTTCACCGGCACCAGGGGCAGTCCAGTTGATGACCTGGATGGTGACCTCTATGATGACCCTTACGCTGATGACAATGGCCCTCTCTCTGCTCCCCACTACCAGTTGCTTGACCCATTCTGTTGTCATCAGCCCTCAGCCCACTCCCCCAAGCACATGTGCCACTATTAATGAGCCCCCCCTCCCCTCTCCCCACAGCACATGTTTTTTTGTTCACTCATGCACTTGTCTGATGGGTCTGGTTCCTGGTACTTATTCATTGTTCCCCTCCTCATGTAGTACATATAGCCTGCTGGAATTCTGTTGTTTGGGCAGGTGGAGACTGACAGACTAGTTACTATATTCCTATGTCCCTTATCATGTGCACTACTCACATTATCACTCACAAATGCACAAGTATGGTTTCAAAGTCCAATCTGTGCTGGCTGTCTATGGCCGAGTTTGTTCTCAAACTTTACTGATAGTTTACCAAGTCTTACCGAGTCTTAGCAATGTTTTAGTGAGTTTAGAAATCAACTCTGAGTCCTATTAATGTGCTTGTCCAACTCAATGAGGCTGCAAACTATGACTTACTATATCTATATGTGGGCAGCTGAAGTGTCACTGAGATATATGTAGTAGTCAGATTGTCAGATTGAGAGTGGAGACTACACTCAATGTACTATCAACAAGCATACCATCAAAAATGAAAGGGAAAATGCTGAGCTCAGCAAGGACTCATTTAAATATGCATGGATACTCCACAAACTAAAGGCTGGTATCACAATCAACATTGCTCTCTGAAAGTTGTTAATGAATATGTAGGACAAGATATGCAACACACCTGGTAGTATCTCACAACCACTACATCTTTAATTACCCCTGAGCTCCAGACCATCAGATCTCCACTGCTAGCCTAATCCATACCCCCCTGTCCCATCCACCCTATGCACACTCCATCCAGCAAGACATCCGGACTTCACCTTGTCTCAGATTCCAGACTATATCCACCTCCTCATATCCTGGTCCTGTATCCACCTCATCTTCCGGATCCCCAGATCTCTGGACCTATTCCCACCTTCTGTCCAATATCCTGCACCTATTGCCATTTAGACATCTCTGCCTTTCTGGCTTTTGGTTACCTCTTGTCCATCCTGCTTATTGATCCTTGTATGAGTCTTCATCTCCGAGTTCATTTAGTTATGTTCCATCTTACTTACTAATGTGTTTCCATGTGCTCATACATAGCCTTGCTCCTTTGCTTACTGATCCCCTCAGATATTCTCCAGTATATAATCCCTGTAGATACTCCTGTAGTTCCTCAGTTTGAATATCATCTTAGACTTTGCTCTACTTGCCCAATCCTCTCTCAGACTTTGGTGCACCTAAAGTATGTCCTATCCATCAGGCCTAGGGATTGATTCCCTAGGCTGGAGTTTTGCCTTTCTGACACTTACCCTCTTTCTGAACTTAGGTCCAATCCCTGTCTCTCTGACTCTACCTTAGGGTAGTCTACCTCTGTTTGTTTCTACATTGGACTCCATCCAATGTAGCCCCTGTTCCTTCCAGGCCTCTGGATGTCCTGCCCTCTATCCTCCATCCTCCATCCTCTGTCCTCCTGTCCTTCCGTCCTGTTTCCTGTAGAAGTGTTACCTTGCAGTGGGAACTCTCCTGAGCACTTCCTGCATTCCTCCGGAACTCTCCCACACTCCTCCAGACATTTCCTGTGCTCCTCCAGAAGTCCTCCAGACTTCATCAGACCATCATTGGACCTCATATGAAATGAAGGGCACATACTTGGGTAAGGGGCACAGTGTATGAGCTGAGGCCAAGCCCCTCTGAGTCAGTCTCTCTCTTCTTTGAGCACAACAGTTCTTAATACTGCCATACAGTCATCACCAATAGTCATGCATTCACATTCTCATGCTCAAAGGTTTAACAGGAAGGGCAAATAGAAAGTGACTGTACTTTCCAATGACAAGGTGTGTGTACAAATCTACAAGTCAATATGTTCACTGACTGTGAAGAACATGTGCAGGATATGCCAGAAGTATCAGTGTCAAAAGGCATGGAATCCTCAGCACCTGCAGGAAAGCATCCAGTAGGTTTGATATCCACCTATATTGAGCTATGTATCACCTTAATGATTCAATTTGTATAACTGTCTATAGTAGATTGAAGATTTGGATTATGATCTTTATCATATACATATCACTATGGCCACTGTTACAGTGCCCCATTCTTTTTCTCATTATCACTGCGGACACCTTATGGCTATACTTCTGATGCTTCCTTTTCACCTTGCTGTTTCCTCATGGTCTTCCTCATCTCTGACTCATACTTTGTTTTCCCATGAACCTTCCTTTCTTAGTACTTGTTACCCTTCACCCAACTTGGTCTGTGCACGATTCCTTTATGTATATAAATCCTAGTTACTGCTTGTATTTTCTCTAACTTGAATCTACTTGGTTCTTTTTGATAACTTAAACTCTAGCTCCTTGGGAAAGAGGCTAGCCTGCGTCCTCTTTGAACTCTAGATCCTGCGGGAGTCTAGACAATCGCTCCTGAGGGTGGCATTGACTTGATAAGGCCTTGTCCTTGATCAACCCTGATCTTGACTCCTTTATTGGAACAACGCTCTATCTGAGTTCGTAACAGCCACCTCCATGAGTCTTGCCTTAATGTGTATCATGGACAACACCAGCTAACATTAGGTAGGAGGATATTAGGAACTTTTATTTTTATTTTTATTTTTTGGTGGAACAATATTGTTAACTAGCAACTGATAAGGTTAATTCTAGCAGACACATTTGGGGCATGGGGGTTTCATACACTTTAGTGAATAGAATAGTCACCCAGAGGAAATACTTTATGTATGCAGATGCAGTGTGAAAATTAATGCCTTGTTCAGATTTACCTATTACATCCTGGGGGATGGCAAGGCATTGTACCCACTCAAACCCCTGATTCTCGGATCCAGTTATCAGGAAGGTTATCTTCATTTTTTAAAAGGCCACTCCAGGTCTTTAGGACCATGTCTATTTTGTAGCTTTCTTTCTGTATCTCATTGAGTTGGTGAGTAGCCTGTCAAACTTTAGTCTCATGTTAATGGTATAGATTCATCTATTGAGGATTTTGGTCTCAGAATGAAATTTTTCCTTAACTCTGCTGATTTTAATCACTCTTTCACATCTAAGCTTCCAAAGGTGTGCAGATTCCAAAATTAAGATTTTGAACAGTCTGGACACTCCCAGTTTCTCTTTCCCTTCTACATCATGGAGCATTCCTAGATTGCATCCCAGGATTGTACTGAACTGTATTTTGGGCCAACTTGACTTGTGTTTGCACCATAGATCACTGGCTGCCTTCCAGGTTATACCTGATGCTGGGGACTTGTCATAGTTGAGGAGAATGTGCTCCATGGATTCTGGTGAGTTGCAAAGGCTGCATAGTCCCCTGGTTTCACAGTGTGGGATTTTATCCCAGAACTTACCTATTTTATAGGCACCATGTAGGCTTTTTCATAGGAATCCACAAACATTTCTCAGAATGTCTCAGCTCTGAATTAAGAGCCAGACCTAGTCAGTCATTGGGGCTACTCCATTAATATTGTATACTGCATACAATGTCATCACCATGTTCATAGTGGTCAGTCTTTGTTATTTCATAGATATCTGCAAGTTTCTTATTGTTTTGTAGAAGAGGTGCTGGGTTCCCATGCATAGTTTTGTACCAGACAGTCTGAGTAGTAAGTCAATTGTTATTGTGATGTTATCATGTACATCTTTCATTATGCCTGACTTTGCAAGGGCAGTGGCTTCTTTAATGTTGGTTGTATCTACTGGTGCATCAATATCTACCAGAGTGGTTAGTGCACATTATGCTCTCAGTTTTGTGACTAATGATATCATTAAGTCTTTGTTAGGATGGTCCAACCAGTCTGTGTCTCCCTGTCTGATGAGGTTTGTCATTAAGTTCTTCCAGAGATTAGGAGATTTAATCATGAGCTGTAAGGGCACAGTTACAGACATGAGGGCTACAGCTGATAGGATGGCTCCTATCTCTCCAGTGCTGAGGGTGGCTAGATATTCTGGGAATTGATGGAGGTATTTTGGTGATCATTAGGGCCAAACCATACTCCACTGAAGGTTCAACAACTCTGCTGGCTTGCAGAGCAGAAAAAAGAAAGAAGGCTCTCACTCTGGGGTGAGAGAAAAGCCTCTAACTCCCTAAGTGTTGATTGAAATGTGCCAAGCAATATGTTCAACCCTTGAGGGAAGCAAGGAAAGCAAAGATCTACAAAGTGACACCAGGTCAACTCTGGTGAAGTGTGATGAAAGTGCATGCAGAAATATGCAGCACATAGGTGCATGAAGTGTAGGAATAAGGCACAAGTTGTGTGTAAATGTGTAAAGACTGGTGAATGTCATCAAGACATAAACTGAGGCTGCTGAATAGTGACTGATGATGGTAGACTGTGCTGAGGACTAGGGTAATGACTGAGGGATGCTAACTCATGATAGATTCTAACTCCAGATGATGACTATGGTGGTAGGTGATTGGTGGTTCTAAGTACTTGCACACTTCCTAGGCAACAGGTAAGCTATGCCTAGGTGCACTCCCAGGGCTCATGTTAAGGTCATACTCAAGAGATAACTGGATCCAAAGGGCTTTGGCCTCAGCTTGTGCACTGTGCCCCTTACCCAAGTATTGCCCCTTATTTCAGGAAGGCAAGACTAACATGTCCGGAAGGGCAGACGAGTAGCGTAGCAGATCCAGATGACTTCCAGATGCAGGATAAGTATCATAGGGCTAATCCGGACGAGTCCAGACTAGAAACTAATGGTAATGGACTGTTGGAGACAGAGGCAGATACCAATAGACTATAGGAATCAATCCCAAGTCTCGGAGGGTGACGAGAGTAGAGATACTCAAGTCTGGAGGACAGGAATGAGTAGAACTAAGATGATATTTGAACTGAGGTACTACAGAGAGTTACAGGAGGTTATATACTATAGGTATCTAACAGAATGATCAATCAGCAGAGTCCGAGGCTATGTACGAAGCATATGGATAGTCTATTGGTAAGTAGAAATGGATCACAAATAATGAAACGGAAATGAAGCATAGGTAACAGATCAGGGAGCAGGACAGATATACAGATAACCAAAATACCAGAGTTAGGGGATTACCAAAAGGAGACGAGCGCTGGTTGTGGATTCAGATGAATTGTGGACCAGACCGGATGAGTGGACAGAATGGATGACAAGATGTTGAAGGGAGATAAGATGTGGATAGGATTGGAGATAAGATGTGGATCAGATCTGAGATCCGGATATGCAGATATGACAGCTCAGAAGTAAATAGGGAGCACTGTATGTATGTAAGTGAGGTAAAGTAAGAGTCCATGATGAAATAAAGTATCGTACAATGCCAGATATGGTCTGATAATGAGAATAAACAAGAAGGGATGCACCAGGGAACTGGTTGGACAATGGATGGAAGTTCCAGGATACTGTGCAACATAGTGCAACTGATTGTGGGAAGAGCATGCAAGGTGCATGCATGGGAATGTGTCACATAGTGCAGGAAAGTGTCACACCTCTAGCATGTTTTGCAGGGCAGTCATAGGGAGTGAGTTGTACACTGTACCAATCGTCAGGAGTTGAAATATGCATGATATATGCCTAGAGGAATCTCATTCTCTACACCATCTCCTGACATATAGATACCATCTCTATCTCCTTTGTGTGTGCCAGTGATGATGATGCTGGTTAATTGTGGGAGTACACTGGGTAGTGTAGGAGACTGATAGGCTGATGAGCTGCAGGAGGAGTCCAGTAGTACAAAGGCCCAGAAACCAGTTTCTAGAGAGTCTGGAGAGAAGAAGATAGGATTGAAGATCTTGTCTTGTTATTTATTGTAATTACCTTCATTCCCAGTGAGCTACTCTGGCACTATGTTGAGAGAATAAGGGGGTGAGCTTGTTTTAGAGTGCCATTTCAGAAGGATACACAGAAGTATGTCTTTTGCTAGTTTTGCACATTTAAAAGGTTTGTTGCAGTTCAGGAGGGTTCAGTCTTGTGAGCAGGGATTACAAGGGCAGTTCTTGTGTTGTCTGTGGAGGAGTGAGTTCTTAGTGGCAATTGTCTCTATTTGACCTACTGAGGTGATGAGGTGTTTTTCCCTCAAGCAATTTGCATACAGGTGATTGTTGAGTTTATTCAATTCATCTAATGGAACCATATTGGTAGTTGTCTTGCGATGTCAGGGTTTTGGAAGCAATTTGCCTCATAGATAAACTAGAGGAGCAGAGAATAAGAATATTATCCTGTTGAGCAAAGGAGATGGGCTTTATGATAATTATGTTAAAGTTCATGATGTTATGTGGGTTTATATATGTAAATAATATTAAAATCAGACCAAATATTGATTATTGCACCACTGGGTCGTTCATGGTAGCTTTGAGCTGGGTTGACAGTTTATTCTCCTTCATAGGTATTAGTGTTTTAGTATTTATGCAGCATAAGCTGGTTGTGCTGTTTTTGAATCTGTTGAACACAGCCTGGGGATTGGATTCCATGGTTTATTGATTTTTTGATGAGGTAATTTCTTGTTGAAGGGTTTTACCCAGCTCAATAATCTTATTGCTAAGTTTCTTGTCTTTCAGAATGAAGAGGGGCATGGACCACCTTCCTGTACCAACAAAGGGCATTGTTTTGCTTAATATTCTAGCTGAGACAAGTTAGTGATTGGTATGTAGGCCTTGGGGGATATATTTCATTTGTGACTAAATGGGAAAAACTCATCCTTAATGTAGATATGGTCTAAATACAGTCTATATGGGATTGGTGACTGCCTTGTTGTGCTGATTGGGCAAAGATGTATTAAAGCAGGTCAGGGTGTTCTGTTCACCAGCCATCTCTAAGTTTAAGGTATATTTTAAGCTCATTGAGCTTTAAGATAGGGCCTTGGGTATCATGTTTTGGGAGGAGATGGTCTAGTGAGTCTTCAACTAGGTTGAAGTCTCTGAGCATAATGTCTCGCTTGGGGAGACCTCAGAGTTTTGAGAAGACATAGTTCCAAAAATATTGGTTATTTTGGGGGTCATTTGGGACATAGATTACAAGAATCTCAAGGGTGTCATCTTTTTGCCATGGAATGATAATATATAGGGCCTGGCCATGTATGAGGTTGTGTACTTTGATTCCTGATGTATTAACCAGGTTTTTATTCATGACTATGGCTACTCCTTTGGTGTTCATTTGGGTTGGGTCTATGAAAGATGTAATGTGGATTCTTAATCCAGGGGTAGAGTTCAGGGTGGATTCATCTTCCTTGGTCAGGTGAGTTTCCTGCAGTGCCAGTATGCCAAGTTTCTGATCCTTCATAATCTGGTTGATGTTAGATCATTTATCGGTACTATTATACCATCTTCCCCTCATGTTTAGGGTTGTGACTTTAATGTTCACATGTGAATTTTTGCCTCTAGGACAACATTTTGTGCTTGTATCATGTGCTTGACCCATGTAAGGGTCATGAGTTTCTGGAAGAGTGATGGGACTCATTTTCATAGACTATGCTGTTGCATTGAGTGGTGTGTTCATTGGAGGTTTGAGAATTAGCAGCTAGAGGGGAAGAAGGTAGATCGTAGATCAGTAACAGTGTTCTGGTGCCTATCTCTATAACCTGCTGTTCCTTCCTCAAGGGGATGGCTGATGGGCAAAGTGCATCCCTCTTTGGATCTGTGGGACCTGTAACTATTGCTATGTATGTAGACTGTGTTAATTGATTGTGATGTTTGTGTTATAGTGTTAGCAATTAAAATATAGCACCATGCCTTAACCATAGCAGTGGACCACATTGGATTATCCCAGGAGGAACTATGTCGTAGGGGAGCCTTTTATTCAATAAGGTGATAAAAAAGGCCCATCCATGATTTCAGCATCTCAGCACATCCCTGGCCTAAAAAGGCCACTGTTTCAAGTTTACAGTCTGGAGCTTTCCTGTTCTAGCAGTAAATTTGAGCTCCTGTAGACTTATCCATGTTGTGTTGTGAACCTGTTCTGGTTTTTGGACAGGCCTCCCTTTATCATTATATATAGAGAGAATCATGACAGGATTTGATTGAAGGATATATCATGTTGTAGGTACATGTGATACAGAGGGGTATAGTATATACAGGAGCTGTTAGGAGCTCAAGACACTATTTTAGCTTATGGAAATCAATGTGTTCAGGAGATTAGTTTGTCTTTCCTCTACCTCTCTTGGTGTGTCCATGGGTATAATCTCTGGTAAACCTTCTGCTCCCACAGCTAGGACTGTCATTGAAGGCTCCCCTGCCATGGCTGGACATGGCATGATTATCTAAGGTAGTATTGGAATTGTCCACATCTTCTGGAATGGATGAGCTGAACTGCCCAGGGATTCTCAGGAAGAGGCATAAGCCTGTAAGATGGTCAAAGGACCTATATTTTATATAGACAAATTGGGCATCTTGACAAGCAGTGCCATATCTGTAGTTTTCAGAGAAGTAGAAGAACATGTGCATTATATTAGTCCAATTGAAGTATTGCTTTAGTGTAAAGGCAGGGGGGGAATTGAAATAGACATTTCAGATAGTTTCCTTGACCATTGTTGAGAGGATAAGGCTCAAGCTTAAAACCCTTACTGATTCTATAGTATGTAGGGCTGCTTCCGCATCTGGGAGGGGGATATTGTCATCAATGAATTGCATAACATCTCAGTTAGAGTGGATGGTGTCTTTGATAATTTCAGCAATCTTTTTATCAGTAGATTCAGAGTCTGGGAAGGAAAAGTTCTCTAGGGTAAATATGTAGGTGGGAAGGGGTTGCTTGAAAGGGATGAAGAAACAAGATATGTCCACAGAGGAGCATACATGGAGGTGGAGAAGCCTCTCAATTGCTTCAGGTGACATCCCCAGGATCAGGAAGTGCCATGGAGGTGGAAGGCATTCAATAAGCTCTATTGCTGCAGTGGGGTGCTAATGATTAAGAATTCAGCATCTGATTCACCAACAATTTTAGTGATCATGTCCTTCGGCTTTGCAACAGTGCCTTGTGCATTACTCTCATACTTGGCCCTGTAAGTTCTCACCCATGCTTTGGCACCTTCTCTTTTAGAATTTGAGAGATGTTGTGCCAGGTAGATTGGCCCAGTTGAGGGATTGGGAAGCCACCTGCTGGGGTGACTGTGATTTTGTAGCCACTTTCTAGGGTCCTCACCCTGTTAACTAGGATGGGCAGTAAGTTAGATTTCCTTCTTGGAGTTATGTTCAGTATACACCTGAGACTTCCATCATCATGGAAGAGTTGGATTGGAGATAGTTCCACTGACTAGAGAGAGTAGGCTGTTGAGCAGGTCACTCTAAGTTGGGCCACTTGTCTGCATTGGTAGTGAAGGTTACATTAGAGGTGATATTCTTGGGTGGAGAGGGGGTGTTGTTTCCATTTGTGTTAGAAGGAGCATCAGGTGTAGGAGATACAGTGTGAGTGTGCTTACTAGCATGGAAGTCTGTATTTATATGGTGCATGAGGGGAGTGACAGTGGTAGTTGACTCAGTCTGAGTGGTTGGTAATGTAGGAGTGTTATTATCAGAGGGCATTGCAAAGAATAGGGTGTTGTTACACTATGTATAGGTGGTTGAGTTTCAAAGGGACATTGGCCTGTATACCAGTAGAGGGCATGTCAGGACCAGGAGGTATGATAAGGGAGTGAGAAACACAAGGTTTACTCTGCATATAGATGTTGTTATTGTTGTCATTAGTAGGAGTGCCAGTGACAGCAAATTCAACATGGTCCATGACTGAGTCACTTGAAATCTTCTAGTTGCAGAATGACATACCATTGATTTTTATCAACCTTTCCCCTTACAAACAACCCAGCTACATAAGGATGAGATTAACATAAGCATAAAACAAAACTTATAGAATTTATGTTGATTCCTTGACAGTAGCACAATTGAGAGGGACTAGATAGCACTCTTGGCAGTTGATGTCTTGAAGGAGCATCTCATCAAATGCATAGGTGATGAACACAACAATCATCAATGTATGACCCTGAGTCAGAGCAGTGCTGGGTATGCTGCTCTGGCATTATCAGGATGGTTTGGTTCAAAAAATGTCCTAGGAACTAAAGCTAGCCATAACTGCTTCTGTAGGCATGTTCTGATATACATCTTGCAACTAATAGGGGTTAAAAGGCCACAACTGGTGTGTGTTGGTGAGGTCTAGGGTGACCTGCCAGTGATGATTGGCTTGAATTTTAGATATTGCTGTGTCACTATCTAGCATGCAACAGATCCATGTTATAGACAAAATTCCTAAATACTAGTATGGGTGGTAAGCATTGATTTGGGACAGATATGACAGTGAGGAAGGAGTACTGGCAAAGTCAAGGCCCCAGACAAGACTGTCTTACTTGAATGTATTGAAACACAGGGACCTTGTATATATTATAACAATCACAAGTGAGCTAATATGCAATACTTAAGCCAGTAGCCTCCAATCGGTCTAGTGTCACTATTTATTGGCATATTGATTTCATACCAAGTGTTTGTAGCACTGATACCAAAATAAACCTGAATAAAATTGAGTAACTTATCAGCATGTAAGTTTGAAGCAATCAAACCTGTAAGCAGCCATAGGCAATATGTGTGGCTTCCACTGTGGTCATGTCATGTAGAGTAGCATTACAGGTGTGTCACACATGTCTTCCCTCCATATTGTCATATGCCATTCCAGACTCTCAACTCTAAATCTGCTTCTCCAGATATCTCCAATGATCTGATCTATCTTTATCTTCCTTCTGGAATCCAAACCCTATATCAGTGCCTAACCCCATTTAGACTTCCCCTGTCTCTGGACTCTGGTTAACTATGTTTTCCTTTGATTACTGATCTGTTACATACATTTCATTTCCAGTATTCATTATTGGTGATCTGTCCTACTTACTAATAGACTTTGCATATGCTTTGTACATAGCCTTTGTATTTGCTGACTGATTCCTATATGAAACCTACAGTATATAAACCTGCTGTAACTCTCAGAAATACTTCAGTTTGAATATCATCTTAGTTCCTGCTCATTCCTGTGTCCTCCAGACTTGAGCCAAGTCTCCTGTCATATTCTGAGTCTGAGGATTGTATCCTAGACTACATCTCTGGCTCTACCTTAGGGTAGTCTATCCTCTGTTATTTTCTAGTCTGGACTTTATCCAGATTAGTCTTATCTGCTTGTCCAAGTAACATCTGGACATCCATCAGATTTATCTCACATTTCAGATCTGGATGTCTGTTGTCCACCCTAGTCAAATCCTAGAAACTCCAGATGACTGTTCTAGCCCCCGGAAATTAAGGGCACATACTCAGGCAAGGGGTACAGTATATGAGCTGAGGCCAAGCCCTTGTGATCTGACCCCCTTGAGCACACAACCTTAACACATATGCACTTGAGGGACTTGTGAAAATGTACCACATAGTCTAATAAACAAAGGAATGTTAATCTAAAACAATATCAAACAAATGCCTACTCACTGTCCTGTATGATTTGGGAAATCATGCAGAACATATATATGACATATCAGCCCATATTTCCATAGTCTGTTAGCTTAGTCCTGTTAAGGTCATACTCAAGGCTAAATGGATCCTAAGGGCTTTGGCCTCAGCTTATGCACTGTGCCCCTTACCCGAGTATTGCCCCTTATTTCAGGAAGACAAGACTAACACATCCAGAGGGTTGGATGAGTAGTGTAGTGGATCTGGATGACTTCCGGATGCAGGATAAGTATTGTAAGGCTAATCCAGATGAGTCTGGACTAGAAACAAATGGTAGTGGACTGTCATAGACAGAGGCAGATACTGATAGACTATAGGAATCAATCCTAAGTCTCAGAGGGTGATGAGAGTAGAGATACTGAGGTCCAGAGGACAGGAATGAGCAGAACTAAGATGATATTTGAACTGAGGTGTTACAGAGATTTACAGGAGGCTATATACTATAGGTATCTAACGGAATGATCAATCAGCAGGATCCAAGGCTATGTATGAAGCATATGGATAGTCTATTGGTAAGTAGGAATGGATCACAAATAATGAAACAGAAATGAAGCATAGGTAATGGATCAGTGAGCAGGACAGATATACAGATAACTGAAGTACCAGAGTCAGGGGATTACCAAAAGGAGATGAGCACTGGTTGTGGATTCGGATGAATTATGGACCAGACCAGATGAGTGGACAGATTGGATGATGAGATGTTTGATGGGGATAAGATGTGGATCAGATCTAAGATCTGGATATGCAGATATGACAAGTCCTCAGACTACACAAAATGTACTTTGAGTATAGACTCAAGTGCAATATTTCACTTTGCATACTCCAATCATGCAAAAATATGGTATTTTAAAGAAAAGTCATATAAAAGCTTAGGTTATTGCCTATCTTCTGCTCATTTATTCCTCCTGGATTAACTCCTTTGCAATCTAGGCAAGGACAATCCAACTAGTCTTTTTATCTTCCTTTCTATAAGTCCTTTAGTATATCAAGGCAGGGGAAGCTCCCAGCAGTATTTGCTGCATATTTTTGTGCATAGTATGCACTAATTTATTATTTTCTATCTAGTTGATCCTAGGACTAGAAAGACCCACTCACAAAATCTCTTCTTTTGTCCAGTCAAGTACAAGACTAAATAAAACTCATTTACATATTCTACATTATCTGTCTTGCCAGATAAAGCTAGACTTCCATTGTAGAACCCCATTTACAACCAGGTAGAATAAAAGCACTAGGCTATATAGCAGGTAACCTCCTACAAATGACACATTATCTACCATGAAAGAAGAAAAGTTGTAGACCATTGAAGGTTCAAAAACTCTGCTGGCTTGCAGAGCAGAAGAAAGAAAGAAGGCTCTCACTCTGGAGTGAGAGAAAAGCCTCTAACTCTCTAAGTGTTGGTTGAAGTGTGCCAGGTGATATGTTTGACCATCAGGGGAAGCAAGGAAAACAAGATCCACAAAGTGACACTGGGTCAACTCTGGTGAAGTGCGATGAGCATGTGTGCGGGAATACAGAGTGTGTAGGAGCACAAAGCATGGGAATAAGGCACAAGGAGTGCGTGAATATATAAAGACTGGTGGATGTCATGAAGGTATAAACTGGGACTGCTATGAAGGAGATTGTGTTACGATGAACTAGGATAGGTGCAACGACAGATACTCGATAAGAGTAATGTCTGCAGTTGAGTCAAGACCTCGCAAATGTGAGGCTTCTTAAGACAAGTTAGAGAGAGTGTCTCCGACTTGAATATTGATATCAGACACTTAGGATTGGGGGTCCTAAGTGAAGGATGTTTCAGGTAAAACCTAGTAGATTAAAGTAAAGATCTGCTAAGTACATGGCTGAGCTTTTATAGATGTAGTGGCTTTAGGGCCAGTATGTATTCGTCATCAAGACAAGTCAGAGATAAGGCATACGTCATCGGAAAGGTGAGTCATCTAGCGATGGCTGCTGCGGTCGTGATGTAATACAGATATGATGAAAGGTTTAGCCTAATGATGGCGCTGTGAGGCACGGTCATGACGTAATACACAAATGAAGTGAAGAAAAGAGATAGGGGTAGACACGATTGTAACATTACCCCCCGTTTAAGGATGAAGTCACCAACTTCAGTTATCTTGATTAGCCCAGTAAATGGGGTTGGCGTCGTAGTTTGAATAGAGCAGATCGTCCTGCTCTTCGGAGATAGATTGTGCCATCTCGGTGCTGTGGGTGATAGCATCCTGCTCGATCTCCCATCGAGCTAGAGTGTCGTAGAAACCGACGTCAGTCCATACCAGTGGAATAACTGCTTCTCCTTTCAACTCTCTACAGAAGACCGACAAATGGCTGGGTGCATACTCTTTGCAGACTCTGCAATAATATGCAGGGCAGTTCTTGTGACAGTGTCCGGCGACGTGGCAATTGCAACATACGATGTTGTCGATCGGCGGTGTTTTCATGACAGTGACGGAGGAGGACTGGTTTGGGGGAGAAGGTGATCTAGATTGCTTAAGCGCTGTTTTAGTTGGGGATGCGGAAGTTGTTCGTTTAGCGGCGAGACGAGAGGATCTTCGTTTAAGCAGGAGTCTGCATGTGGTGCGTGCGATGGGGTTAGGAGGAGGAGTAGTTGGTACGTCAAGTACAGTAATAGGAGGGATATTATCACCCTGATGCTCTTCAGTAGTCGTAGTAGGAGCTGGTGGTAAGACCGGAATAGTGATGTGAGGGGATGGTGGTCATGCAACCAGGTCGAGGGCAATGCGCTCGGTGACGATATGGATAGCTTCTCTAATAGCATCTCTAGTCTCCTCAGGCAGGAGGTGGATCGCAGTATTGCGAATATGTATATGAAGATGGTGGAAAATGGTTTTATGATGCTCATCATCCAGGAGAGCAGCAGTACGATCAATAAGGCTGGCATCTCTAATAATCCTGATAATGAGGCCGCTAGATATTGCCCCTCATTCCCCAAGAAGGCGGTCTATCTCTATAGCGTATTGCTGGGAGGTGATGGCGGATTCAAATAGAGCACTTGTTTCTACCTGGTCAATGACCGAGAAGTAATCAGTGAGGGTAGAGTCGTCGGTGAGAGTTAGGGTGGAGTTGGAAGCTGGTGATGTCTCTACTGGAGATGGAGGACTGGGAGAATACAAGTGGAGATCTTGGTGTTGATGGATGGCAAGAGATGGATAATGAAACCTTGAATCACCTCATTCAATTCCCTGGAGGGAAGCCCATGCTGTTCGCTGAGTTTCAGTCGAAGAGTGGTCTCTGCACATGGGAGGAGGACATGTTGAAGAAGTTTATCAAGGAGAACAACAATATGGAACAATTGTCACTGCTGTGGCATCAGTGTGTTGGGGTCTTGGCAGTTGTGAATAAGATTTGGTTATCCAATGAAACAGAAGGAGACATGCCTGGAATTCTCATCGCTGATGAAGTGGGAATAGGGAAGACAGCACTCATGATGGGGACCATCACATTCATAATTGACACGCACTGGGTGCAGGAAGTTGCTGCAGGAAGAGGCAGACCAGCAGGTGTAACTTCCAACATTAACATTAACCTCATGCACATGCACAATGCATCAATTCTCAGTAAGTATTCATCTCATGCAATTGCTACCCTGAGGGAACTGCAGCACCCATGGGTGTAGGTGTGACATGAGCATGCGGTCCTCATGGGGAGCCATTGCGTCATGCTGTCAATAATTGTTAACCTTGCTATTCTCTGTCACAGAGGAACATCCCTTTTTTTCAGGACAACCTAGCATCCCCAACCTCCCCCACATCATCATTGTGCCAAACTCACTGATCAACCAATGGTATTCTGAGTTGTGCACATTCTTTGCCCCCAAAGCTGTAGAGATCTACTTCTATCTGACAGCTGGGATAGCATTTGATGAGTTCTGGAAGGGGCCATGGGCCATGTCAACCACACCCTTGATTCACCATATCATCCTGGTGACACATTCAGTGAGAACCATCAGCCAGCTAAAGTTTCAGGCCCATATGACACATTTAACAGGTCATGACCATGAGCGGCAAAGTGTTTGATACCTGCAAAGGCACCACAGGTCACAACAGTGGAAAGGCATCTGATGCCACACATTCAATTAATTTGCATGGCCAAGCAGCTATGTGCCTTTAGTCCTGCTGCAGATTTCTTACCTTGTCCATTGATGAGGTCCATGAAATGCGGAACCTCAACTCCAACTTTTATGCCACCCTTGAGATTACCAAGGTGTCCATTGTCAAACTGATATCATCTGGGACTCCACTGTATACCAGCACAAAGGTGTGTCTCTCGTCACTCAATGTCAATCCCAACTCAGAATTATAAAGGACCTTTGTAATCTGGGAAGGCTGGTGCGCATACCATATTTTGTAGGCAAGGATGGCAATGACCATGAGAAGGAACACTGGAAGAAGCTACAAGCTGCTCAACGAGCACTGATGCACAAGGACAGGGAAGAAGCCACAGCACACACCATTCAGTGGATGGCGGCCAAGCAAACTGAGTATCAGGAGCCTGGAGTCAAGATGCAGATATGTAAGGTTACAAGTGCATGGATTGCTGCTATCAAGTGTGGCTACAATGGCCAAGTCATCCAATGAACAGTAGAGTCCAAGACCTTTGATGGACAGAAAATCAATGATACTCTGGCGCCCTATATGATGGTTATAATGCCCATGCATCTTGATAAGACAGAGCTTGAGATCAACATGAGCATCATGAATCAAATTACAGGCTCATGAGTAGACAGCTCATGAGGGGGCTGTGTAGATCTCCTGACATAACTGCCTTGCACAGATCATTGGCTGCTCCAATGGATGATAATGTTAAGAACCATGTTGCTCAAAGGAGAGAGACTGACTCAGAGGGGCTTGGCCTCAGCTCATATGCTGTGCCCCTTACCTGAGTATGTGCCCTTCATTTCATATGAGGTCCAATGATGGTCCAATGAAGTTCGGAGGACTTCCAGAGGAGTGCGGGAAACGTCCGGAGGAGCGTGGGAGAGTTCCAGAGGAATGCAGGAAGTGTTCAGGAGAGTTCCCACTGCAAGGTAATACTTCTACAGGAAACAGGATGGAAGGATAGGAGGTCTGAAGGTCCAGAGGACAGGAGGGCAGGATGACAGAGGACAGAAGGACAGGATGTCCAGAGGTATGAAGGACAGGAGGATAGGATGTCCAAGGGTTAGGAGGACAGAACATCCAAGGGTACAGAGGGCAGAACATCCAAAGGACAGGATGCCCAGAGGTACAAGGGACAGGAGGTCCAGAAGGAATAGGGGCTACATCGGACGAAGTCCAATGTAGAAGCACACAGAGGTAGACTACCCTAAGGTAGAGTCGGAGAGACAGGGATTGGACCTAAGTCTGAAAAGAGGGAAAGTACCAGAAAGGTGGAGCTCCGGCCTAGGGAATCAATCCCTAGGCCTGATGGGTAGGACAGACTTAGGTGGACCAAAGTCCGAGAGAGGATTGGGCAAGTCTAAGTTGAGGGAACAGGATCTAAGATGATAGTCAAACTAAGGAAACTACAGGAGTATCTACAGGGGTTATATACTGGACAATATCTGAGGTGATCAGTAAGCAAAGGAGCAAGGCTATGTACGAGCATGTGGAAACACATTAGTAAGTAAGACGGAACATAAGTAAATGAACTTGGAGATGAAGACTTGTACAAGGATCAATAAGCAAGACAGAACAGGAGGGAACCGAAAGCCGGAAAGGCAGAGATGCCTAAATGGGGATAGGCACAGGATATCGGACAGAGGGTGGGAATAGGTCCGGAGTTACTATCCAGAGGTCCAGGGGTCTGGGGATCCAGAAGACAAGGTGGATACAGGACCAGAATATGAGGAGGTGGATATAGTCCAGAATCCGAGATGAGGTGAAGTCTGGATGTCTTGCTGGATGGAGTGTGCATAGGGTGGATGGGACAGGGGGGTATGGATCAGGCTAGCAGTGGAGATCCAATGGTCCAGAGCTCAGGGGTAAATCTGGAGTGTAGTCAATCCTACTGAGGTGTGGAGCACACAGTGGAAGGGGATCTGGGAATGGGTTGGATATGAAGTGGGGTCCAGACATAGGCTTGGAAGGTGTGGGAATATTATGGAATGTGAGTCCGGATTGTGGGATATGACAGATAACATCAGTTTCAACATGGTACATCTTTGGTCCCCTCAGGGAGCCACAGACTGACACAGCTGCAGAAATTCTACCTGGATGGACGCACAAAGGTCACTTTCCCACGTCACACGTCACCTATATATCCCACCGTGAAGTCATTGGAAGAGTGGGACATGGTCAGGTTGATGAGGGTTGACATGTTGGTCACACTGCTGGCTTGGTATCTGGAATCTGACAGCCAAACCACCTTCAACATTGAGAATGGGAACACCAACACTATGCAAGGTGCAGATTTGCAGATGGCAGTCAACATCAAGGACCCTACTGCTTCAGCACCAGACGCAAATCTGATGGATCAGAGTGATAGATATGTGCCTCAGCAATCCAATAACATGATCATGGGCAAAGTCAATGCGCAGTATGTCAAGATGCTTGACCTCATGACTATGGGCATGCACAAGATCCTCATATACATGGAATTTCCTATGATGGCCCCCCTACTTGTGTCAGTGCTACAGTTGTACAATATTGTGCCACTCATCATGCATGGAGGGCACAGTATCGAGGAGAGGAACAAAACTGTCCAAAAGTTCATGGCACCATTGGCCTCAATCTTACAGCTGCCAGCATTGTCATTCTCTTTGTGCATCTCACTCACATAGCTGATTTGTATGTTTGTGATACTGATGGTAAACCAGGACCAATGCTGGTCACGCATGCTGGTGAATCAGATCATTGGACGTGCATGGCAACTAGGCCAAACATGGGGGGTCCTTGTCTACAACATGGTGGCATTGGGAACTGTCAACATCTTGATGGTTGATCATGGAGAGGGGAAGGGGAATATGCTAGGACAATTCTTACCTGCAAACAAAGGTAAGTTAGGATTAATTGGCATGTATACAATCTTACTTTCAGCAATAGGTGTCATCATGACTATCCAGTGGCTGATGCAGATGACGACGATGAAGTGGAAATTATTGTTACACCCACACCAGCAGCCAAATCCTCAAAGTCACAGAAGAAAGTCACAAAAGGCAGCAAGAAACAAACCTGTCATATCCCACAATCCGGACCCATGTTGCATCATATTCCCACGCCTTCCAAGCCTACATCCAGACCCCACTTCATATCCAACCCATTCCCAGATCCTCTTCCGCTGTGTGCTCCACACCTCAGCAGGATTGACTACGCTCTGGATTTACCCCTGAGCTCCAGACCATCGGATCTCCACTGCTAGCCTGATCCATACCCCCCTGTCCCATCCACCCTATGCACACTCCATCCAGCAAGACATCTGGACTTCACCTCATCTCAGATTCCGGACTATATTCACCTCCTCATATTCTGGTCCTGTATCCACCTTGTCTTCTGGATCCCCAGATCTCCAGACCTCTGGATATTAACTCCGGACCTATTCCCACCCTCTGTCCGATATCCTGTGCCTATCCCCATTTAGGCATCTCTGCCTTTCTGGCTTTTGGTTACCTCTTGTTCCATCTTGCTTATTGATCCTTGTATGAGTCTTCATCTCCAAGTTCATTTAGTTATGTTCCATCTTACTTACTAATGTGTTTCCACATGCTCATACATAGCCCTGCTCCTTTGCTTACTGATCTCCCCAGATATTCTCCAGTATGTATAACCCCTGTAGATACTCCTGTAGTTTCCTTAGTTTAAATATCAACTTAGGCTTGCCTAATCCTCTCTTGGACTTTGGTCCAGCTAAGTCTGGCCTATCCATCAGGCCTAGGGATTTATTCCCTAGGCCAGAGCTCCGCCTTTCTGGCACTTCCCCTCTTTCCACACTTAGGTCCAATCCCTGACCCTCCAACTCTACCTTAGGGTAGTCTACCTCTGTTTGCTTCTACATTGGACTTTGTCTGATGTAACCCCTATTCCTTCCAGACCTCCAGACCTCCTGTCCCTCGTACCTCTGGGCATCCTGTCCTTTGGATGTTCTGCCCTCTGTACCCTTGGACATTCTGTCCTCCTAACCCTCGGACATCCTATCCTCCTGCCCTCTGTACCTTCGGATGTCCTGTCCTCTGTACCTCTGGACCTCCTGTCCTCCATACTCTGGACCTCTGGACATCCTGTCCTCCTGTCCTCCGGACCTCCTATCCTTCCATCCTGTTTTCCTGTAGAAGTATTACCTTGCAGTGGGAACTCTCCTGAGCACTTCCTGCGCTCCTCTGGATGTTTCCTGCACTCCTCCAGAAGTCCTCCCGCACTCTCCACCAGAGTAGCCAGCCTCCAGAAGTCCTCCAGACTTTGTTGGACCATCATCGGACTTCCTCTGAAATGAAGGGCACATACTTGGGTAAGGGGCAGTGTATGAGCTGAGGCCAAGCCCCTCTGAGTCAGTCTCTCTCCCTTGAGCAACATGGTTCTTAACAGAACCACATGCAACATTGTACAGACAGGGGACAATGACGGTGAATTCCTTGACATTAACAGCATTGTGCTCAATGAGGTTAGGGAGCAGCAAGACAGTGAGGACAAGGCCACTGCCACTTGCAAAGGAAAAGGAAAAGCAAAGCCTCAGGCTAATGCTTCTGTGATGGACAAGACTGAGCCAAAGCCCCAGGGTAAAGATGAGGCTATGGCTGATGGAGAGCTCAGCAATGTTGAGAGGTCACATTTTGTGGAATTTTACAGTAAGTGTGAGTATTACCTCAATATCATATGGTGTGAAACACAACTGAATCTTCACAGTAAGAGTGAGTGACAAGGGAATTCAGTCAGCTGCCACCACTGTCACTGCATCAAACAATGGTCTCATCAGGAAGGCAGTTATGGAGACAGGAACACCAGCTGAAGCCGCACAGAGTAGTAAGGAGATGGAGGAGAAAGCTGATGATCCCCAGGAGGAACTGTGTGCTGAGACAGCCAGCAATGGTGACTCAGCTCAACATCAGGTTGCACAATGGTCTCTCCCTTCCAGTGGTGCTCATATTGAGTCACCTGCAGGGGGTGTGGATGCAAGGGTCACTGGCACAACAACACTCAGGCAGCCACAGGATGATCAGACCACCACACTCTCTGTTGCTGAGTCAATGGTAGAAGCCCAGATAATGTGACCCCCTGAGGGAGCTGTGATGCAGATTGATGACCCTGCCATTGGCAGCTGCGAAGGTCAGTATCACCTGTCATTAATACTCACAGTGTCAATAACATTTCATGTACCCAGCCTCTGACACAAACAAGGGGTTTGAAGATGCCATAGATATTAATCACCACAACACTGCCACCCAGGGAGAAAACTCCTTCCTTGGTCATGATAAGGATTTCAATGCCGAAATGGACTTGGGCAGCATGCAACATTGTGCTCAGGTGAGAATGTCTCATTGCAAATACACATGTACTCACTGTTGCAATATATGAGCAGGATGACACAGTGGATCACATACTCCAGGAGCAAACTCAGTCTGCCCAGCCAGGGATTGCCCAAATATCGCAACCTATGCAAGATTTGGATGCTGGGTTCAAATGTCACCACAGCAAGGTCTCACCTGAGCAGTTGCCAAGAAAGAGTCCACCCTTTGCCCCACCTCCACCATGCAAAAAGGTAAACTTCAATGCTAAATCACCTGAGTCCTCCACTCCAACTGGTGCTGGTGGCAACACATTTCCTGGCTCTTCAAAGGAGCCCATGGTTCTACTCCATCAATCAGCTGTGCCTGATTATGCTCTGGTACCATGACATGTCCATCCATCTGCTTGTGGATTGCCCAGAGGTCACAGTTTGCATCACTGAACATTGTTGTCTAAGATCTCACAATTATTATATAAGTCATATAGGGCCACATCCTTGGCAGGGCCCACTACCTATTTGTCTAGGTGTTTTTTGGTCGGCTTGTCCATCGTGAGAATAAACTTCGGATATGTGCAAATGTGTTTGGACTCTGTGTTTTCTGTTAGGTTCAATGCTCTCACTCAGTTGTTATGTCATCTACTGAAGCCTTTGGTATTTTTTCAAGTCAAGTTAATGCTATTTGTGATCTTCTTTTGCATCTGGTTGTTACCTTGGTGATCCTTCTCTTGTCCAGTGTGTTTGCTGGAATCATCATAACAATTATGATGAGCTAATAAGTGTCTCAATTCTGTCTCAACATGCTCTTCTTTTGACTGTCATCAGGCTGCCTTCTCGTGGATTCACGTTGACTTCTGATGCTGATTGGTGTGGCTCTGTCTCTGATTTTTAGCACTTTGCTAACACAAGTGCTCACTGCCTTGGCTTTATGCTGGAAACTGGTATTTTTTACAAGGACTCAGTACATATGAAAAAAAAACACCTACTTGAGTGATTGAAGCAAACTGGATCAACTAATGATGAGAATGGTGCATTGCAACATGAACACATATGCTCCTCCGAGTTTTGTGAGACAAATCCAGCTGTTTTGAGGCGAGCAGGTGTATCCATAGTTCCAAATGGAAGTGCAACATGAATTTGTTTGAGGTCTTGATGTCCAAACACCTTGAAGAACTCTCCTGTTATCTCAGTTATCAATGTCAATAAGCTACTACATAACTGCTGCAATGTACATACCTTCACCAAGATCTTCGAGCTCTCAAACGAATGGCTCAAGAAGCCCATTCAGCTGGTCTGTGTTTGGTTCTGTTGGGCCAGGAATGACAAGCAGAAGGAATGTATTTTCACGAAGAAATCAAATCAATCGTGGCAGATTGTTGATAGTGAGCTAGACTGTCCAAGTAGAGTAGTTGGCACATTTCAAAGCTCAGAACCTAGAGTTGACATTAACAGAAGGTAGAGCTACAGAGTTTGAAGATCACATACCAGTCAATGTTAATATGCACTATGATACCACATTTTAGTGACACAAATCTTTGGTGGAGATTTTCGATGTTGATGTCTTTAACCTTCCGATTCCTCTCGTCCTACTCGCATGTCATGCCTGTCAGAACAGAATGCCACATCCAACCATCATAAATGTTGCAGAGTGGCTCATCAAGTGCCTTTGTTGCATACCATTCTTTGTGTGTGATGGGTGGTGCTGGCTCATCATCTCCTTCTTTTCACCAGTGCTGCAGCTTGTCCCACTTCCCTGGATGCATAAGAAGCCTTGCAAGTGCAGTTTCAATGATGTGACTGGCATGACCTTGAAAGGAAATTTTTTTATGCCCTCAGATGTTGTGTGTTTGGTTTGAAACAGCATTGTAGAGCAATCTGGCTCAGCGCAGGTTGGATTGCGTAAGGTGCAAAAGTCAGAGGGATGGTACATTTTCCAGCACGATGGACAAAGAATGTAAGTGGTGATAATCTTGCTGGTGTCAATGCCAAGGAGTTTTTCCATGGTGCAAAGAGTGTGAGCCATGTTATCTAGGTCAAGTTCTGGCAGAACTCCACCAAGGTCTTGATAACATGTCTTGATTGTACTGTGAAGGAGGGTGAGTGTTGCCTCTGAGTCTGCATGTGTTGCATGTCAGTATGCAGCATTGACAAACACGGTCAAGTAGCCATTGAGAAGAGCTGGATGCTCCAATAATGCATGTGGGAGGATATCCTCCCAGCATACTTCCCATTGTGTTGAGGAAAACAATGTCTCTGCGAACAACTTATTTAGTATCAGTGATCCCTGAAGGTGGGACTATATCTTACAGCTTAGATGTTGCAGTGCTAGCCCAGCTTTTCAAGATCATCTCTGAGAGCAGGACATGGCTGTGGTACTATCGGCATTGGGAAATCAGTTCAAAAAACCACATTGCAGCCTGAAGAAAATGATCTCACCTTGTAATACTGAATCAGAGTAGGTTCACGCAGAATCACATACTGTATTGACATTAAACTCTAGTATGATTTGTGGAATGTTCAACATACCAGAGTGATACCAGCTCTTCCCATCCTCATCACAGTATGGGGCAAGTCAATTTCCAATATTCTGAGTCAGGGAGGGTGAGTCACCCTAGAGCGGTGTGCAATCAGGTGTGCACCTAGTACTATGGCAGTCCTGCAGATGTACCATGCATGCAAAAGTCTGGTAAATAGGCTATTCATGGTGAGAGCCTGCAGTTGGGTGCTGGGATGGTGGAGGTGGGGAGGTGCTCCATATTGCAACTGAGGCCATGACATTGAGGGTAAACACAGTATGCAAGCAGGTTGAGAGTGTGCACTTCTGGTGGTATGACAAAGGAGAAACTGCCCAGAACAATTAGACAAATGCTCACATACAATGTGGCATACATGCCAAGAATGGAGCACACTACCTGAAGCAACCTGGTCCTGTATTGGCATCAACCTTGTGGAATGCCAGCCTCTTCAAGGCACCCGACATCACCAGTTGCTGTTTTGGGTCTTCATTCATGAGTTCTTGAGCTATTTCGAGTAGTGCATTGCGATCCCTGGATGGCCTACACAGGAAACACAGCTCCTCCAATGTCTTCCTACAGGACCACAAGTCCATGCAGATCATGTTGTAGAGGCCTTGACCAGGCATGACTTCAGGTGCAAGATATCTGGTGGTGCCAATGACACTGTGGAACATGTGTTCAGTGCCTTTGATGTGTACTGATCTGTTGAAGTCCATAATAGACAGGTGGCCACCATCAGTGGGGAGGAGGATGTTTGGAGGCTTCAGATCCAGGTGCACATGCCATGCTGATGCATGAAGTTAACAGCTTCAAACAGCTGCTTGGCCACAGGCCATAGGTGTGTGTCAGGGTTGGATAGACTGGTAAGGTGGCTGTCAGCCATAGGCATTAATATAACATTACCCCCTTGCACCGGCCAGATTTGGACTGGCAAAATGGTGTAGTTTGAAGGAGATCCAATTCCTGTAAGGTATCACAAGATCTCGATCTCCTGTTGCCCCTCTTTCACGAACTTGAGATATCCTTGTTGAGAATCATCCTCAACATTTGACACCAAGGCGAGGAATGGATACTGTAAGATATATTGTCAGTGTTACTATATTATAAATTGTGGCAGTACACACCCCAAACACAATGAATGACATCTTGTAATGCATTTTTCTCAAAATACCTTGAATATCATCTACATCAAAGATCCTGAGATCATCCTGAGCGCCACTGGCTTCACAATGATCTTCAGAGACTGAGGTCAATGTCATTATCAGTGTTTTGTTGTTCTGAGCCTGTGACGTAAGAGAAATCACCTCGGAAGTGGCAACCTTGATACCACCAAGGCATTTCTTGTTCTTTGGATCAAGTATGCCCCCTAAATTGTCAAGCTCCTGCTTGAGGCTGTACATCTCACAAAGGAATGTGACTGCCTCATTGGCCTTTGTAAGGTCAAAATCTTTCTGGGCAATGAATACCTGACCTCCATGTAAGAAACAAAAAGTGATGACAAACAGAGCAATGGACCTTCCTATCTGCACCAGGCTGAGCAATGATATGTCTTTCAGCAGTCAAATTTGCACGGAGATAAATTACCACAACAAAGAGTTTCACTTCACCTGACATGAAACATTGTCCTGCACATGCAAGAGCAATGCCTTGAACTAGCATGCGGAATTGATCAGACACATTCTTCTGCAAAACTACTTCACAGACAATGAAGGGGCAAAGAAACAGAGTAGACAAAACCATGTAATCACTGGTTGGGCAGAACTTGCACCAGGTGTCATGATTATCCCAAGTATTCAGGAAGATAGGAAATTCCTAAGGCATCTGCCTATTCATGATGGTCAGTTGGGTTGCAACAACAAATCAATTCCACTTACTCTTTGTATTTAAGATGTTCACTGTGGTGGTAAAAGAAGGGTGGGGATATAAAATGCACAGTGAAATTGCTAGCCTTCTGGGAGGATGAGGAGTCGTTCACCAGAAGAGTGCAGTCTGGGTGATAAGAATGGAGGATGCTGAAGAAGGCTGCAAATTCTCAGGTATCCTTCACATCAACAGGGTTGTCCTCAGTGGGCGCGAACAAGGTGGGTTTAAATATGTTATCAAAAAGCGCCTGGTAACTGGAGGCATTTTACAGGTCCCTTGTCGCATCTGGGAGGGGGATGGATCTACTGAATGCGATTAGAGTTGACAGGCTTGAGCCTGGTAACAGCCCCAGAGGGGGGTCTGCAAGAGGTGGCAGGTCCTCATCTTGTACAGTGTATGTATGTACTCAATGCAGTTGGTCCTCTATCTCAGCGATTGAATCTGGTTGTTCTTGGCTATGAATCAGCCAGGTGCCACCATCCAAGTTATATTCAACATCTTGTGTGGTCCATGACTGCAGCTTTGCTACAGTTATTTGCAAGCAAAGAAAAAGTTCTTTGCCTTTCTCACACACATTTCCAATGGGTGGATCTGTCTCCTCTGAGGAAGAGGATGAGAACATCAATTATCAACAGATACAACAGTGGTGCACCTTCAGGCTTGATCACCAAGTAAACATGGTCGTTTCTTGGTTCTGATCCCAGTGCTTTCAAAGATCTTTCTGGTAACACTTCTGTCCAATTGTGCCCATCCAGACATTGTTGGATGATCTCAGCATTGTTCATAGAATTATCATCAGGAACTAATACAGAGTTCTTGAATTTGTAGAACTTGCATTGCTGATACATGATCCTCTTCAGGACTCGAGGTAGTGGAAGATCTTCACGACTCTGCTGTTTGCAGGTACTGACTCGGTGTAGTAAAGTTTGTTCCCCAGCACAGCAAAGAAATCAACTGTGGCTGACTCGTCCCTATGTGATGTTAGTTGGATGCATAGACTCATCAAGTGCAAGTACGAACATTTGCAGATTCTAGCAATGACAAAAATATGTGTGGAGAATGCACTTGGAGGTACTGAGGGTTAGAGGCTTTCTATTGGTTGTGGGCCAAGCACGAACAGCAGGGCAGTGAAGCTTGGGGTATCAATATGGAGGTAAAGTTCACAAATTCTATATCATTACCATTTGATTGATAGATCACATGCCATGCCAAACAAGATGGCACTCTGCTAGATACCGACTTCAAGATTCTTAACCCATAAGCTGAAAAACACTGGGTGATCAGGCTCACAACAGAAGCAACTATATCCATACTCAGCATCAACAGCAGCCAGCCTGCAGTAGGACCAGAGAGCCCTAATGGCACCCCCTACAAACTCATTCTCATCCTAGTTTCTCATCAATCTCATCCTGCAACAGGGCTTCACATTGATTACTGTACAGTACTGAATGTGTACTATCAGTTGTTATACATCTGTTCCTATAATGAAACCAAGAGCCTATGAATGAGATTCTCGCTCTGATCATTGGTCACACAAATAAATCTATCTGCCCCAATATAATTCCCACTGCCTTGGCTTCAAACTTGAACACATTCCCACCATGGTATGCCACAAGGTCCTAAGGCATGGCCCTCTGTATTCCAAGCACCTTCTCGAGATTTGTTGTGGCAAGTGCAAGAGCCATCATAACACCCAAACTTCTCCTTGTTTCATGTTGGTGAGAGTACTGGCTTATAGAACACTGTCCTCTGAAGGGTTCCTATCTACTCCTAGTTGTTGACAGGTACACAATGAAGTTCAGAAGGAAGATCACGGTGTGTTATTTTTGCATATGGCAAATTGATTGAATGGAACTAGTTTGACAGACTAGCCTTTATGATGAGTGGAGACCCTTCTACATCAACTACAATTTATTGAAGCATGAGCTCCTTCTCCAATCTGCCTGACCAATTCTCACCTGCCCTATCTGCATAGTCTTGTACCACCTCTCACAACTGGGACGACCAAGATGAACATGATTTCACTGCCATGCTGAAAAAGGAGCTTGATAAAGTTCATGATTTCCAGAAACAAAAGGTAAAAATGTCAAAACTCAGTTCATTCCTCTGCTTCAGATGACTCTGTTCAGACCGCTAAGCTATCTTGCCATATACATGATGCTGAAAAGGATCTCCAAAAGCTCATTGCTCAAGAATCTTCATCTTCTTCTGAGCCATCTCCCACCCATTGCTCTGACCCAGAATCACACCAAGCATGCCCTTCCAACTATGGTCCCAATGAGGGTTCCAATGATGATGATGATATTGACAATGACCAATCTGATGCATCACTCGAACACCTCTTTCACGGCATTCAAGAAGAAGTCACCAACCTCATAGCAGATGTTCATGACTTGGCACTGTACACCAAGTTGAATATCACTGGTTTTCCCAAAATCCTAAAGGTACATCCATTCATGCTGTCTTGCCTTATGTCAACTAACTCTTCATCTCCATAGAAACACGATGTACATTCCCTACATTTCCTCATGTGTCATCCTTCATTATCATTGTCAGAAAATAATGAACCTTCCACTCAAATCTACATTTATTCAAAACTATCTTGAGGAAAGACCCTTCTATAAATGCAATTGGGACACCTTGATTGTCAAGTTATTCAAGCTCTACAATCTGATCCACACCTGAGATCATCCCATGCAGGGCGATTCAAGCACAGGTGGGAACCAGAGTGTACATCAGATGACAAAGTATTGGGTAATCATCAATCTTCTTCTTCTCGAGTCCATGTTTGTTAACTAGACTATTATAGGTGCATCCACATCATGTCCAACACCATCATATATAGCTGTGGACTGCTTCCACTTGCATCTGATCATCCTGCAGGAGCTCCAACTGTAGGATGAAGCAAACACCTTGCTGGAAAGTGATATTGGGAAGTCAATCTGTTCAGCCAGCCTTGTGTGTAATGAGACTCGCAGGGAAATCTAGTGTGAACATGGTCTATACAAGGATGAGGGGGAACGGGCTCAAGAGAAGATCAAAAACAAGTGAGCGAGCATCAGATGTTACTTTTGATGTAATCTGATTTGTACCAGAATTGGCTGGAGTTTGTTTCAGTGATTGATGCCACTTTTGCTTCAGTGCAAGGGCCTGATATCAGCGAAGAGGGAAAGTGAGAGTGCTCCAAGAACATTGTGAAAACATGCGATTTCTTGACCAAAATTGTCAAGGTAGATGGCTCAAATAACCGTTCTGCCTCCTTGGCACCTTTGGAGCTTGAGAAAAATGTGTTTTCCTATGGAATGTCCTCTGGTATGATGCTTGCCTTGGGACCTCGTGCACTGATTGTGGACTTTGACAGATGAGAGCACTCTGGTTGACTTGATAGAAAAGTACTTCTTCCAGTTTGGCGATAAGGTGTGTTGTTTCAAAGATTTGCATCCTTGTGTAGACCTTGGCACTGATGCGAAATTGCAATGGATAAGTTTCCATGCATCTCAAGAATCCTCCTTTGTGTGTACTGTCTTCTTATATGGGTTTTCCCATGTCCTAAGTTTGTTTGGTAATGTAGGCTACTACAGGTGATCTGCAATGGGTGATAAATGTTCAGAAGTTACAATGAATCAGTCTTACAGCTTCAGAGCTATCCACAGACAAAGAGTTGTATTTGGCATCTACCTATATCAAAGAGTACATGGTGGGACTAGAGTTGGATTCCAGCTTGCCTGTAACTGAACATCAGCCAGCTGATGATATCACAATCCTTATTGGCCATGTGTTTGTCAGCCTGTGGACAATGACCAAGGACAAGAGCTATCTATACAATGCTGCTGTTGTGCTGGAGTTTGCTTTGATGAAGAGTTGTATGTCGTTCCAGATTCAGTTGCTACTTGTATGCATATACCATCTACTTGGTATGTGTTCCTACAGATGTTCTAAGCTCTTATACTGAAGAATTTACAGGAGCCTCATCATTGGCTCTGGACCACTACTGTGCCATAAATATAAAACAAGTCCAAGATGACACTCTTTCCCACTTTCTTCTCACACAGGCATCGACCTTCTCCCTTTCTGCATCTGGGGACCTGACATACCCTTCAGAATGCATAGAATCAAGCCAGATTTATGTCAGTAATTCCCAAGATGTGAGTACCCTTCTTGTATGTTGACCTCTCTCTCATTTTTCATAGACCCTGGATTTCATCATTTGTGCATTCACATCAGAGAAGTACAGTCAGGTCAGATTTTTACACTCTTGTGCTTTCAGGATGGTGATCCCCTACAGATACCAGAATTTGTCTCTTTTGATGACAAGTTGGAGAACTCCCTCCAATGTGATGTCATTAAGCTTGAGCATGTTTGCATGCAGATGACGCATGAGCCTATCAATTCTGATCTGATTGACATGGAGCTGATAGAGCTGAAGTTTGTCTTTGACCGCTGTAAAGGCCTCCAGTGTAATACACATATGTTTTCGACTCCTGTTCTCAATCCACCATGACAACTGGGACTTTGGCATGCTGCCCAATTATCAACCAGCATGCCAGCCTTTGTTGAATGACCAGACCCTGATGTTTGGCAGCTCAACTGGAGTATGCTGTTCATCTATGTCAACACTTGCATTTGTTGACCTTCTTCTCAAACAGCAAGGATGGCTGTGGTATTTTATCAAAATCTACATATGTGCTTTCCAGCATGCTAGTGATCTGGATGATATTGTCAAGGAGAAGCTACTGATTGGTGACCAACCAAAGAAGAGCCCAGAACCAGAAGTCCAACTTCCTCTCAGGGAACATCTAGCTGTCCGAACACCTGAAGAAGCAGCAGAGGTAGGATAATTCATGGTTGAGTCATGATTCACATTAATAATATTATTAGTTGATGGCTGATGAATTGCAACTCATGGAATAGGCCAGTGACTGGCTTGTCCAGTGGTGGTGCTTGCTGAGGCCAACAAGCAGAATGAGCTTAGGACCAGGCTCCCACTTAGGGGTGTTGACCTCAAAGCCCTAAATGGTGACACCAACATCAATGGTCATGCAAAGAAGGACGAAGAAGCTCCTCCTGTGAAGGAACCATCTCAATTGGTAGCACAATTCTTCAAGTGTACGTTCAGTTTTCCTAGGCTGGCTCACTGCTCACTCTTTTCACAGATATGCACACTCACTTCATGCTGTTACAACAGAGCCAAAACCTCCCCTCAGACCTACCACATGTAGCAACACTCACCCAAGAGGTACAGTCTCACTTGAGTTCTAGTCTACGCTTTGTTCACTTTAAGTCTAGGCTTTCCTTCTCTTTGCAGTAGGATCTCATCACTTCAAGACCACATCTGTTGTCAAGATTCACAAATTGGGGGCAGCGAGTGAAATAATAGGCCTTAACAAAAACAAGATGTGTCTAAACTCATCTCATCACATTTCAGCTTGTGCAATTACTCAAGGATATTCGCTTGAAGGCCTGCACAGTACTCAAGACAATGTCAAACAACCTTTTGAAGTTGGGCGAGGTGGCTGGGTTGGCTGAATGATGGAAGAGCTTTATTGAGTCTTGTAAACCAATCACTGACTTCCCGACAGTAGGCATGTGCTTTTGATTATCAGATCATGATCTGACACCATTCATTAGCTGCATCATGATTTTGTGCTCAATATTGCAAAGAGTGTCAGCAAGTCACGCAAAAAAGTACTCAAGGGCATTGGTAAAGGAATGGTCAAGATTTGTACCAATTATGGCCAGTAAGCCGGCCCTCCATTTTCGATACTGACATCACATATTACTTTCACCTACACTGCTCCCCACTCACTACTCATGCTACTGCCACACTACATACTTAGGTTTGTTGAATGTAATTGTGACATATTGAATTATGTCATGGAATATGCATGACTTGTGACTCTATGCATTTCTCTTGTCTGTGCCATCATGATAAATTTGCTCACTAAAAGAACACCAATGAGATGAGTCAATGTAAGCAGTCATACTATCCCTGAAAATCCCACTTATTAGGCTGAGAAGTCAATGACTACTATGGAAACAGTGGTGCTGGAGGTGGAGGTGGATTCATGACTGGTAGATCGCCATATGGAAGTGCAAGTGGTAGCCCAGGAGGAGCCAGTCAAGTATGCTGCATATGATCATTCTGATTCTCTCCTAAACTGAGCACAACATAGAGAACTGAGATAGCCCACTCCTTACGACCTCTGACTGTACTTCAGCTCCTAAATGCAACCCAGGTGCATTCAGATGCAGAGTGGATGCTGGATGATACAGAATTCAGCCAGGTAATTTTTTACATCTATTTTTGTGTAGCTAGCTGGTTGAACTGCAAATTTACAGGTCAACATTGTCAGCTATGTCATTTCAATACAGAGCCAAGCCACCAACAACTTATACTGGCTCGACAATGGCACAGGTCACATCAAAGCCCAACATTGGATTGACTCCTCGATAGAAGAGAGTGGAACAGGATTGAGTGCCATCACATAAATTTCTTCCTCCACAAGCCGCAGTGAAACTAATGTGAGGACAGTACATTGCACCAAATTATGATATCACTGATCTGATCTTCATGAGCAGCCCCCTTGTGCTGGACAAAATCCAAAAACAATTCCACAGGCCCAGGCTGCCAGATCCCCAGCAGATGGAGGCTGTTAAGAATCATGCTCAAAGGAGAGAGAGACTGACTCAGAGGGGCTTGGCCTCAGCTTGTACGCTGTGCCCCTTACCTGAGTATGTGCCCTTCATTTCAGAGGAAGTCTGATGATGGTCCGACAAAGTCTGGAGGACTTCCGGAGGCTGGCTACTCTGGTGGAGAGTGTGGGAGGACTTCTGGAGGAGTGCAGGAAACATCCGGAGGAGTGCGGGAGAGTTCCAGAGGAATGCAGGAAATGCTCAGGAGAGTTCCCACTGCAAGGTAATACTTCTACAGGAAAACAGGATGGAAGGATAGGAGGTCTGGAGGACAGGAGGTCTGGAGGTATGGAGGATGGAACGTCCAAAGGTATGGAAAGCAGAACATCCAAAGGTATGGAGGGTGGAACGTCCAAAGGACAGGATGCCTGGAGGTATGAGGGACAGGAGGTCTGGAGGTCTGGAAGGAATAGGGGCTACATCGGATGAAGTCCGATGCAGAAGCAAACAGAGGTAGACTACCCTAAGGTAGAGTTGGAGGGACAGGAAGTGGACCTAAGTCCAGAAAGAGGGTAAGTGCCAGAAAGGCAAGACTCCAGCCTAGGGAAGCAATCCCTAGACTTGGGACAGAGACATAGGGGACAAATCTGAAGGTCCAGAATTCCGGCCTAGGGAATCCTTCCCTAGGCCTTATGGAAAAGGACAAGACTCAGATGGACTGAAGTTCAGAAGATGATTGGCAAGTGGAACAGGATCTAAGATGAGAGAGCAGGAACTAAGATGATATTCAGACTGAGGACTCTACTGTAGTTGTACAGGGGTTATATACTAGAGGCTATCTGAGAGGATCAGTAAGCAAAGGAGTAAGGCTATGTACGAGCATGCGGAAACACATTGGTAAGTAAGACGGAATATAAGTAAATGAACTTGGAGATGAAACTAGTACAAGGATCAATCAGCAAGACAGAAAGAGAGATAACCGAGAACCGGAAAGGCAGAGATGCCTAAATGGGGATAGGCGCAGGATCTCGGATAGAGGGCGGGAATAGGTCTGGAGATAGTAACAGTTAATATCCGGAGGTCCGGAGATCCAGAAGGCAGGGCGGAAACAGGACTGAGATATGTGAGGTGATGGATGTAGTCTAGAATCCAAGAGGAGGTAAAGTCTGGATGTCTTGCTGGATGGAATGTGTGTAGGGTGGACAGGATAGGGGATCCAGGAATGAGTTGGATATGGGGTCCGGAAATAGGTCCGGAAAGCGTGGGAATATGATGGGATCTATGTCTGGCATATGGGATATGACAGAGGCTCTGCATACACAGTTCAGTCGCATTCCCCCGCTATGAACAACAGCCAATATTTCCATTTGCCAAAGTTGGAATATACAATCATAACGTTCATGCTGAACCAACCTTCTAATGAGGAAGGTGTGCATGTTGGTTCTATTGCATGTGCTGTCAGAGGTAGCACTGTCACAATCAAGTATGTCTCACAGTCTCCAGTAATGCATTAGATAAACTCATGGATGACAGCCTTGTCTTTACTACTATTGACAATTCACACTTCAAGGCTGCTGATTGATGAACCTACCATGGTCATGTACTTTTGACAATGAAAGTCGCTTGCAAGTACTTATGTAGTGTTAAAGCTGCCAAGATTGTTGTTTGATTCCTTGAATCCTGATTGATGTAGGCATTTGTTTTTTTTCTGCAAGACAAGTAGTAGTTACCTCAAAATGGAAGGATGGTCCATTGTAGTAAATACTAAACATTGTTACACAAGCTTAGCTAAAGGGTCTTCAAACTTCGAATTGCTTTAGGCCCCAGGCCCAGTAGACGTGTTAATCAGTAAGCTGGAAATGGTTTCAACATATCTCCATAGTGCCCACAACAATGGAAGACTGCAAGCCTTTGCTAGTGGGAATGATAGTCATCAAGTCATCTGAAACAGAATCAATCAGACCGATCACAGTCTACCAAGTGTTGCAGGTGAGATGCTTACCCAACCATAAGTGAACTGAGGGAAACTTCAGATGGTCAAATATTACTTTATATAGTGAATAATCCATTGGTGCATCAAAGCATTTCTTCAGAGCATGCCTAAGAGCATGATGTTTGCAATATTAACCCATGTGCAATGTGTGTGGGACAACAAGTTTTGACAAGATGAAAGACCAAATGAAACAGCAGTGCCAGGCTGGTTTGTCTACCAAACAACCCACTCTAACAGACCTTGAACTCTGTCACCCGCTCTACTCCAACTCATGGAACCTTGGTATTTCAGCATCAAACCTAAGTGCAGGTGTGAATACAATTGAAATGGGTCGCGTGTTGATAGACACACCAAGTCCAGTCATGTCTTGTTACTAGTTTGTGATAAAGAACACCCACTCATGAATTGCCAAAGAAAACAAATTACTGGGAACCAAATAATTGTAATAGAAGATAGTGGTCACAATGAGTTTGGTATCCATGTTTGGTACACTGAGACTGGTGAGAGTGGATGGCTCGGTCAACATTGTCCAATGGTTCTGGGTTGAGGGGTCCCATGAAAATTGTTCTGAGGATGGGGACAATGTTGTACAGGGCATACTTCCTGATGTATCTAGCTAAACAGTCCAATAGTGACAATCACCAACCCATCATGCCATGTTCAGGAGGAATGGAGATTCATAGGGCTGTGCAAGATCACCTGGCCTGAACACTGAATAGGCTCTCCAACCTCTCTTGATATACTTTGCAAGGACATCTGGGTGGTGCCTCAATCCAGGGATTTTGAGTGCACTTCGGTCCTTGAATGTTGCAATTGGGTAGAATGAATACACTGCATAGAAGGTAATGATATTCATAACACAAGCTGAAACCAAGAGCATCAAACCTTGTGTGAAAGAAAGGGAATGGTTTGGATACACTTGAGTGATATTTCATGATAGTATCAATGGGGTTATAGGTTGTCTGGATAACTTGAATCCAGAACTCCACATGCTCTCTGTCTATAACTACAAACCATTTGAAGGTGTAGACTTCAGCAATGTTAGAATACTGTGCCAAGCATACTTCTTCTTCTTCCTGTGGTGGGTCCAGGACTCAGATTCTCAGGATTGTGCCATCCAATCAGGTGAAACCTGGTTATGCCAGTCCTCTACTTAATACCTGTGTGGTTCAAACTAATACCCAAAACTCTTGATCCACTCTAGCACCTCGTAAATGTGACCAGGGTGAGAATAAATGTCAAGATCTGACTTGGGGTAGAAGGTACAGTCCAAAAATTGAAGTGCATTTGATCCTGAAATGATGAGTCCAGTTTGTGCTTGGAGAGAGCAAAATGAGAGGGGATCCAGAAAATAACAAGATAGATGTTGATTGACATTGTATGTGTCCTGGAAAAAATGAGTTACTGCTTTGTGTACTATGAGTCACATTATGTGACATGTGTGTGACAGCTGCACCCATATGACCTTGAAGCTATGTAACTTGCCTATGGAACTTGCGAAAGCCAGACAAGTGGTGTTATGAACTAGGATAGTTATGACAATAGCAGCTTAATAAGAGTGACAGCTAGAGTCGGTTCTAGACCTTCCAAATGCAAGGGTCATAAGACAAGGCAAGGAGAGTGTCCTCGACTTGAATATCAATGTTCGGGTGACTTAAGATTGGAGGTCTTAAGTGAAGGAAGTTCCAGGTAAAACCTAGTAAGATTAAGTGCAGAACTACAGCATACCAGGTGGACTATATATAGTGAACTACAGGTGCTTTAGGGCAGGCATGGGATTGAAGATGAGTCAGAGATAGTAAGAATAGATCACCTAGCAATGGCAATAGTGATTGTGGTGTAATACAATATGAGTCAGAGATAAGACAAGTCAGAGATAAGTCTAGCAGTGGCGATATGTAGCACATGATGTAATACAAGGTAATTGTAAGAGAAAATGAATAGGGGCGTACATTGACTGTAACATTACCCCTCATTTAGTGACAAATTCGCTGACTTTAGTTGTTCTGGTTAGCCCAGTAGACAGGGTCAGTATCATAGTTAGGATCCAACGGGTTGTCCTGCTCTTCAGTAATGGACAATCAACCAGTGATCATGTTGTTATTCCACTGCAAGTCTTCAGCTATTTCTTCAGCACAGTAGATAGTGTCCTGCTCAGTTTCCCAATGGGAGAGAGCTTCATAAAAACCCAGATCAGTCCAGATCAATGGGATAACCACTTCACCCTTCAAGTCTTTACAGAAGACCAATAAGTGACCGGGTGTGTATGCCTTGCAAACTCAGCAATAATAGTTGGGGCATTTCTTATGATGATGGCCAGTGACATGGCAGTTACGACACACAACATTGTCAATGGTTTCTACTTTTACAGTGGTGATGGTAGGGGACTGCAGTGGTAGTTATGGGGATCTAGAGTGTTGTTTGCGATTTCTAACAGTGGGTGAGACAGATGGTTCTCGCTTGACTCGAGATGATCTTCATCTTGTGGGGTATTAGCAAGTAGTAGGTGTGATAGGGGTAGGAGCAGGAGAAGCTGGTACAAAAGGTACAACAGCAGGATTGAGAACATTATTCATACACTCAATGGTAGGTGATGGAAGAACTGGCGGTGGGATGGGGGTTGCAATGTGTGGAGATGGGGGTTGTGCAACTGGGTTTGTGGTGATTTGTTCAGTGATGATATGGATAGCCTCTCTGATAGCTTCTTTAGTACTAGAAGGCAACAGATGGATTGCAGTATTGTGAATGCGTATGTGAAGGTGGTGGAAGATGGTTTTGTGAAGATCATCATCAATGAGGTTAGCTGTTTGCTCAATGAGACTGGCAGATCTGATGATGTTGATGAGGAGTCCACTAGAGATTGCTCCAGTTTCTCCTAAGCGTTGATCCATCTCAATCATGCATTGTGGGAATGTGATGGCAGATTCAAAGAGGGTGTTATTCTTGATTTCATCAAGGATAGTGAAGTAATCAACAAGGGACAAATCACTGGATAAAGTGGTTTCAGTCAAGGATGGGGAGGCAACATTTTCAGAGGCGAGGTTCATAGCAGTGGTAAGGTGTCGAAGGTGGAGTAGGCAGTGTTGTAATCTTTCAAAGGAAGAGGTCATTGTTTCAGGGTTATAATTGGTGAGTTTTCTTATATGCAGAGAGGACATCTGAGGTGTTACTGAGATTCTCTTCTGGGATCCATTTGTTGCTGGCAGAGGAATATCCTTTCCAGGATACCAGATAGTGTCTTCATTTACCTGTGCCTTTATGTGATAGGATAGTGTTAATTTCATATTCTTCTTTGTTATCTATGATGTCTGGGGGAGGGTCATGGAAGTTCAGACCATGGATTTCAGTTTTGTGATAGGAGGATAGCTCAGAAGTGTGGAACATGGGATGAACCTTCCATTGTTCTGGTAGTTGGAGTATGAATGTGATTGGAGAAAGTATGGCTTTCACTGTAAAGGGACCATATCACTTTGGAGTGAGCTTCTTTGATGGTAGCTGTGTGATGAGGTTCTTTCCTGACAACCAAACCTTATCACTGACCTTCCATGGTTGATACTTCTTTCCATATGATCATGCAGCCATGCGCTGTATTGCTAGGTTATGGCAGGAGATAGCTTCTTCTCTTATCTTTTGTAGAAGGTGGAGTTGTTCTTCCATGGCAGGAATGGTGGAATTGGGTAGAACGTGAGGTAGAGCTCTGGGCTTGTATCCCATCATAAGGAAGAATGGTGGTGCATTGCGGGAGTCATGTTTGCAGTGGTTGTGGACAAATTCAGACATGGGAAGGTGTTCCACCTAATCTAAAGCAAATGACAAGTCACCCTCAGCTGGCAAAAATATATCTATGAAGCTTAAATGATACACATTAGCACTATTAGTACCATCACCAAATTATCTTTCACTCCCACACATTACAACCTCCTTCATCATCCCTCTCAGGCTGGATCCATATTTAACTTCATACATTCATGCTTGTTTGATTTCTCTTCAATCCATCCAATTGAAGATTGGTAGGAAGCAGAATCACTGTTTCCTCAAAGACATTCCCATGTGAAAGCCACATCAGCAAATTTATGCAGATTATTGTGATGCTCAATGTTATATTGCCTTATATATATTCTCATCTGTTCACTGATGATAGTATGACCATGATGGGATACTCCAACAGGCTCACCCGGCACTGAATATCTTGAGAAGGGCAATCAGAACATTCAGAATCAAAGCTTGTCAGCTCTTGCTTCACTTTCAACACTGCACAATGTCACATCAGATCCAGATATGGTGGTAGGTGACTGTATACTTGAATGGGCTGATAGTAACCTTGTCAAACTACCTTTGTTGTGGGAAATCAGTTTCTTTTTTCAGGGTTCACACACAGTCCAACACCCTGATTCCCCAGGTCACCAAACAACAGCCGAGGGAGCACTATATGGCAAGTCACCATTCGTTCATGTAATATAATTCTTCATTGTATAACTAATAGGATACTCACTAGCTACATGTGATCTTACTCTCATCAGATGTCCAATATCCTGGAGTGAGTGTCATGCAGCGATGGATGGAGTGCAATAGCCGCTATGTATCTTACATAACTCCTTGGAAAAATTGTTACTTTTTCCATGCTATGTATGCAAAGCCTGATTTCATCATAATTGATATCATCAACAAAGTGAAGCTCCTCATTGTTGAGAAAGGCCATTATCAGGATCTGCTCTCAGCACTTGAGGAAGCAGTTTCTGGTGCTAACATACACCTAAGTGATAACGACTTGGATGCTATAGTGTCCCTTATGCATGAAAATGGGACATGATGGTTCAAAGCATGACTGGAGGATGGCTTACCATATCATTTAAAACCAACAGACCTTAAGGATGACATGGTGGTAGCCAGGCATAGGGTGTAAGATGAGCTTATAGAGTGGGGAGTTCTTGATAACAAGGCTAGTGACATGGCAGAGGTGTGGTGTAGTAAAGTATGTACCTATTATTTTATGAACAATTCTGCTAATATCATCAAACAGTTTCAAGCTGTGGAGTCACAAGGACGCATGATGGGTCATTGGTCAATCTCTGCATGCCCTTGGTGTACAATAAGCAAAAGGACACTGCAAAAGAGAAGGGCATTGTACATTTTTTCAACAAAGTGAGTAGCATTCTATGTGTTGAACTTACAAGATGTGATTGATTTGCTTGATATTCACCAACATTGTTCAGGGCAGTACTTGGATTGACAAAATCATTGCCAACCACCATGGCAGGTCAGCCCTGCTGAAACTTCATAAATGTACTTGGCTTCACACCAGCAACACTTTCATTCATCCCCAAACTGGTGTGAACATGGCTGCTCCCATCAGGCCAGGTTGTTGCAAGCCTGACACTGTATTGATGGATACCACAAAGCCTATCAACTCCATTGAATGGGCAGATGTTATTTCTGTGCTAGAGATCAAGTATTATAACACCAAGGTTCTCATGGAGCAAGCAATGGAATATATGTCAGATCATGTGACTCATTCTGACAAATCAGATCAATTGGTGGTACTTTGTGAGTCTGCTCTTGTTGCGTGCTGATCTCTTCGTATGTACCTACACTTGGGGAGGATTGTCTGTAACTCTTCCTATCAACATCTATTATGACATTAGCAAATTCCTTAATTGCATGGCATGGTTCAAGCATGCTGACTTGGAGTTCCTGGGTTATGACAAGTCTATTGTAAGACACAGCAGTGGCTTCAAGATGGCCTTGAAGGGAGAATCTGAGTCAGCACATGAGACTATTGCTGATGTTGTATCAGTGATTTACAATAGCAATTCTGCCATTGGCCGATCTACCAGGGTCCTGGGCCTTACCTACCAACCCTCCTCCACTACTGAGACAGACCACTTGATTGTGAAGGATGTGTGGCAGGACATCTAGCTCACTCAGATGGAGAAATTCACAAGTTGCTGGAGGATAGTGGATGTATCAATGAGACTTGCAAGCTTTTAGGCAGTAAGTCCAACCTAGATATATGATGCGCATGTTGACCTGATTGACACAACAGGCAAGTTACCTGAACATATTTCTAAAATGCCTGAAGAGGCCAAACTTACAGAAGAACTGTTCCAGTCCTGGGGCATCTGGCCAGAATGGGATGATTTGAATCCTGAAGGGATGTGCTCCTGGCATCTACCCATATGGGATGACTGGTTCTCTGTGGAAGCTCTTGAGATGACAGATGGAAATAATGGCCACCAAGCTTTAGACAGTGTGCCTGTCATTCTGCAGGATATGACTATAGACAGCAACCTATGAATCCACCATCACACAGTATTTTACACCCCAGCCATCAAATGCACTTGGTTCTCTTATTGCTGTGAGTTTTTACATGGTGTGTTGGATTCACCACTGGGTGAGCATGTAATCTCTGCTGAGTCTCCTGTCTCATCTAGTCCACTGTGGCCAAGTTCATCAAAGAAAGTCACACAGACAAGGAAAACTTCTGTGAAGGGCGTCCATCCAAGCTCACCTCTACTGATTGGCCACAGTGGACTTGGATACTCCAGTTCTAGAGGAAATTTGACAAGCAGAGAGGCCAGAATAGGAAAGAGAGAGGATATTATCCCTTTGAGCAGGGGGGGTGGCTTTCATGGTGAATATAACCATGACATATGGAAATTTTTGGTTTGTATAGTTAGATATGGTTTTAAAATGACATAATGACACCACTTTATAATTTATTTAATGGTGGCATGATTGTTATGGTATCATAAATGATGATTTATATAGTTTTGATATGTGCTCAAAAAACTGTCCGCATGAGTCACAACAAGCATTTTCAAGTTTTAGATGTAACATGGTTTCTGAGACATAGAGAGGTGATCTATTTTGGAATGCTAACAGGTCACACATCACTCTGTCCAGACCTCAGTATTACCTCATTTTCGAACCATTCAAGATTGGAACAGAGCACCTGATACTCACCACTATCATATGATTTTGCCCAATGAACTTCACTAAAACCACTATCTACAGTTTATCATTAGGCTAGCTACTTGATAGGGAACATTGCATTGTCTAACTTTTGTTGATAATCATACATGTATCAGCGCAATTAAATTTCTTCCCTTCCATTGTGGTTATATCTTCCTGGTCCTTCCTGGCAGACATCATTGTATGAATGCTCCCCATGAGGTCGCCTCGTATCACAGTGAACTTCTTGTTTTTTCCTGTTGGTAGTTCTGGTAAAAGATATTTGATGGGAATTGGATCCTCCTTCATCCCCTTATTTTTTGTTCTGGAGGAATACCTGATGAAGATTTCACTATCTTTCACTGGTCCTTCCTGGAGGAGAAATGGGTCCAGGGCAACAGTGTCAACGATCTGGTTAAGGTAAGATCCCCAATCAGATGATGGGTTTGCTACATGCATTTTCAGGTGCCAATTATAGCACAACTCAGCAATCAGGGGATTGTGTAAAATTGCAGTGAGATTGTCTGCTGCAATTGATGAGTGACTACACACACAATGTGAAATAAATGAAGCATACCAGAAGAGGACACACTTGCACTGGGAGGATGCAATTGGCATTCTTCCCTGTCAGCCTTGTTAAATGACCAAGCATCAGATTGATCATTATGGAAGCCTGCAGATGATGGATACTGATCTATCACTAACAAGTTGATGGGGGCATCCCATACTGATACTTCTACAGCAGAAATGGTCTGATCAACATGTGAGATATCAGGAGGAGGAGAGTGATGAGGAGTTTGAGGTGGTATAATATGTGGAGGCTGGATGAAGGAACCTCGAGCTAACCTGAGAAATTCCCTTAGCTGACACAGAGGCAAGTAAACACCAGTGAGCAGAACACCCTTCCAGCTGCATGTATGCATGAGTAGCAAATAAATTGAAGTAAGCAAGGTGTTTTCTGACGTGACAACATGAGCTCATGAGAATTCTTGCTTTCAACCTTGAACTGCAACCACACATGTGTCCTGTGAGAGCAAATGCAAGGTCCCTCGGAAGGATTTCATAGGGCCTTGAATAATGAATACTTCCTTGCCAAGAAGGTGCCACATGGGATCATGATCCACCTGCCCACCAATTCTTGCAACATGCATTATGGAGGTGGTGAACTATGATCGTTATTATCAAACTTGGATTGATAAAATCAATGAGAACTAACCTCTTTTAATCTCCTGTCTTTGAATGTTAATGTTTTGTCATCCAGATTCACATGCAGTACCATCCCCGATGCACAGAGTGGGTCACTTCTAATGACTTGAATGATATCGCCAGCTATGACATTGTATCCGCACTCGTGAGTATGTCAAAGGGTGGTCGGGTTGGGATTGAAGGCCGTCATCCTTATCAGAACCCAGATGTGTTGATGTAATGAATCTGAAAAGAATGCAAGTGTCTGGCTCTTCATTTCGACTTTGGAGATCACCCCAAATTTGTGTGCATATAAGCCCTTGGTTACAACAACACAATCACCTTTCATCAGGGTGTCATGGTTGTGTGATACATTTATGAAAACCCATCTGCTAATGTCCCTAACAAATGTCCCCAACAAATCAATTGCAATGGTGAACTGATATAAATATTAGTGATGATAATACAATAGTTGATAAATCACTTGCTTCAAATTCGGATGACTGGTGGAGTACATCAACCATAGTCTCGTTGACTTGAACAACCATTCCAGTTTTTCCTTTGAGTTGTGAAGTCACTGAACTGCTGTCAAGCACATGAACACCACCCCCCACACAGAATTTCCTTTCAAGATTGGAGATGGCAAACATAATTGGTTCATGTGAGATTTTCTTAATGTGCACAGATTCTTCCATGTATGCTGATGCTGACTGGGTGCACATGTCAACACACTGAATTTTCACAGTGCAGCCAAACATCTCCCCCACCATAACTATTACTAAATCACCTTCCATCCAATGTTGTGCGGCATATGCATGCAATGTAGATTGCATGAATGCAGGATTACATCTTGACTCCTGGTGAAGCATAATGCTCTCTGGAGCAGGAATTGGAATCTCAAAAACTGCATTTCTGTGCAGTTTGAGTGCCAGAAGGCCATGGAGGTAAGTCTTGTTGCGACCCACAGAGCTTAAGATGTTGTTGGGAGGATTATATAGGTGCAGCACATGGGAGTCTTTCCTGACTTCCCACCCTGGTACCTCCCTGGATGTGACCAACAGCATGATGGTATCAGTTTGTGGATCATATGAATGTGTGTATCCTATGTCATGCTGATATTGACCACATATGGGTTGATACCAGCCAGGGATTGTCAAGTTGCATTTGCTATGGATCTAATCCTCCCGAGGAACAAAAATAACATCAAAAAAGCAGTTTGTGTGAGTGGAAGGTCATGCCTTCCTTATGATGATGGTATTTTTGGCCTTGATGCACAGACAGCCCAGGAGTATTGAATGCATGTAGACCTTGAAACCCTTGCTTCTCAACTGCATGGCTAAAAAAGATGTTTTTGAAACTAAAAAACAGTGTTAGATATAACAAATTGATAGGAGATATTTACTTACAAGGCATGGTGATAAGCCAGGTTGGAAGGTCACGTGCTGATGCCATCCCATCATCATGTGCACTTGACACTGGCTTTTCAAATACTCCTATTCCTCTAGAAGATTGGTCTGAGACTGCTGCAGACACTGCACTTGAAATACTTTCAACTACATGGAATGCTCGTGTGTCAAATATTTTGAGTCTTGCCTCACATGTAACAGCATCCACGATCACATCCAATACTGACTCCCAGTACGCCAATGATGTTGGGTTATCTGTGAATTCCACCTCCAGAAGGTGGTATGCATTGCTAGAGCTGATTTCATCTTGAATGAACTGCTTGATAGTCTGGCGTGCAATCTCACTGGAGGAAGGAACTGGTTGTGATGAAGCATTGACTCATGATGGCCCAGAGCTTGAGGTAAATCTGCTCTCAATATCTGCTACCTTGTCGAACCAAGCATATGCAGATTGATGGATTGACCCCCTCGAGGGGGCCACAACTTTCCCTGGCAAGATATGCTGAGCTTTGATGGTGCAAAGATTTGCCAAAGCCTGGACATTGTCTTCATTGGCTGAGAATAATGCACACATTGCTTCTGTCCAGTCCTCTTCATGATATTGAGAGCCCAGGTGTGAGACAAGTTTGGCTTCCATTTGAGGAAAGTTCATCTCTGAGGTGAGGTACTCCTCTAGGATGTCCCATGCTGCTTTGTCTTGCAGAGGGTACGATAATGTTGCTACAGTGTGACCATCCTCAGGATCATGGTCATTTATAAAGGAACAGTCTTCTGCACAGGAAGATGAGGACCCCACTGGAAATGGAGACAATATACAACAACTTACCATCTTCATCCTCTATACCCTTGGTTTCCCCACCCTCCAGATTGATGTCTGCCTCTGTATTGAGGTACCTTCTTGCATCGATGTATTTAGTGTGCTTGATGTGCACTTCTGGAGTGATTGCAGGAGTCACTGCTCATTTGGACATTGATCCGATGAGTGGGGTCAGCTTGCTACTACTGTAACTCTGAATTCTATATTAATTGTGTGGGTATATCCTAGCCTTTTTTGCCTAGGTCATTTCTAATACTATCAAACACTATGAGTGTCTGAACTAACTAGTAACTAGTTGAGAGAGAAATCAGAAAGAAAAGTCCTTGCACTTGACCATTGAGCCTATTTGTAGTGAATCCCATTTTGTGGTCATTTTCTCACAGTGATTAATGCAAACACCATAACACAATGACATGGACTCAACTGTGGACAATGGTGCTCTGTGGAATAAGGAGGCAAACTAGACAACTCATTCAGTGTGCAAATGTGAGGCTTGAGCGATAATCTTATGTAATACAGGTAATACAGTACTATGACAAAATTACCAAAATGCTACAAGTCCATAAATAACCAAAAAGATGAAAAGCTCGCATGGAGGGGAAAAGAGAGTAGAAAGACTTGGAATTCACCGCCTAAGTAGTGAATTCGAGTCAGTCAAAGCTCCAACAGAACTTGCCACTCATGGCTTTGGGTATCTCCTGTGGAGTTGTAATTCTCCCATGCACTACTTAAGACTTGAAACCTTATTTTCTATACTTTCTTTTTCTATCAACTCATCACATCAATGATAGTCTTACATACTATAGTTTCGATGTAGTCTTTGATTTCATGTGGTATTGATCTTACTGCATGATAACTCCATGTTCCAGTTGATTTTGTGCTATTGCAGCATTGACCATTGGTTGATTCATTTACATTTAATCATAGTTCACTGGTGCACCACCAGCATAACATATGTTACGAGCATTGGCACTGAGGTAATAATGGCACATGGTCCAATGAAATCCTGTTGAGGCACATTGCATTCACTCTCCCAGGAAAAATGCAAGATTGCAGTCATCCAGGGTTTGAAACAAGAATTTCGGTGAGAGTATGTTGTCAGGTGAGAATATGCTTTGCTTCATCTGTTTGACACTCACACATGTAGCCAGTCTGGAGTTCTCCTCACTAATGTCTTGTAATCTGGAAAATACCCCCAGAGTCAGTGTCACGAGAATTGAGTCTTCAACAGGATGTTAGTTCTGCTGAGGCTCTCTTTCAGTTTCTGACTTGAACTTTTGTCTCACTCCTCACAACCTTTCACAACCCTTGGACAGTCAACAAGGGTAACAAAGGAGTCTTGTGATTGCATCCTGCAAATATGAGTTCATCGTCCTCTTCTGGTATAACCTCATATTTTTTCACACTTTATCTATGCTTGCTCACATTTATTACAGCAGACAGCCTCACCAACATATTACAAGATACCTGTATCACTAACTTGTGCCACAATTGGCACATTTCACCCCTTGTTGTGACAAAGAAGGAATCATGTCACCCTCAGAGATGAGATCATTAATCTGATTCAGACTCCTCCTCCTCCTGCCTTATGTAGATGTGCATGGGGATGGGTGGGATGTTGGAGACCCACTCTGAGGCTGGTATGTAGTTGGGATCAATTACTTCTTCTTCCTCTTCTGCCTCCTGAAGGCCTCCTCCAGGCACATGTTCAAGGTCCCAAGTTGGTGCCAATCTGCCAGGATTGATAATGATGTGTGGTGCAGAGGATGCATATGTGGATGGGAATGTGATAAAGTTATTGTCTATGGTATATTTCCAGAGTCAGTCACTGTATGGCTTTGGAACCCTGTACAACATCTTGAAAAGAGACCAGTACCTTACTCTGATGGCATCAATAACAGTCAGTGTGTTGCATTTCATATCTGCCCACTCCATCCAGTAAGTCATGTTAGGATAATTCTGAGGTTGCAGGTGTGGTGTACCAGAAGGGGGAAAGAACAAGTTGAATGCCTCCTACCATTCCATATGATGTGCTCTCTTCCACTGGACACAGTTAAAGATCACAGTGAGGTTGGTGTCTCTGTACACATCATCTGTGATGTGGAGATGTTCATCCATGGTGGGCCTACAATGGGAAGGGGCAAGTGGGTTACCCTTCATATTCCCACATTTTTGAAGACTATCCCTACAAAATTGGTTCCAATGTTTGGAGATAGTGATAGGGAAGCCCTCATCAAGACCAGGAGGCAAGTCGAGTCTTTCATTGAATGGTAAATCTTTGCCATTATCTTGCATGGGAGGAGGAACATTGAAGTCCAGGTCTGCAAACACAGTGGATGGCTCAGGGATATCAACCCTGTGATGCTTGGACATCCCCTTTTGAGTCCCAACATGGGATTTGGAAAGCATGTTATGAGGTACAGTGGCTCAAAAAAGTGTCCAAATGTTTATGCATTTTCAAGTAATTGGATAATAGCAAGCCAGCACCTGAGTACAATATAAAGGCATAGGGACATGTCTAAAGGCTCAAAATCATAGCTATAATCTGAGATATATATTGTGGGAATCAGAGCATATATAGGCAAGATATAGTAATTCTAATCACATGACTCATTTGGACACTTTTTTGACTTTATATCCAAATCACAAAATCAGACCATTCACATATAGTACTCTTAATAGAAGTGGTGCAATAATGAATATTTGGTCTGATTTCAATATTATTTACATATATAAACCCACATAACATCATGAACTCTAACATAATCATCATAAAGCTCATCTCCTCTGCTCAAAAGGATAACATCCTTATTCTCTGCTCCTCTAGTTTATCTATGAGGCAAAGTGCTTCCAAAACTGGTCCTAGCAAGTCTACTATTGCTATAGTTATGCTGCCCATGATAGAACACTGATATCATGGGCTTTGAGCCATTTTGTAGCTAGCTGTAAGGTACACTTGGAGTCATTTTCCAGTTGGAAGATAATGTCTTCTTCATCAATTTCTGACTTCTGCATGCTTCTGAGTAGACACTCCTCTAGAATGGAAATTGACTGCTCTACATTCATCCCTCCTTCTACCTCACAAAGAATCCCCACACCATTCCATCTCCTACAACCTCTACCATCATACTTCATCTTCCAAACTTTAGTACATTCTTGACTTCTCTTTCCCCTAATGGTTCCCCTGCCTTTTTTGACATATATTCTTGGCCATCTGACCCCATTCTATTGACTTTTATCTTATCTGACCAAACTACCTTCTTCCAGTCCCTCACAGTCCAATGTCAGTGCTTTAAAGCAAAGGCCCCTATAGGATGCTGAAAGAAAAGGTGTTTTCTTCTTGGTTGCAGCCATAAGATTGGCTGCCTTAAGGGTGTTTCTGACTGTTTGAGTGGAGATGGGAGTGGGGATAATGGAATTGATGAACTTGGTGGCATGGACAGCATTTGAAGCCTTGCCAGATAGACTTTAATGAACAATAGCTCTTTATGCTGTAGAGTCAACTTGGAAGAACATCCCATTTTATGATTTTTCTTCTCTAGCATGTTCTGGTTTATGACTATAGCAATAGTAGACTTGCTAGGACCAGTTTTTGAAACAATTTGCCTCACAGATAAACTAAAGCAGAGAATAAGAATATTATCCTGTTGAGCAGAGGAGATGGGCTTTATGATGATTATGTTAAAGTTCATGATGTCATGTGGGTTTATATATGTAAATAATATTGAAATCAGACCAAGTATTCATTATTGCACCACTTCTATTAAGAGTACTATATGTGAATGGTCTGATTTTGTGATTTGGATATAAAGTCAAAAAAGTGTCCAAATGAGTCATGTGATTAGAATTACTATATCTTGCCTATATATGCTCTGATTCCCACAATATATATCTCAGATTATAGCTATGATTTTGAGCCTTTAGACATGTCCCTATGCCTTCATAATGTACTCAGGTTCTGGCCCGCTATTATCAAATTACTTGAAAATGCATAAACATTTGGATACTTTTTTGAGCCACTGTATGTAGGCTGTGGGGTGATGCCTGTTGTGGAGGTCACTAAATTCGCAACCAAAGAAGTACTTGTAGGAGGTGTTACTGATGACATGACTGCGGGTCATGTGAGGGACATTGTCATATCCCATATGCCAGACATAGATCCTATCATATTCCCACGCTTTCTGGACCTATTTCCAGACCCCATATCCGACTCATTCCTGGATCCCCTATCCTGTCCACCCTATGCACATTCCGTCCAGCAAGACATCCAGACTTTACCTCCTCTTGGATTCTGGACTACATCCACCACCTCACATATCTCAGTCCTGTTTCCACCCTGCTTTCCAGATCCCCAGATCTCTGGACCTCCGGATATTAACTGTACTATCTCTGGACCTATTCCCACCCTCTATCCGAGATCCTGCGCCTATCCCCATTTAGGCATCTCTGCCTTTCCAGTTCTCGGTTATCTCTGTTTCTGTCTTGCTGATTGATCCTTGTACTAGTTTCATCTCCAAGTTCATTTACTTATGTTCCATCTTACTTACCAATGTGTTTCCGCATGCTCGTACATAGCCTTACTCCTTTGCTTACTGATCCTCTCAGATAGCCTCTAGTATATAACCCCTGTACAACTACAGTAGAGTCCTCAGTTTGAATATCAACTTAGACTTGCCCAATCCTCTCTCGGACTTTGGTCCACCTAAGTCTGTCCTACCCATCAGGCCTAGGGATTGATTCCCTAGGCCGGAGCTCCGCCTATCCAGCACTTACCCTCTTTCCGGACTTAGGTCCAATCCCTGTTTCTCCCACTCTACCTTAGGGTAGTCTACCTCTGTTTGTTTCTACATTGGACAAAGTCCAATGTAGCCCCTATTCCTTCCGGACCTTCGGACATCCTGTCCTCTGGACCTTTGGACCTCCTATCCTTCCATCCTGTTTCCTGTAGAAGTATTACCCTGCAGTGGAAACTCTCCTGAGCACTTCCTGTGTTCCTCCGGAACTCTCCCGCACTCCTCCGGATGTTTCCTGCACTCCTCCAGAAGTCCTCTAGCGCTCTCCAGCAGAGTAGCCAGCCTCCAGAAGTCCTCCGGACTTTGTCAGACCATCATTGGACCTCATATGAAATGAAGGGCACATACTCGGGTAAGGGGCACAGCGTACGAGCTGAGGCCAAGCCCCTCTGAGTCAGTCTCTCTCCCCCTTGAGCAACATGGTTCTTAACAGACATCTGCAATGGGAGGGAAAACCATCTCCCTGAAGAAGTAGGCCCCATAAGGACAGAAGGGTAGGCTGTTGTCATTGTCAATATGGTGTTGGCAGGGGACAATTTGCAGCCCATCTACATCATAATCATGTGTGAGGGGTAGAATGGAGCACATCAAGTCTCTTGTGGCAAAACCATCATCAGGACGAGAGTGAAGACCATTGGCCAGCCATCAAAGTCCAGCTGTAAGGGTAAGGGCCATAGCTGTGAAGCGAAGCTCAGGGGGTCCTGAATTTTGGAGATACAATGTGCGAATAATTCCTTGGAGGTGCACACATCTCCATTGCCTGTTTGTGAGGAAGATGGAGGTCAGTATAAGCATGGGATGAGTAAAGACTAGCAGGGAGAATGTGGTGTGAATGACCTGTGACATCTGCCAGCATGGCATGTCACTGGATGGTAGGACACAGCTCCCAAGGGGGCTGCAGTTGTATCACAATATGGGTATTGCATGGAACACCTCCTTCAGGGGACTATAGCAGGAGAGGAACACTTACCACTAATCCAATCTTGTAAACACACATAGAGACTCTAGCATCAACCACTCAGGAACATCAATGGCCTGAGTGAATGTGTCTTTCAGGCAAAGACACACCTCTACCCTGGCAGCACAGTCATGGTGATCCTTGGCATCAAAGTACAGTTGATACAGGCTTTGCAGATATGGCAGTACTGTTTCAGCTAATGCAGCTTTGCCAGTCAGGGCAAGACTATGTCTTCCTCCATCTTTTTGTTGGATGAGGGCTTTATCTGTGGTATATGCCTGGAAATAGACCAGGTCCTCATCATTGCATACAGGCACTGGTGCACAACAACCAGACAGGTGCATCAACCCTGATGCATAATCAATTTGGAAATCATGGGATTCCATTAACATGCTTGTTTGCACATGAGTCATGTCTGTAAAAGTCAAGAGGAGTTCACAATGGGCATCTGTGCACCACTGATAAGCATATCCAAGCTCAGACATCTCGAGGCCAACATAACATAACAATGTTTTTCATCCATGAGATTATTATAATGAAAATCACTGAGGGTCATCATTAAGGCATCCTCAGCCTGATCAATATCCCCAGGACAATGTTGGTTGGCCTCTTTGACACCCTGCACCTGGACCATCAATAACATCCCTGTTGCCCAAGGGAGTTCACTACCCAACACTTGGGCTAGATCATGGCTGAAGTGCCTGACACAATTGCCAGGGAATGGGCGAGTGCCGTACTGATACATTCCACAAGTCTTTCTGGCATGTGTGAGGACACCCTCATAGTTGACAGCCCAGTTGGTGATGGTGTCAGGACTGAGCTCATGTAGGACAGGAATCAAACCCTTTTCATACAAGCCCTTCTTCTCTTCAAATGTGAGCTCAACATCCTTCCTATCAGGGTTATACAACCAAGGAAAGAACAATCGCACTTTTGTGTGAATGCCAACTGCACCCAAACAGATGTTGGGCACACAATGAGGGCCCATAGGCCTGTCTGCCTGATGGGGTCTGATGAGTATGATATGACAGGCAAAGACACATGAATGCACCTGTCCCCTGTGGGTACTCATGGGAACCTTGATGTGAACACTGGAGTGCAGAGTGTCAACAGGGTTGTTGAGTGGGTAGAGAAAAAGATCAGACTTGACAGGCAGCCAGTCAGTGAAGGAGATGAAGCTATCATAATCTCTGATGACAGAGACCTCCCTGGGTGCATTAAATTTGTTTTGGGTTGGTTCAATGGAGTACTGAATATTCTTCTCAATATCCTTGCCAGTAAGCACAAGAATGCAGGCCCTGTAGTAAGTGGCTTTAGGAATGTTACAGGGGGCAGTGGTGGGGTGCCGCAATAACCCTTGAAGTAGGGAAAAACTAAGCATGTTCACTAGGCATTGGTGTAAGTCAGTCACAATGCACTCAGTACCAAATCATGCAAACCCACAAGCTGTGGATAGTTAAGAGACACTAAGAATGATTGATTTGAAAGGTGAGCACACAGCAGATATCAGAGTAGACTGCAAGCAATGACAAACCTAAAGTAAGGACATCTGTATATACAGATTCATATAGAGCAGTTTCTTGTGCCTCATTAAGATTCACTGAGGAAGGCATATTGCAGTGACCTATCTCCATATTATATGAGTGAATGGACATGCATAATATTCCATATAATATGGGCTAGTGGACCATGGGCCGAAGGTAAAAATATCCCCAACTATGACAGATGGGCTGGGAGGGATATTATTTCCAATGGGGACAGGTGGGCCCATCTATGCCTATGTTATAAATATCCTCGACGATGGCGGATGGGCCAGGAGAAATATTATTACCAATGGAGATGGGTGGGCCCATCTGGGCAATATGTAGAGTAGGATAGACATATATGATAGACAGCTGGGCTGAAGAGAGATGTATGACAGATATTATTATATAGACAGGTGGGCTGACATATTAGTATTATTTTGTAGATGGGTGGGCTGATGGGGCGGTGAAATACTTATTATATATATGGGTAGGCTGAGATGGGGGTATATTAGATAGATGGGTGGGCCAAGGTGGGGGTATATGAGATAGATGGGTAGGCCGATGGGGTGGTGAAATATGTATTATATAGATGGGTGGGCCAACATAGGGGTATATTACATAGATGGGTGGGCCAACATAGGGGGATGTCATATAGATGGGTGGGCCCAGATACATATCATTTAGATGTATGGGCTGAGGTATTGGTATACTATATGGACAGATGAGCAATGCTGTAGCACTAGTTTTGATCCAAGTCATGAATGACATTCAGACTCAGATCCTGTCAATGTCAATCAAAGTCAACACAGCCAAGCACCCCATCAACTCAGAATCCAGTGATACCTCGGAAGACGGTCCATAGATGTCAGGGCCAAGGTATTTGTATACTATATGGATGTATGGACATATAGGCTGAGGTAGTGATATATATTATATCAACGGGTGGGGCTAGGTAGTTGTTATCACACATGAACATAAATCTGACACCCAAAACCTGAAACTCAAAACTCAAACATCGAAACAAATTTCAAAACTTGAATCACCAAGTACTGAGTCCCAAAGCCCAAACATCAAACCCTGAACATTGAAACCCGAAACTTGAAAGTTGTAAAAATGTATGAGTTTTGTAGGTAGTTGTATATCATCCAAATCAAAGGAGGTAATAATTCAAAGTCATCTAATGATGAAGGTCACAAGTGCCAGAAAATCGAGCACCCAGTAGAGACATGAACATGCAGCACCAACTACCGAGTAGCTAATGCACACAGCATGCATTGCCCTATGAGAAGCCAAGTTCTGACTACTGAACATTGAGTGAAGGGTACTGAGATCTGAGGCCCAGGTCTCAACAAACAAATATCTGATATCCAGCACACTTCCAATCATCTGGTATTTCATTGAGCAATGGACAATAACACATCTTTGGAAAATAACATCATGCGAGGCTCCCTTATCTGATCCTCGCTATCTCCACCCCCTTTAACTCCAAAGTGTGGACATGCAGGGTTCGGCATCCAATTTCCCAAGATCAATTCCATCATGACTGTTTCTTCCACTTCTGATATTGAAATAACCCTCTGGCACACTTGGGCCCTGACTGTCACTCACAAGGCATGTGAATATACCGAACGGAAATTCAATGCAGAGAAGACAGGAGGAGACCCAGTTATACCTTCTCCGAACCTAGACACTGATCTGGTGATGGCTTGCGATCAATTGGTTGATCACCTCATAAAGGCATATAAAAATCCCAGTGGGTCTTCCTGCAGATTCAGAAAATTTGTTTTATCAGTCAAATTGCTTCATCACAGTTCAGATGCAGATTGATGTTGCAAGATACAGCAAAGTGATCTCCCCGAAGGACACTGGGCATAATGAAGAGAGAGAGGAGAAGTTGCTTGAGAGGTGTCCTCCTGGCCATGAGGGCACAAAGTTGGTGGAGATACCTGCCACAATTCTTGATGCATCTGGTGCCATCATTGCATGGTACATCCTGGACACCCTGACTGATGCCACCCAGGTGTGTAATATATATTGTTACTCAATGGATATTGAACATCAAATGGTGCCCACAGAAGGAAATTTGGGCAGCCTCTGATTTGCTTGCTCCAATCCTCGAAAAAAGTGTCAAGCTTGATGGCAATTGGCGAACTAATCAAGAGTGGTTCAAACCAAGCTCAGAAAATGATGTCCCAACTCCCAGATGCATCAATTTGTCTCCAGCATGGTTTCAACAGGGGCATGAGGTAGGATCTGATGTGATGGCGATTTTGGTAGTCAAACTCACAAATCCCCTAGAATCAGTCAGATCCAGAGGTATCTGCATCATTGAAGGCAGCATCCTCTGAGAAGACCCTCAAAGTGATTGTGAGGCCAGCAGCCATTGCAACAGCGGCACTCAGGGTGATGCATCCTGAGCAGTACTGGGCAGGTTTGTGAGCCTTTTCAAGCCTCAGAGAAAAGGCAGAAAGCAAGGAACTGCTGAAGATGTCAGAGACTCTCCAGTACTAGGCATCCATGTTTAACAGCCTGTCTGTCATTTCCAATCAGGAAACCCCCAATCAGTGAGACCATTTATCTATTCCTGAATGCTTCAACATTCTCACTACCATGGGGAATTATTCTAATGCTCGGATGAGCATGCCAAGCCTTCAGCTGGAGTTCAGGTATGATCCGGGTTGCATGATTGCGTTTCCCGGAAGGATCATGAGACATGGGGTTCATGCAGTGGAAGGGGATCAGATTGCTTGGGCATGGTATATGAGGGATTCCATTCATGTTTATGCCAGGGTTCTGTCGTGTGGATGGGCTAGGGTGGATTACAAACAGTGAAAGATGAAACAAGTGGAAAGTGTAGTTACCCATGTTAGCATGTACTGTCAAATACCAGATATTAGATATCAGGATCTGGAATATTCAGGCCTTGATATCCAGAACTCAAGACTCAATGGTCAATATTCAATACTTGATACTTGATAGTGGACATTCGGAACTTGATATTCAGAATTCGACATTCCATAGTCAGGTCTCAAATATCAACACCCAAATACCAAATACCAAATACCAAATACCAAATACCAAATACCAAGTCCCTAATATCAAATATCAAGTCCCTCAAATTGACCCCCAAATACCGAATACTGAATACCGAATACTGAGTCCCTAATATTGACACCCAAATATCAAGTTGGGTTTCAATAGTCGATACTCACTAGTCAGGACTCAGTATTCAGTATTCAGGGGTCAATATGAGGGACTTGGTATTCAGGACTTGGTATTTGGTATTTGGGTGTTAATATTAGGGACTCGGTATTTGGTATTCAGGGGTCAATATGTGAGACCTGACTATAGAATGTTGAATTCCTAATATTGAGTTCCGAATGTCCACTATTGCGAAATTAGGGACTCAGTCTTCGGTATTTGGGGGTCGATATGAGGGACTTGGTATTCAGCATTCGGTATTTGGGTGTTGATATTAGGGACTTGGTATTTGGTATTTGGTATTTGGTATTTGGGGGTCGATTTGAGGGACTCAGTATTTGATATTAGGGACTAGGTATTTGGTATTCGGGTGTTGATATTAGGGACTTGGTATTCAGTATTCGGTATTCAGTATTCAGGTGTTGATATTTGAGACCTGACTATGGAATGTCAAATTCCAAATATTGAGTTCCAAATGTCCACTATCATGATATTAGGGACTTGGTATTTGGAACTTGATATTTGATGGTCAGGTCTCAAGATTTGGTAGTCCATGTTTGGGACTTGGTATTGTGAACTCTGTACTCAATATTTGGGACTCGGTGTAGGGAACAAGATTCCTCTAGGTGTATATCACCCATATTACAACTCACAACAATTGGTATAGTGTACGACTCACCATCTATGACTTTCCTGCGAAACATGCCAGAGGCGCAACACTTTCCCGCATTATGCGACACATTCCTGCACACATGCTTAGTGTGCTCAATCGCCCTTTGTTGCACAGCATCCCAGAGCATCCATCCATTGTCCAACCAGTTCCCTAGTGAGTCCTTCCTCATTTATTCTCACTATCAGACCATATTTAGCATCGTATGATATCTTATTTCGTCATGGACCCTTTATTTACATCATTTTACATACATAGAGCACTCCCTATTCACTTCCAAGCCCTGGGAGCATGCCTAGGCACAGCTTACCTGTTGCCTAGGAAGTTTTCATATACCTACCAGCACCATGGAAGACACCAACCACCATCATGTCACTTAGCATCTAGTAGTCACCTAGAGTTAGAATCTATCATCATGAGCCAGCATCTATCAGAGTTGTCACCCTAGTCTTCACCACAGTCTATTATCACCAGTCACCATTCAGCAGTCCCACTTCACATCTTCATGCCATCCTTCAGTCTTTATATATTTGCGCACTGCATGCGCCATATTCCCACACTTCACGCTCTTATGCGCTCGACATTCCTGCACATGCACCTTCAGCACACTTCACCAGAGTTGACCAGGTGTCACCCAGTGGATCTTGCTTTCCTTGCTTCCCCTAAGGGTCAAACGCATCGCTTGGTGCACTTCGACCAACACTTAGAGAGTCAGTAGGCCTTCCTCTCACCCCAGAGGTAGAGCCATTCTTTCTTTCTTCTGCTCTGCAAGCCCAGCAGAGCTGTTGAACCTTCATCAGTATTGGGGACTCAATATTCAATAGTCGGGTCTCAATATTCACCATTCAGGTCTCAATATTTGGGAGTCCACATTCACAATGCGATATATGATTGTCTGTACTCAATACTCAATATTCAGTATTCAGGACTTGGCACATAATGTTAGGTTAGATATTTGGAAGACAGTATGTCATTTTCATGGAGTTTGGACATCAACATTCTGAACTCGAGGACTAGCACTACTCTCCTCTGCCTCTCTTCAATCTGGTTAGGATGCCAGTGTACACTTCAATCTCTGCCATCTTTTCACTGATGCCCTCTTCTTGCTCCTCAACCAATGTCCAGAGGCGTTCTCTAAGCCACCTCAGTCCCATCAGTGATGGAACTGAGGTGTTATCCACCTGCTCAGGAAGAATCAGACCATCATCCTCAATGCCACCCTAGAAGAGATTAATCATCACTCAAGGAAATTGTTCATAGTTCTTACTAGCCAATGCTGGTAGTGAAAGATACAGCAACCCATTACCCAGTCCCATTGCCATAATTTGTCTGGGATTGCAGTGTGTCTGATCCACCATGCAGTATCATAGCCAGATATAATCCTGGAGGGATCTCCCAGATCTGCAACATCATGAAAGAGACATAAGTGGGATGAAAAGATGTGGTCTGGAACCATGTTCCAGGTGAGCTGGGGAAACAACTGAAGAATATGGGTGACAGGGTTTGGAATGACTGAGATGACGTGCCTTGCAGCAGAGTACTGCAGGATGGGTGTCACAAAAGTCTGTTGGAAATCTTAGCATTGACCACCACAGTCATCAGTCTCTTACAGCGATCTCCCATTGCAGTCCAGCTTTAAAGTGCATGATCCAAGCAGTGGAAGGCTCCTTGGTGTTGGCAGCCTCCGTCTGATATTGGGAGATCACTGCTCGGATGCGCGATGCAGCCATTGACATTGTGGCTGCAATATCTGCAAGACCGAGTGTGAGGGATCGGTATTCATTGCTGGAATCCACAGCATCAGAAGGGGATGCAGGAGGAGTTTGCAATACAGGCATGGCTAATGCAGGAGTATGAAGCTGGAAATCACAATCACAATGCCAGTTGGTTCAGATGTGAAGATATGAGCCACTGGTGGATGGATAAAATTTTTCAAACTCCAATGTTTGTTCATCCAGGCATTTCCTGAGACTAAAATGTTTGGGTCAAAGTAGCTGTTTCATATCATTGGCTAAAAAGTTCATTCATCTCAAGTGTCTATGAACCCGCTCTGCAGGTCTTGAAATGCTGCCTGGGCATCCTATGCCAGTAATGAATATGTTTGGGATTGCCTTCCTGAGTAGCATGAATGACCCGGAAGGTGTTTCACCAATGATTCCTGCATCCTGTCGCCCCATTGGGTTGCTTTCCACAAGAAAAAGTTGCATGTCCAATCCATCTCCAATTGGACCAATGTCATTTCTTCCTTCCATCAATCCCATAGGGCCTTTGCCCAAAGCCAATGAACTCAGTAAACTTCAGATGGGTCCCATCAGCTGAGCATGGGATACACCAAGCATGCCCAAACTCACATTCCTCATTCCACAAGTGATCTGGACCCCCCAGGTCCACATTGACAGACCAGAACCAAGCGAGGGACTCATTCTGCTGACCTTGGGCATTTGGATTGCCAACAGCAGTGCTGATTTTGAGCTGCTCCTGAAACAGTGGTTTGTATGTCTGAAGCTGGTCTTGCCCCGGCTCAAGTTGCATCATTTGCTTCCAGGTCTTTGTATATATACTGGCATGGAGGGACACTGCCTGCTGCACCGATGTCACCTGGGACCAAGCTTGAGTTTTCAGGGCTTGAGGTTTGGCCTGCCTGACCATTGTTTGGAACAGGATCACCTTGTTGCACAAGTGAATCCGGAGGTTGTGAAGGGCATCATTGGCCTGCCCTTCATGAAGTGACATCTCCAGCAGAATCAGATCCTCTGCCATACAGCATCTGCTTTGATCTACCCCAAGGTTTGATGGCAATGGGATGACAGTGAGCTCAGGGGAGTTTGCCCATGTATCAGATGTGTTGGTGAAATCTGCCGGGTCATCATCAAGATCATCGAGAATGTCTATGTTCAAGTCATCAGGATCATCGTCTGCATCAAATCCCTCTCCCAGATGTGTAAGAGCTGACCAAGTGAATCCATCTATCTGGCCTTGGAGACAATCGCGTTGCTGGTCAATGTCTAATCTCTGTGTCTCTGTAGTTCTTCCAATTCTTCGGAGCTCAATGACCAATGCAATTTGAGCCTCTTCAATTGCCAACCCCATTGATATCCATGTTGCCACTGATCTGTGAGCAGGTGCTGCATTATGGGCATTACCCTCCTCCAGCAGTCTAAGCTCAATCTCCTTTTTGCTCAGTGCTGAGTGCAACAATTAATTCTGACTTTGATGTAGCCAAAGTCAACTTACCCTTCTTGATATTAATCTCATATACATCCATCACTGCAGGATCATTTATTCTGCTGGACTGAGTGATCCTCTTGCTGGCTAACCATTCTTTCTTTGAAGCTGTGGGTGCTGCTTCATCAAGTCTGTCGAAAGCCTTTTCACTTTCAGTGATGCCATTCTTTGCCTGCTTGTATTTATGGCAAAGAGTCCTTTTCATGCAGATCATCTTGCAGAAATTGGAATCATTCATCTGATAATCAAGACATTCCCTGAGCAGCAAGGGAAATCAGGTTGAGACACAACCATAGGGTCTCCATGATCTCACCATTGATCCAACCAATGCCTTCAATAAAATTCAATGCATATCAGACATAGCAGCTGTCCTGATGTCCGTGGACATGCCACAACCCAATTCCAGGAATGATGGTCAATTCCAGAACCATTTCAAGAAATCAGCTTCAATCCACCTGAACCCAAAAGTGCTTGTTGTATTAACAGTTGATGTCATAGAAGGTGACAGCCCTGGTTATGCCTTCCATGTTATGCTGGGCAGCCTCACAAAGGGCATAATCCATGTTCATTTGTCTGCAAATGATGCACCGTTAACTTGTTAATGTAGAATGGCATGGTTGGCTTGCCTTTTGCCTTTCTGAAAATCTACCATCAAGTGAGGGACAAAGCAACCATGTTGGGCACAGGCAACTCTCCTGATTCCCGTGGACTCCAGCTTGTGCTGAGCCACATTTGCTTGATTCACTGCCCAGTGATTGTTGCAGCTCAATTTTTCCAATATGTCAGCAGCCTCTGCAAGATGGGTTTTATACCTGTCCTTTCCCACCATGAATCCCAACCCATTGGAAAGCCACACTTCCTCAAATGGCTTGATGGGATGCAGGTGTTTGGCTTTGAAATTTCCATCCATAACAAATGACCAGGTGTATTTCCAGCTTGGAGTCGTTATTATAGCTGAGGTGACTTCAGTATCGAACTAGACTCACTCATCAAGTGATTCATCCCCTGAAAAGGATACATTAATCCCAGGCTGAGGACATGTGGGGCAAAACAATGCAAGATCTCCTGCATTCAGGTTGTCAGAACGATTGCCAAATCCATGCCATTTCATGGCCTTCAACTGCCTCCACTGTCGAGTGACTCTCATGATCTCTCTGTATTGGTCCTTGCTGCGTGCTGTGTCAATATAATGTCCTTTAGATGTTGGAGATTTGGCATTACTGGAACAAGATGTGGAAACATGCTTGAGGTCAATTGCCAGAGCTTGCTGTAATAGTTCATCGCTGAGGTGTCACATTTGAGGTTGTCCAATAGAAAATCATCAAGCACCCTGAAGGTGAACAAAGTTCGATCATGACAAGTTTGTATCACTAGTTCTAACTGGCGTTCAACCTCTATCTGCAGGACATTGAACCATTGAATGGCTTGACCTAGACTCTGCCAGAAAGGTTCTTGAATAATTTCACCCTGGTTCATGTGAGTAGCCGAACAAGTATATGAAGTCAACTGACACATACCTTTGTGTTTGTTATCTGATATCCTCATTGGATGTAGTGGGTATTAAGTGTTGATGCAAGTGCATTGACAGTGTCACAGGAACGCTCAAAAAGAGAGTGATAGAAGGCAAGCAGCTCAACTGATATGGCCATTTGGGGCTGGGAGGGAGCAGTAGGGAATAAGCCATAAAAAACAAGTGTTTGCACTAAGTTAGCACATCTACAGCTCATTGTATCAATGGAGATAAAATCTAAAAGAAATTAGCTGTTCAAGTCCAAGACTCCATGTATGTGACCGAATACTTACAGTCAAAAAAGAGACAGGTAAGAGGTGTGCATTTTTGTGCACATGTGTGTGAGCTGCACAAAGACAAAACTTTGGGTGTTCATTCAAGAGGTGCTCCTAGTGTCCTCACAGTGTAGTCTAGTTGGGCCTCGACCAGAGTAGGAATAAGTGTTTTCCAGCTGTCATACAAGCAAGTAGATGTGAGATCAGGCTGGGCATGATGACGCAGTGTGGATTGTGAGGCAGGTTGAGGAGAGCAATTGTTGTGAGGCTCAAGGATATCTTCCCAAGCCTTGTTAGCATCTTCCTCAAGGACCGCAGTGTCCACTTCTGTTTCTGCAAGGACAGGTGCAGTTTCTTCAGGCTTTGCCGAACCTGCGAGTAAACTGGCCATCTTTGCAAGCAACTGGCGCTGTTTAGCCTTCTGACCTGGCACTTCAACAAGTACCTGGGTTTTTCACTTGTCTCTGAGTTTCCGTGGGCTGGAAAAGTGGGTACCCAGCCCAGACGACATGCCTGGTTGAGCAGTGCAGGTACCCATGCGTGGGGCCATAGTGTCTTGGAGGCTGAAGCAGGAGAGTTGAGAAAAATGGCTAAGTGGCAAGGGACCATTGTTATCAAGGTGGCATCAAATGCTCTGTGGCAAAATGTAAGGTATAGTGAATAGCATGAGGCACTGAGCAGCCTGAGGTATTCAATCATTGACAGAATGCACAGGAGGAGCATGCTGCACAGGAGCAGTGCAGAGCAGGAGGGCAACCAGGTAGACAGATATTTTTAGATTATAGTTATATTTACAAGTACAGGATCCTCTCAATAGATGATGAGGCACTGAGCAACCTGAGGTATTCAATTGTTGACAGGATGCACAGGAGGAGCGTGCTGTGCAGGAGTGGTGCAGGGCAGGAGGGCAATGAGGCAAACTGATATTTTTAGATTGTAGCTATATTTACAAATGGAGAATCCTCCCAGATGAAGGATCTTTCAGCCTAGTTTCCCATAACATAGAAACTGGGTCTAAAAGACCCTCTATTGGCACCAAGAAGTACTGCCTGAGGTGGGAGGGTGGGCCACCCTAGGGTGGCGTGCCATCAGGTGTGTGCCTATTCACCAGACTTTTGTGCACATGGTGCATCTGCAGGACTGCCATAGTACTAGTCTAAGGTGTGCACTCAATAGCACACCACTTAGATCTAGGGTGACTCACCTTCCCTGACTCAGAATATTAGGAGGGTTCATCACATCAGTGCCTTTGACAACAGTGTATCAAATAAGTAATCACTGTTATCTGATAGTGTCCATTCACACCAGCATCTTGCTAACTGTCTTGCCCACCCCTTGACTGGGCAGCATGGGGGCACCTCTCCATTTCATCTGACACTAAATGGAGGTAGGACATTCCAATATACTCACTTACAGCACCAGGCATGTGATACAAATAAAGCAATTTTTCTTTCTTTTTGATGAGCTAGCCTGAGGGGAGAGGAAACTTGAGAAGATGTACCCCAGCTATGGCCATTTCACTAAGCGTTCTGAGCAGACTTTGATAAGTCCACCAGGTGGTATGATCGCGCTCTATCCAAGACTGTCTTAGTGTGCTTTTGGTTGGCATCCCAGACCTGACCTGCTTCCCACACAATAGTTTTACATTGAGTATGTATGCAGTCTCATGTATCTCAAGCCAAGATGACTGATGGGCCTAGCGCTTTTCTGATATTTTGCAGTGGCAGCACCAATGAGATTGCCACTTGCATGGAGCAATATATTCACAAGAATAGTGAAGACACCATCACATTCAGCTCCAGAGTGACAACTGTTGGAACTAAGGATGACAACTCTGGCATGGACATTGTTACAGGTGATGAGAATTATCACGAATTCTCGCATATCAGCCCTTACATGTTCTCTGCACCATTAACCTCAGCCAAGCTGGTCTCTCTCCCATGCAGTTGAATGCTCTGCAAACATTGAACCATGGTCCCTCCATTAAGATTGGAATGCAGTTCAGAACTGTGTGGTGGACGACTGGGACGGATTTAAGTAGATATCCTCTCAATATAATTGGAGGATGGATGTATACTGACAGGGCTTCATGCACTGTTGTTTATCCTTCATTTAGAAGTGTCCAGGCTCAGACGATGACTACACTTATTGCCAGCTACTGCTGGACAAGGATGCTACTAGGTTGGGTGCATTGACAGGCACAGATGACACAACACTTGTACAGCTTGTGTTGAAGGAGCTGGCAGATCTGCACAATGTTGATATAGTAACCAGCTGATTGAATGCAAGGGATGGAGTTGGTCCCATGATCCTTATACAATGGGTCAGTATCATGCAGCCGGGTCATTCAATATTATTAATCATCTTACTGATATTCTTTTTCAAGGTGCCTTTGCTGTCTTCAGACCTGGAAAGTTTGGAAATCTTTAAATGAGCTTCAACAATCTTGCTGCAGGGGGTTATCTTCATTTTGCTGGCAAAGCCATCAATGTACAGCATGCTTGGGTGGAGGGTGCATTGGATAGCGCTTGGAGAGCCATCCATGAAATGCTCAATTTCCCCACTTTCAAATCCTACCGAGACAGGTTCTTTAAGAATTGGGGAGTAAATCCTGAATGGATTACACAGGGTGCATTGAAAGCACCTACCAATCATCGTGGTGGGGAACTAGAACCCCCTGCTTGTGCACCCAAACTGCAGGATGATCTTGTCTGGGAGCACATCATGCTCAAACACCCAGCTGTTTAAACAATAGGCCTCCTCTGCCTGTTTATGCTGTAACTTGTATCATTATGATGAACCATTGGGGATTGCTCCTTATGCATTGGTTATGCATTGTGCATACTACCTGTCTGAATTCAATATTCAATATTCAAGACTTAGCAGAACACCACTACTGGGTTATAAGGTCAAGCAACTGGATGTCCAGGACATCTGGGTCAATGTGTACCATTCCAAAGTAGAAATTCAGCTCCTTGAAAATTCCATTGAGAACTTGAACAAGGTACATGTCGCTAACAGGCTAACAGCAGAACCGGGCCCAGGTCAGCTGCATGTACCTTGTTTTCGTGCCTTTGGAGATTTCACTTTACTCATCTTACAAGATCTAGTAAGGTCCAGGAGTTTCAGTTGCATCTTGACACCGGCTCTGAGGGCACATCAGCTGAGAAGTGGTCTATTCTATATCAGGTCATAGCTTTAAAGGGCCTAGACACAAAATCGCATTTTTGACATTTGTGACATACATATTTCAGTATCTTAACCTTGCATACATAGTCCACCTTGCTCATTTATCATCAGTGGTACATATATAAATGTGTTTGATGCCCAGGATCAGCTCACAATAGGCCACAGTTTGGAGGTAGTGCATATACTTACTACTTCTACTGATAAGGAGCCTATACCTTCAAAGCATCCAAATCTAATAATCAGACACCTGTAGCACATTAAGGATATACTCAGTATCATAGATCTACATTTACTAAACGATCCAACAAGAATTGAGTGCTGGGGAAATGAAATAGATAAGAAATTGAGTGTGAGAAACTCAAAGACCCAAAACATCGAAAATGGTCAGTTGAGTAGTGGTAGGACTTTAATGCTGCATCAATTTACTTTACCACCACATCCCTTCTACATCTCTTCCACCCTCAGGGCAAAGTGTAGTTTAGGTTCCTTATGCAGTTTAACATATATCCTATTAAAATTTAATGAAATCTTCGACCTATATCACATGTAAATGTGACTTTTGTGTAATATGTGTTAATTGTCACTTTTCACACATATGTTCCTTTGCTTCCCTTTCACTCAATACTTGATGGATCTTTCTACAGTTTTAGATCTATGATAATTAGCATATCCTTAATGTGCTTAGGCAATAGCATGGGTAACCCATGGGTTGCCACAAGCTGACCCATACCCATACCCACCAATCACCCATACCTACCATCCAAGGGTTAGCTGGGTCATGGGTTGTGGTGTGGGTAGTATGGGTTTGGTGGGTCTCATACCCATGGTGGGCAACCCAAGGGTTTAGTATCATTTAGTGTTGAAATCCCATTATTATCATAAGTCGAATGTTGTACTACTAATCCTAAAAAGTCACGTGACACCTTGTTCCAGCAGGTCTTATTCCATAAAAGGAAGGTTGCAAACACTAGTTCACAAAGTCATAACACAGGTAAATAACATGATGGTATGTAGTATAGGTCAGAGCTGAATGTTATCCCACCTGTCATTAAGAGCATCTTTGTCACCTTCAACATCTGCTAACACAGCTACAGCTAACACGTCCTTGTCTTTGATGAGACCCATAAGGCTCCAGCAACCAAGACACAGCAATGCACAAATGGATTGAGAAGAGAGATGGCTGTGCACATGAGAGAGCAAGAGGTGACCATGGCTGAATATCCGTTCGACATCTACAGATGTTGCTACACAACATGTTAAAAATTTAATATATTACACAATTTCAGACATGTACCAGGTATTGTAAGATAGTCATGAGCCATTTGTGATAATCGCGGGTACATGCTGCGATGCTCATGCCACCAAGCAAGGACATCCAGTACATGCTCTGGATCAGCCGCAAGGTAGGCATCTAGTTCATGATGGAGTTGTAATTTCTTTGGTGCAGTGAGGGTGGGAAGCTCATCAAATATATTGCGAGGTTTATCCTGTGAATAGGTATGAGTAAAAAAAAATAGATTGCTCTTGCTACATACCTTAGCAACTGAATGCTTGGTGTCATCTATCTCCATGCCTCCATCTGGAACATCTAAGTTAGTGTAGTTGAGATCAAACTCATCGCAGACAAGTTGTTCTGCAGTCTTGATCCCACAGGGCCATTCTGAAATATTGAAGTTTATGACGAGGATGCAACACTGTAATTATTGTCAAAAGTAAGTAGTCCTGTCAGGGAGAGCACTTACTCATGGCCACATGATACACATCAGATTTGTCTGTCAATGAATAGTAGCAGTCAAGTGTTTTTTTGCCAAGAGTGAGTGCAGATTGTACAGCACTATTCAGAGATGAGCTGGATTCATGGGCCAAGAGCATTTCATCAATATGGTCAATAGTGGGGATGACAGTAGCAAGGTTGGGTGTGGAGCATGAGAAGAAGGTTGTAGCATCCTTGAAAACCTAGAGTATTAAGTATTGCATGAGCACTGGTCAATGTGGTGAAATCCTGAGTGTACTTACCTGCAAAACCTCCTGCAGGTCAGATGCAATCTTCCACTCCTCTACTGACAACTCAAACTCCCTTAAGTTGTGCTCATGCTTGGCTGTCTGATACTTGATGGCGAAGTTGATTAAGTCATATGTTGAGTTCCACCATGTTGCCACATCATGTGGCATAATCCTAACCGGTCATTGTAACTCTCCTAACAACCCCTTCCATGCTGGCAGCAAGACTGTTGTGGAGTGAACAATTTTAAAGGAAAGTTTATGAAGCTGTTGGAGGGATTAGTAGTGGTGAGTGAAAGGGAGTCGCACTTACCTTGACAAGCGTGATTTTGACCGGTTGCAAGTTTTTCCTTAGGACTTTGCACTCAGACACACCCATCTCCTCCATTTCATTGACCCAGCCATCTATATTGTCATCTATACCTTCATCATCGTCCCCATGCACCTGGTCATCCTCATGTGTTGATGACAGTTCCTCACTCAACTCACCATCCAACTCATCATCATCATTGTCATCTGTTGTCATTCATTTCATCTTCAGCTGTGAGTTGAACTCCTTTAGAATTGACCATGTGACTAAATTCACAATATGTAGAAAACAACAAGTTTGTGTTGGCTCACCACCAAAGGGGGGAAGGAGCTCAGAAAGGAATGTTGTCATTGTGTCATTTGCAGCCGCATTGTCAGCAGTAAGGCTTAACATCTGGTGCACAGGTAGGTGAGTATCCTGCACATTTCATTAAACACTATACTGACCTTGTTATCAATTCCAAATTCACGCAGAACATTAGTGAATGCCTCTGTGAGGACCATGCCTGAATGAGACTGCCACATATCAGTGGCGTGTTACAGTAAGTCCAATCCAATTTTCACCTCCACAACTTCAACAATGTCTAATATCGTCGCAATAGGTATTCCATCATGTTCAAGATGAACTGATAGGGCTATAAAAGCCTTGTGATTGGGCAAACTCCATGCATCAGTGGCAAAGTTGAGTCGCCCATCATGCTCCCTTAACATCATGGCAATTCATTGATGTGTTTGTGCAAATACTAGTTTGACATCCCATGAAATGGTTGACAGGGAAGGTAAATAGTACTCAGGGTGGCCAATCTTCATCAAGGATTGGAAGCCCCAGTCCTTAACGATATCAAATGGATGCGTGCTCTTGCACATCCACTGAACTATCTCTGCCCTGTATTGCTGCTCAACCTCACATCCGGGAGTTTATATAGTGAGTACTTACTTTGTTTCAGTCTTTGTATGCTGCCAGTGGGAGTATGTAATTTTGCCTTTTCCTTTGCGCTTGAACAAAGCTGTTATTGACCCATTTTTTAGGATTCCATTGACAATTGCCTTGCAAGCAATGTCAGAACTCTTGGCATCATCTGCAGCCTTGACTGTTTCATCTCCCCAGCAGGTACGTGCGTGTTTGTGCATATTGCTGGTTGACTTGGCATCCTTTTTGTCTAGGTAGTGCCAGATTCTTTTGCCACATCCTTTTGCAAGACATTTGAACTCATGGTAATGGTGTTTGTTCTCATGTTTGATGGTAGGGAATGGCTCAAAGAATGCATAGATAGATGAGAGCCATTCTTTGCTCAAGTGCTCTGCAAACATGATATTAATCAAACAATAATTTTGTGTACAGGTACTAACTCATTTCAGCCTTGGAATCCTCCTCGGGACACTTGGTCTCAGTTTCAGACTTGTTGGCCTGGGCACTTGTGTTGGAGGACGTTGGTGCAGAAATCTCAACGATGTTGGCATCATGATTAAGTTCCTCCTCATCTTCACTTTGAACAACAATAGAATAGTTCTTGCTTCTAATGGGAGCCTTTTTCAAGATAGATAGCCCTAAGCTTTCTTCAAGTTCAGAGTCACTTGCAGCTGCAATAGGTGCTCATTTGGCCTTGTTGAAGATGAGCTCGTCACCATGACTTCACTTGCATTTGACAGCCTTCCTGACTGACTGAAAGAATTCCTTGGCCTTCTCCATGGGTTTTGGCTGACATTTACTGAACATTGGGAAGGATTTGGCTATTTGAGGTAGTGGGTGATTACTTGAGATTAAGGTTTATGTTTTGTAAGAAAACTATGTATAGTTCTTACATAATTCTGCCAAAGTTTGACATTTGAGGCTTGACCCATGACCCATGGTGTGGGTATCTGGTGTAGGTATGGGTAGAGTGGTGGGTCATGAGACCATAACCCATACCCAACCCACCAACTACCCATACCCATGCTAATGCCTAAATTCACTCCAGGTGTCTGATTATTAGATTTGGATGCTTTGAAGGTATAGGCTCCTTATCAGTAGAAATAGTAAGTATATGCACTATCTCCAAACTGTGGCCTATTGTGAGCTGATCCTGGGCATCAAACACATTTATATATGTACCACTGATGATAAATAAGCAAGGTGGACTATGTATGCAAGGTTAAGATACTGAAATATGTATGTCACAAATGTCAAAAATGCGATTTTGTGTCTTTTTGTTCCTGTAGAAGGACCATGTTGATATTCTGGCACAGCTAAGTGATAGATATACTCTAAATATGCATAGAAATAGACTCCCCGACATCCTGAAGGTCTTGTCCTACAGGAAAAAATTTCACAGGGGGTGAACCACCAGGAGAGGGCAGGTATACTGCATCACAGGGTCTTGTTCTATGGTCCAGGGCTTCTCATACATTGTTCACATTGTTTGGGGATAATTTTTCCAAGTCTGTTCACCTAGAAATAAACACACAGGAACATATTTGTGTATTTGTGTATATATGCTATATCTATTGATGTAGGCCGCTTCAGGGGGTCAAAAAAGATGGGAATATCTTCATATATACTCAAAAACACATTCTAAATACCCTAGAACACCTCCCTATCAAAGGGGCAAAAGTGCGAAAGTGTTCTGTACCCTGGATTGTTTTGAAAGAGTCCTGGAGGAGGAGCAGGCACACAAATAAACAAAAAAAGCGGTCTGTGATATTATATTATACATATATATACTAAACTACTACTTATATATGCATGGGGAGCTATTGTGGTGTGGTGGTGAAGCTGCAGCAAGGTGGGGAGGGTGTGTGAATAATTATAATTGTGGGATGTACCATATTGGGTGATATTTTGGGTGTTGTGGGGTAATTCCCACACTGTGTGGCTGAAAAATGCGGAGTGTGGGAATAATGTAGGGAGGCCTGATATCAGTAGGTGACCAAAATGGGATGTGTTTTTGTGAATTTCCGCTTTTGGAAGCCAAAATTGCGGTCATAAAATATAAATACATCCATCACCAAATGTGGAATGTATCCTGAAATGACAAACAGCTGAATTTCAAAATCCCAAAAATGCGGCTGTGAAAGCCAGGACATACAGCCAAATAAGGACTTGGCAAGTGCCACAGCACTAGGTCAAAAGAGTGAACTGGCAGTTGCCAAGGAAAGTGTATGGTTAAAGTGGTAGTTACCAATATACAAGGTCTAATACTACAGCCAAGGGTGAAGAATCAGCTTTTCGATGGACAGTTGAGAGAGTGGTAAGCATCCACTTGCATATTGAGGTGCCTTCAAAGGTATTCAACAGTATACAGAGAACTGTCCTCCACTTCAGTGGAAGGTATGATGGGGACTTTAGAAGTAAAGTTCCAGGCATTGATGGCAATGGCATTGTAAAAGCCATTCAAGCCAGTGGTTTCAAGTGCCACAACTGGCACTTTGATTAGGCAGGAATCAGAGGTATGCATGCAGCAGTTCAGGATCTGCTTGGAAAGTTGTCTCTGCATCTCAGTTGCCATGGGTGAACAACCATCCCAGATGACAGGTGAATCATATGCAGGCACTAGGACACTAAGATGCTGTTAGCTTAATGCAAGTGATGACTAAGCCTGTACTCACACATTTGCATCTTTCTTCATGGCATCTCAGAGCACAGTGAGTGTTTGGGAGTAGAATTCTCCAGTTGTTACCATCTTTGTGCCCTCCTTTTGGAGAGCCTGTTGCATATCAATACTTACACTGATGGGAAGGAATGCTGCATTTCACTCTCAAAACATGCACTACAACTGCTGCAGCTAGACCTGCATTTCTGCCCAAAGTGATCATCAGGTGCACCAAAGGGCCATGCTTATCCTTGCATTGTTGTGCAAATTTGGAGATCCCTCTATATTTGAATGATTGAGAAGGTTGCAAATTCCATAGGTATGCCTGTTTGATGAGTTGCTCATGGTCCTGCATGGCCCAGGCTGATGTCGCACTGCAATGCTGAGTAAGTACCAGGCAATGATTCTGACAGGATACTTGGATAGACCCACCAAAACAACTTGCAAATTCGACACTTGCCATGATTCATGGGTAATGTCAAATAGTGGAGCAAAATTGGCTACTTGTTATTGATATCAGTCAGGCCTGTGTGCAGGGCAGGGCCTTGGGGAATGCCCTGAACATTTGCAATGAGAGGCATACAGTTGAATTATGTACTAATGCCATGGATCATTTACAAATTATGGAACCCTGATGCATATGTTTGGCTTGAAATTCCGCCCAACATTCTGTGACAGCCAGGACTGGTAATACTCACATAACCAACGTCAAACAGCACCGAACATTTCAGTTGGCAAAGTTAATGTTCTTGGCCATGCCACTCACACCAGTGGTAAGCCATCAATTTAGCCATTTGAAGATGATTGGAATGATAATTTTCCTTGGCAGATTGGCCTGTACATGATCTGTCAGTGGGAAGCTTTCATCACAACATTGACATAGGTCAACATGATTTCTGTTTATACCTGCCCACAAATTTCTTTCATGCTCCAACAAGGTTTGTCATATGTGGCTTGTGCCAGTAATATGGTCTCAGATGCAGCTGGCATTTGTGGACAATGTGTTCCGCACACTGGATGCACAGGGGTGAGGCATGAAAAACTTCTATGTGGAAGTTAACAAGTGTGCTGTCCTGTAAGACATGACTCTTATGCGAGCTATCAAATCACAGATGATAAAGCGCTGATACTCCACCTCCAAGTGATTGACTTTTAAGTAGCATCAAATAATCTGCAGACATGCCAAAATATCGATGCACATAAGATGAAGGCTTGAAGGCAAGTTTCAATGATTGACTTTCTGGTCCATAATGCTCATTACTCACTGTGGAACAGTTCCTGATACTAGGGTGAATTGAAGATTTTCAGGCAATGAATTGCTACCATCACCATTACATTACCGCCTGGAAACTAATGTATAACAACAATGGTGACCATGCTAGCCACTCAGGCAGTGTTGTTTGACACCCCAATACAAATGGACACTGTTAATGAGGCTACAGTGGTGCGGAAAAGTGACATGTGATGGATTCAATCATATGATTTAAAATTTGAGCAGATTTTTTCTGAGGCAATGATAAAACATCAGAAGAACAACCTGTGAATGGGTCATCGATGAAGATGGGCACACACTTAACCCTTCTGATGATGCTGGATCAGAGTTGCACTTGGCTATTTCAAATTTCAAATTCAACCTAACATTCAGGTAATCAGCTGCAGGGAGAGCATAATTCCATGAGTTAAGGGAGCGCATTGCTTACTCTAGGGAAATTTCAAGCTTCTAGAAAACTGCTTGCATTGGACACATTTCTCTCCACACGATAGGACAACATTGGTCACATCTTTTGAGAAGCCTGTCCCAGTCCCAGACTCTCACACCTGTCTTGCCAGACAGGTCAGCCAGGAGACCTGTTTCATAGGCTGAGGGTCTGTTTGTCACAACAATGCCATCCTGTTCTGGTCCAAGTGGGAGATGTGTGACACACATCATCTATGACAACCTGTTGCTGATGACTGATGAGCAGCAGTGCCTTGAACAGATCCCTTGTACTACTAATTAGTTTGTTTAAATGATATTATATGATTTGGGCTATTGAACTCACCAGTGAAACAATGAACCAGTTGGATCTATGGAAGTAGGGTGAAATGTTGCACACATCAGGAGCAAGCTGGCAGAAGGCATGGTGAATTAGGTTTGTGAGTATGACCAGGCCATTGATGCTGACAACTGCATCTAGGTAGAGAGTAGATACCAAGCATTGGCAATTCTTCATAACTAGAGGTCAAGAAAGAGGTGTGAAAGATGTCCATGAGGCATAAGCTGTTGCAAAATTGTGAAGAATTGTGTCAGCACAGAGGTCTTCACTAAGCACAGTGTGCTAACCTGTTGGGGACAATTTTTCCAAGTTAATATAGCTAGAAATTAAAAAAAAAAAGAACCTATTTTGTGTTTTCCCATACATACACTGTACCTATTAATGTAGGGTGCTTCAGGGAGTCAAATAAAGATGGGAATCTATTCATATATGATCATAAACACGTTCTGGCTATCCTAGAATGCTTCAGTGCCAAAGGGGCAAAAGTGCGAAAGTGTTCTATATCCTACCATATGTTGAATGGCCCCTGGAGGAGGAGCAGGCATACAAATGAGCAAAAAAGCGGTCTATTATATTATGTTATACATGTATATACTAAACTACTACTTATATATGAAGGGAGACCTATCATGGTATAGTGGTGAAGCTGCAGTGAGGTGGGAAGGGTGTGGGAATAATTGATATTGTGGAGAGTCCCAAAATGGGTGATATTTTGGGTGTTGTGGGGTAATTATGGTTTATCTGGCTGCAGTCTGAGGGAGATGTTCCACAATGAGTGTGTATTCAGAGATTGCAGCCATGAACCGACTGCACAGAGGCATGCCTGAGAGAGCCAAAGACAAAGATGAGGAAGGTCACTCTGAGCTGCCATTGCCAGATTTCTCAGGCACAAATAACCTTCAGTCTTGAGAACCAAAATGAGGGAGGGAGAGTGGAAAGGAAGGAGGTGGACATGCATGCAATAAGTGATGTAGAGCTACACCATCAAGAAAGAATGACTGAATAGTCATTGGGACAGTGGACACTCAGCACAGCAGTTCACAGAGTTTCATGAGCAATTGTCCAATTCAATGGCAAGGAGTGTCTGTAAACCATAAAATCAAATGAAAGGAGTTGACTTTTCCACTCAGAATGAATATGAAGTAGCCAGTGCCTCATGTGCGGTAGTGTGCATAAGTGAACTTCCTCCACTACTCCCTCCACTACAATGGCTAAATTTTTGGTCAGATGATTTTTATATAGGAAAATGGGGGTATCTACTGAAAGCTGCTCTAGTCCACTAGCGCCAATGTAGCCAACCATATGTACACCATCTTTGTCACTACTTGGCCAGAGAATGGGGAAACCACCATCATCGTACTCAGCCTTCAGAAGTGATTGCAATTGGTCCTGAAGACTTCCAACTGTATTATGTTGGCCAATCCTAATTGCATCCACATCTCAATCGGTCTAGAAGCATTACTTAGTTAGATCTCAACAAGGAGTATAGTGCCCTTACCACTTCCTTGATGGACAGAGTTGAATGCAGGTATTCATGTTTAGCATGTATTCACAAAAGTTGAGATAGCCTGTGAAAAAGTGTCAGGAGGACTGGTGGAGTTTGGACTAGGTTCTCACTCAATGACCAGGTCATAAACTCCCTTAGGCTCCAGGACATCAGTCACAATCTTGGCAATGAGAACAGACAGTGTGACAGGAATGGCATAGGTGAGGCACTGGCCAACTCGAACATGATGACCACTACTGATGCTGTTGTTCTCTGAAGAACTCAAGTCAACTTCACAGTACTGAGGACTAGGAGCTGGTTACTCAGTGATGCCAGACAAGGCTTCTGTGGCTTTCATCATCACATAAAGGCCAGGCACGACACAATCCACATCGCCCTCATATACATCAAATACAGTGCTGTTCAGGTAATGTTTCTGGAGCCATTGCACCACAATGCCAACCCATCCAGTATCTGCACCTACTCCAAGGGCAGGTATACAATCTCAGCTGGAAATTTGTATTTTTACTGCCTGTGCAGCATTATGAGAAGAGGTTATAAACAAGATCTCCATCTCCCCATGCGCACATAAGGACTTTGAAATCATAAGGCAGTAGTTACAAGAGTTGAGTGTCATATCCACATATCCAGATCTCAGATCTGACCCCTATCTCATCTTAGATCCACATCTTATCTCTGATCCTATCCACATCTTATCTCCCTCCAACATCTCATCATTCAATCTGTCCACTTGTCCAGTCCGGTCCACAACTCATCCAAATCCACAACCAGCACTCGTCTCCTTTCAGTAACCCCCTAACTCCAGTATTTCGGTTATCTGTATATCTGTCCTGCTCCCCAATCTGCTACCTATATTTCATTTCTGTTTCATGATTTGTGATCTGTTTCTACTTACCAATAGACTATCCACATGCTTCATACATAGCCTCAGACTCTGCTGATTGATCATTCCATTAGATACCTATAGTATATAACCTCCTGTAACTTTCTGTAGTACCTCAGTTCAAATATCATCTTAGTTCTACTCATTCCTGTCCTCCAGACTTGAGTATCCCTACTCTTGTCACCCTCCAAGACTTAGGATTGATTCCTATAGTCTATTCATATCCACCTCTGTCTCCGACAGTCCATTACCATTAGTTTCTAGTCTGGACTCATCCAGATTAGCCCTACAATACTTATCCCTCATCCAGAAGTCATCCAGATCTGCTACACTACTCATCTGACCTTCCAGATGCATTAGTCTTGCCTTCCTGAAATAAGGGGCAATACTTGGGTAAGGGGCACAGTGCACAAGCTGAGGCCAAAGCCCTTCGGATCCAGTTATCCCTTGAGTACAACCTTAACACCTAGCATCATTAAGAAGACTAGATAATGAACAGACAAGGTGATGCTCATGAGAATGGCTTCTGCAGCTGGATGCACCTTTAACCATGCCAATGGGCGCCCAAAATGCAACATTGATGCCTGGCACACATGCTGCACTAAGTATCTCACAATGTTTGGCTGGAGAAAAAGATGAGTGTGGAAAGACACTTGAGGAATTAATCTTTGTTATGCTCATACTTCAATTAATGTTACCTCTGGAGAGCATGGAAGTTGCTCATGCTTCCAAAGCATTTGAACATTTTTGGCATTTCTCATTGTTCCTGAAGACTATTTTGCCATTTTCCATTTTCCTTTCCCCCTCTATCAACATAAATTGGGCGCCTTGTGATCTACAAACAACCATGTAGCTCCACTGGCATATCCCACAATCTGGACCCACATTCCATCATATTCCCACGCCTTCCAAGCCTACATCTGGACCCCACTTCACATCCAGCTCATTCCCAGATCCCCTTCCACTGTGCTCCACACCTCAGCAGGATCGACTATGCTCCAGATTTACCCCTGAGCTCTGGACCATCGAATCTCCACTGCTAGCCTGATCCATACCCCCCTGTCCCATCCACCCTATGCACACTCCATCCAGCAAGACATCTGAACTTCACCTTGTCTCAGTTTCTGGACTCTATCCACCTTCTCATATCCCAGTCCTGTATCCACCTTGTCTTCTGGATCCCCAGATCTCTGGACCTCTGGATATTAACTCTGGACCTATTCCCACCCTCTGTCCGATATCCTGCACCTATCCTCATTTAGGCATTCTCTGCCTTCTGGCTTTTGGTTACCTCTTCTTCTGTCTTGCTTATTGATCCTTGTACAAGTCCTCATTTCCAAGTTCATTTACTTATGTTCCAACTTACTTACTAATGTGTTTCCACATGCTCATACATAGCCTTGCTCCTTTGCTTACTGATCCCCTCAGATACTGTTCAGTATATAACCCCTGTAGATACTCCTGTAGTTCCTTAGTTTGAATATCAACTTAGACTTGCCCAATCCTCTCTCAGACTTTGGTCCACCTAAGTCTGTCCTACCCATCAGGCCTAGGGATTGATTCCCTAGGCCGGAGCTCTGCCTTTCCAGCACTTACCCTCTTTCCAGACTTAGGTCCAATCCCTGTCTCTCCAACTCTACCTTAGGGTAGTCTACCTCTGTTTGTTTCTACATCAGACTTTGTCTGATGTAGCCCCTATTCCTTCCAGACCTCTGGACCTCCTGTCTCTCATACCTCTGGGCATCCTGTCCTTCGGACGTTCTGCCCTCTGTACCTTCAGACATCCTGTCCTTCGTACCTCCAGACATCCTGTCCTTCTGTCCTTCTGTCCTTCTATCCTCTGTCCTCCTGTCCTCCTGCCCTCCTGTCCTCCTGTCCTCCGGACCTTCAGACCTCCTATCCTTCTATCCTGTTTCCTGTAGAAGTATTACCTTGCAGTGGGAACTCTCTTGTGCACTTCCTGTGTTCCTCCAGAACTCTCCCGCGCTCCTCCGGACATTTCCCACACTCCTCCAGAAGTCCTCTAGCGCTCTCCAGCAGAGTAGCCAGCCTCCAGAAGTCCTCTGGACTTCATCAGACCATCATCGGACCTCATACAAAATGAAGGGCACATACTCAGGTAAGGGGCACAGCGTATGAGCTGAGGCCAAGCCCCTCTGAGTCAGTCTCTCTCTCCTTTGAGCAACATGGTTCTTAACATCCACCATCACTCACACCCCCATGAAAACCAGGGCACACTCAAGCTAAACATATGCTGAGCCAGAGTATTCAAGGATAATTTCCAGTACCTTCAGTGCAAGACAGGGGAATGAATCAAGTGTGGAAAACTTAGCATGTGCTTCTATGACAAGGGGTGTGTGGATGCTGGTGGAGTTACTTGAGAATGGTTTCAGATCCTGGCAGGTCGGGTGTTTGATCCTAATTAAAGGCAGTTATCTGGACTCCTGCTTCTGATGGTAAAAGACCAATCAATAGGCATGTGGATGGTACTACATATGCAAGGCAGTCGGAGGGGGACTCCTTGAGGATGAGAAGTTGATGGCAACAAGGCCTCAAAAATTCTCCACCACTGAAACCTGTAAATGGAGTCAATGGGAATAATCTATAGCACATGTGGTGACTGAGGTCGGGGTGGTGTCAGTACAATGCCACAAGAGAAGTATGACCCTAAAGAGCCATTTGCAATTGGTTTGATAGAATTTTTCAGATTCAAGTTGTTGTCCTCATGTCCTCAGGTTTGATAAGCCACAACAAGGCTGTTACATATATGTCAACCTGAAATTGTGGAATCAGCTTCTCCACATATTTAACAGCATAATCTCATGCAGGGAAGCTTCAAGGTAATAGCAACTGGGAAGTAGAACAAGGTGGCCAGAGAAACCAAGTTGATGGGGATAGATAATTCAATTTGGTTGCCAATGGAATCAAAAAAAATCTGCATGCTTTGTCCCCAAGGTTTTTACCATGCCGTGCACAAGGGAACTCCCTTGTATCATTGCATGATTGCCATGGCATGCATCAAGGGTCCTTTCTAGAATGAGCTATTGTGCTGCAGCAAGAAATAGGTAAGTAGTAACCATATTCAGAGAAGCTTGATATACCCGATTATAATCTTTTACTTTTGAGCATCAGATCAGTTCCGATTCCCTGGGCTCATCTTTCCAAGAAGATGGCACTGGCCTTGTGGAGGTTAGCAGTAAAAAATGCTGTACTCAGAGTGACAAAACCACAAGGATTAACAATTTGGCTTCCCTGTCACTGCATCATGCAGCCAGACAGTCTCATTGTCTGAACCTGTCATGATGCAATTTCCATCCAGCAAGAACAAAGCTGAGTTAACCAATTTAGTATGACCCAATAAGATTCACCAATGGGCTGCCACGTTGCTATAACCTACAGCTGGACAGCATTATCAGTCAAGCCAGATGCAATGTGGAGCTGAGGGGTGAGGATGGCAGTGCTGATACATAGAGATGAGGTGTGCTATGCAAGATGATGCCACCAAAGACTTGGATAATCTGTCATATGCCATTCCGGACTCTCAACTCTAAATCCACTTCTCTGGATATCCGGATCTGAGATCTGGATCTCAAATGATCTGATCTATCTTTATCTCCCTTCCAGAATCCAAACCCTATATCAGTGCCCAACCCCATTTAGACTGCCCCTGTCTCCAGACTCCAGTTAACCATGTTTCCCTGTTGATTATTGATCCATTACATACATTTCATTTCCAGTGTTCATTATTTGTGATCTGTCCTACTTACTAATAGACTCTGCATATGCTTCGTACATAGCCTTTATGTTTGCTGACTGATTCCTATATGTTACCTACAGTATATAAACCTCCTGTAACTCTCAGAAATACTCCAGTTCGAATATCATCTTAGTTCCTGCTCATTCCTGTGTCCTCTGGACTCGAGATAAGTCTCTTGTCATATTCTGAGTCTTAGGATTGCATCCTAGACTACATTTCCAACTCTACCTTAAGGGTAGTCCATCCTCTGTTAGTTTCTAGTCCAGACTTCATCTGGATTAGTCTTATCTGCTTGCCCAGGTGATATCTGGACATCCGTCAGATTTATCTCATGTTTCAGATCCAGACATCCGCTATCCACCCTAGTCAAATCCCAGAAACTCCGGATGACTGTTCTAGCCCCCGGAAATTAAGGGCACATACTCAGGAAAGGGGCACAGTGTATGAGCTGAGGCCAAGCCCTTGTGATCTGACCCCCTTGAGCACGTGACCTTAACATAATCTCTGCATGTCCATTGCAGTGGACAAGGCATCTTCATACCACCCAGTATGACCCTGAAGTTGCAATTACATGTGAGTGCATCATTCTGATGCTCAACAAACATGTACTAACCTTTAACCACTTGGTGATAAGTGAAAGGGCAGGGACTGCGCTGCTCAACACATTGGTAAGGCAGATTATCTTGAGCCAGAAGCACAGTTGCCATAGAACTGTGGCAAGCATCAGTGGAGGAACAATGAGTTGCATCCCATGTTGGACAGTATGAGGGCAAAGTCATTCTGTGGTGCATGAAGGATGTTGGAGCTGAAACAATTGCAAGTGTTTCAGCTAGCATTTGGTTGCATTCCTCACACTCCATTATTCTGGAGTAGTAGCATCAATGTCAGTAAACAAGAGTCCAGAATATTTGAATGATATGTCAGAGTATGTTAGATGTGGAAAGATGGGTCTGTCATAGCCTTGGCAGATGGCTCGAACTATGGTTGCAGTTGATGTTTAACTTGCACTGCCCCTGCATCAGTTACCAATGACTTGGAAAGGCTAACATTCATACCTTCAAGATCATTCACCAATGAACCATTCACTGTCTGTTGCCTGGGTGGCTAGTGATGTTGATGAAACCAAGGGCAGGTTTGGATCACTGGTGCTTGATGATGCATCTACTGCAATCCCAAACAGGTCAGATTGTCAACTTCCTTCTCCTGACTATATGCAAGTTTACTGGCCAGCAATGCAGATGTTCTGTTTGGATTCATCATCCAAGCTGCATCAATGGTTATTCCATACCTCCTCATCAACCTTCACAGAAAGGCATGTCGGTTCTCACAAGTCCTGTATTTGATGCTGCTGCTGCATCTTGCTGAATGCAGATACTAGATCTTCTTCCTATTCATCCTCACTACAACTACCGCTATGAAGATGTCTTTTAGAACAGTTGCTGCACACCTCGAGACCAAATCTGCGCATCCTGCATGGCTTGTCTACTTGTCATGGGGGACATTGTGTATGTTGGCCTTGGAAGGGTTTTGGAGATTGGATTGGACGTTTCCAGAACTCAGTTGACTCTCTTTCCAACTTTCAACATCTAGTTTTGATGCCCAGATATTTTCTCAAAGGTCTCCAAAGGGGAATGGATATCACAGCTTTGCTCCATTGACAAGCCTTCCACATTTCTCTCAAGTTTCTATTCAGTGTGGGGCTCAACAGTTGCATCATCTGTCATGAATGCTTGGAAGATATCTCACTCTTGCATCAGCAGCCGTCGATGCAGTTGTTGACTAGACCATCAATTCTGGACATGTGGTCTTGCTGGGACCTCTTAAGTGCATCACACTTGTGAGTTTGTGTCTCCCATCCATTATTGCCTCTTAAGACGCCACCACATCAAGCTCTGGCACCTCTTCCTCCCATACATGGGAAGCGACTATGAGCACACAGTCCCTTTTGCATGCCTTTGAGCTGCTTTTTTATGTTGACTGTGTCTTGGCCTGGTTTAAATGGGAGCATTCTCATTGCTTGCGTCCTGGTATGAGTCCCACAGCTCCACCTACCACTTCATCTCACATTGAACTTGCAGAGGTTAGGTAAGCTTACCTGGGTTTGCATCATTGCCCTCTCATGCAGTGTGCTAATGAGCAGTGTGGATTCAGAGGTTAGTGCACTGTGCTTAGTGAAGACCTCTGTGCTGATGCAATTTTTCACAATTTTGCGACAGCCAATGCCTCACAGACATCTTTCACACCTCTTTCTTGACCTCTAGTTATGTGAGTGAAAGACTTCTACTTGGAAATTAACAAGTGAGTTTGTCATATGTGGCTCATGCTGGTAATATGGTCTCAGACTCAGCTGTTGACTTCTAAGTAGCATCAAATAATCCGCAGGTGTGCTGCAATATCAATGTGCATAAGATATCTGATGTTCAGAAGAGTAACTGTTATGCTCATAGTTCAATGTTCACAGAGCATTTGACTGCATGGGAGAGAGACCAGCTTGGATGAGGTTGATGGTGCAGAGAACATGTAAGGTAGTATCTACTCATCTGTCAGCCATACTTGAACAATTTCTGAGCATTCATCCCCAGTGCCAGTTTTTTGTGGTTTTCTGGTGCTTGTCTGCTGGTGTATAGGTGTGTATTTGATGGTCTATATTTGTTTGTTCATGTGGTTCGTGCATTTGTTTGTGTCATTTGTCTGTTTGCATCATTTGTTTGTTTGTGTCAGTTCATTCTGGTTTGTTCCTTGTGCTCATTTGTTGTGCTTGCTCTGTGTGCTCATTTGCACTTGCAATTGGTAATGTAGATTTGTTTTCTTTCATTGTTTTTGTATCTAATAAGTTTCTTATTTGTATATGGTACCCATGGGTAATGCCTGCATGGGTGCAGCCTTGCTGACATGTGCTGGGCATGTGTGCTAAGTGCCGGTGGCTGCTGGGATTGGGTAGGGGCAGCAAGCCCTGGCCCAGGCCTGAGCCAAGCCCAAGCCAGGCCCAGGCCCTCCTAAAGGGCCTGGCCTGGTTTTTTTCCAGGCCCAAGCCCTGGCTTTCAGGCCAAGCCGGGCCTGATGCATCACTACTCTTGTGCAAGTAGCTCTTCAGTAGTAGATACATCTCCAGTTAGACATGCATCATGGGCTGTCGTGATAGCCAGGATCTACACAAAGGATGCTTGAATTGCGTTGGAGTAGCACCCCCTAGTCAAGGGGTTGCAGAGGCAGGGGTTCTCTGGAGGTTTCATCAGCAAAACCACCCAGAACCAGAAAGGCCCAGCAGCTCCCAGGAGGACTCCCACACTGCATTGCTGACCTCAGCCTCACAAGTATGACACATCGTCATACATGACATCTGCAACACCACCACTAACCGCTCATGCCTCCTCACTGGCCTCACACCCCTTGCAAGCATCATGTATTGTATTACAAGACACCTACAAGCCTCCAACACCCCTCACAAGGACAGTTGTTGAGACTCACTTCCTCCAGTCTCACTACTGGTGTGCTTAGGCCTAATCTTTACTCCCAGACCCATCTGTCACAGCTGTCTCTCAACCTACAGGTATCTGATTCATATTTGACAAGTGAGCCACCTTAAAATTTAAACATATTCTGATTGTACTATAGGACTTTCTGGTTTGTACAAATGGTGAGAAGCATATGGATACATTTGAATGTGACCCACGTATGTGCACTTCTTTGAACCTTGTTATGTCAATTGTGTACACTGTTCAACATACTACTAGGATTTGAGCTACATTTCAACCGCTCTGCTGTGTGTACGATATTACCAACACGCCAAACGTCAAAGGCGATAATCAGGAGTTTTTCTGTGAGAGTTGCATATGGTACAGTAGTGTCAGTACACATCTTACCATGCTTTGACAGTTTGATCTACATTCTCCACCTGGACGCAACAACTGTGGTGCTACCACCACTCACCATGCTGAAGGGTCTGGAATGAAGAACATGATGAATCATCTCTTTTCTCACTCCTGTACTCCCAAGAGCTATCCTCCTCACCAACACAGGATTCTCCTTGTGGACATCTTTGCCACACGAGGCAAGTATGTTCACTGGTTCACTGATGAGTGTGCTATATAGACCTATTAACCTCAGCTACAGTTGAACAAGTCTCAACCTACCAATGCACCTTCCTCTTCCTTATCCCAGGAATCCCACCCTTTTTGCATGGTGCATGGTGAGGTGCACCCCAATCCACTACTACAGATCTGCCCTACATATCTCAACTTCACACTACCCACCCTCACACCACTCATACATCCCTCCCTATGCAGCAGCAGATTGAACTGACCGATCCCTGGATGATATCACTGTTGGCCACAGAACTTGTTGAATGAATGTGTGTAGGACAAAGCCAAGCTGTGATCTATCAAGCTACTAGTCACACCATGCACACCCAGTGATGCAATACATCAGGCCTCAGGATTGGAAGCCTTATTATATGTAATCAAAGGTAAGTGCAATCACTCGCAAACAAACATTTACTGATTGTTTGCCAGATATGATTACCTGGATGCTTCCAAAGTATCATCTCATGGACAATCATAATGATGGAAGAAGGAGCCCAATGAAGGTCCATCAGTGCTTTGCACCATGTATCAGGTCAAATGCCTGAAGAATAAAAAGTCAACCTGGTATGGTAGAATCTTGGACAATGTCTGGTTGTGCTATTGAAAGATCCAAAGTTTCTCTTGGTACATTGAATCTTGATGTGAAGGGACTGGAGTGGTACTGATGATATGGGACATCGCACACAGCTCCCATAACAACAGATCACTGTCACATATCCCAGAACTACCTGTGCAGCTGCAGCCTTCCCCACCTTCACCATCAATCACTGTTAGGACACCCATGTAGACACGCTGAGCACACTACTCAGGGTGTTAATAAACTACTCGCCATGGCTTCTCCATCTCCCCTCAGGGCTCTCCACAACTTACAAAGGCGTGGTGTGCTGATGCGAGTGAAACTTGAAGTTGTCTGAATATTGGTCTTTGATAACTTACAATCCTGCATAAACACAAAGAAGTAGAGTTCTACGTGCATTGTGCAAACCATATAAGCTCCTTTATGGAGTTTGTCTTCAGTCATATGACATTTTCCTTCACTCAACAGACCAAGCTATGAGTGTCCTCCAGACCATTGTTATTATCAGGGAAGCTGAGGTTGCCATGCCTTCTATCAGTTCAGACCAACCCCTGACTTTAAAAGGAAACTGACGAACTGTCAGTCACAAGCTATATACACAGTCAAACAATGTTATATACATGCATACTCAATGAGTTGAAGTTGCACCACAGTCCAGGTCATCATGCATCATCTGTCAGGCCTTGGAGATGTCTGCAATGGGAAGGGAAATCCATGCAATATTGCCATGTGTTTTCTTGGTAGTACCAACTTTTTATTTGCTTTCATATCACTAATATATTATAGATCACAGGTGATCAACTTTAATGTCTGAAACAGTTTGGACATTAGTTCCCCATGCAGAGGATTGTTTTTCTCTGTGCTGTATTATTGATTATGCATACTTTGCATAGGTGGCAGCCTGTGAACTTCACTGTGGGAACTCAAAACTAAGTGCATGGGCTGCCAAAATTTTGCTCTCTTTGATACCCAGTATGACTAACACTAAAAGCAAAAGAAAAGGGGGTGGGAACAGGGAGTGAGAGGGGGTAAAGGTAAAGTGGCTTACAAAATGCTGAAATATAATCTGACATGATCAGGAGGAATTTACTTCTAATGTACACCTGGACACCCGTCCAATCGAGGTGAAATCCCCAAAGAATGACACTGGGAAGACAATACAGTGTCTGGATGTGCAAGTTGCAAAATGCAAGCTCAGTGTCGCATGGATCAATTTGCTAACAACAACTCACGACCTCAAGGTTGGCAGATACAATGACAGGCCTGAAGTTGAACTTGAGACTAGCAAACTAATCGTGTCATTTAAAACTTCTGGAATACTGTCAATGAAGGACTCCTCAGCCATTCCCATCATCATCAACAAGAGCAGCATTGAGAACAACTTGGTGTTTGCTCCAGGGTTTGATGACCCTGAAGCTGTTCCTCACCTAGAATTGAATGACTACTCAGACATCATTGTGGCTTCTGGCCAACACCACATATCAGCAGTGAAACGCTACTGTGGACTGATTGAGGAAGAAATGGAGTCATACCAGACAAGGCATGGCAAACTTGGCAACCTGAAGACCCTTACGGATGAAGCCATAAATGAGCATAATACCCTTGGTGACCAAATTGCTGAATGTATGGGCCAGTTGGATGGGATGGGCAAATGGGGAGTGATTGTATATGACAAATGTAAGTTTCATTAGTGTACCATTCAGGGAAGACTCGGCCTTTCTACAATGGTACACCATGCTGATACCAAGAGTTCTTATAGCAAAATTACTCACTAAGAGTGATGGGCTTGCAAACCACCTTAGCCGAAACAATGCACTGCACAAATATAAAGAAATACAAGAAGAAGTATTGATCACCATGCTGAAGAGCATTCAACTGACATACCTTGCAAACCCAGATGACATTGGATGGTGGAATACTGCAGTAGCCCTTATTGAAGAGTTGTGGGCTAAAATGGACAAGAATTCACAGCTACAGAAAGTCATGCACAGCCCTAACATGTGCATGATGCTCTTGCACTGTTTGCTTCTGATGGGCCATCACTTAGAACATTGCAGAGAATTTTTGGTAACCTGGCTCTCCAAGTCAATGGGTATTTACATGGGGGTAAGCACACACGCACTGAGACTCTTGTATACTAAGAGGATGTAGGTTTATATCTTCAGAATCTTCAAGCTCAATGGCTTGCTGTGGAAGCTTTGTTCCAGAGATGCATTCCCTGACTATGCACATGTTTGCAAACTGGTCAACAAGGCTAATGAAGACAGCGAGGATGGATGAAATGCAGTAGCAGCACTGCAAGATCTGCATGTATTGCTTGAGAAGAGTACCCCTAACCATGGGGGTGGGTATTTATGGGCAGGGGTAATGGACGATCTTGACTGGCATGCAAAGACTGCTTTTGAAGAGAGGAAGAAAGTCATGCAGAAGATGACTCCAAAGTATATTACTAGGCTGAGCACTTATCGTCAGAACGTGTTAAAAACCCTGGAGAAAGCATGGTTAAGGACTGGGAGGGGGGCAGGGGAATTGAATGAGATTGATTGGCACCTCGACCACAGCATGGTGCAAGTTCTGCTATCCCTCACTGCACTGGATGGTGATACATATACACCTGAGCCACTCCTGAGTGCCTGGCTCCTTGATTACATTTGGGATGAGTTGGCTGCTGTGGAGAACGGTATTGCAGAAGTGAGTCAAACAACACTGTGCTAAGAAAAGATGATCATTTGAAGCTTGCAGATCTGTTATTGGTTTGAGCCTTTGCTTGATTATTGGCACTTCCTTCACCCCAAGGACCATGTGATGAATAATTGGTCACAGGTGATGATACACAATATAGAGAAAGATTGTTGCATTGAACAGAAGGAGGTGTCGATGGATGTGAGTGGGCAAATGAGTCACACATTGCAGACACTTACCATGCAATGCCTATGCAGGTGTGCTGCCTTATCTGGCAATTCAGGGACACTTTAGTACTGCATCTGCACAACCAAGCAATCACTGCAATAAACACAATTCCAGAGAGGCCAACCAACAAGGTAAAGCTCCTGGAGAGCCTGCCTGAAGGGGACATGGCAGATGTTTGAATGCTCCTAGATTTGATGTCAAAGAAGCACTGCCAAGCTTCGAGAGACATGTCAGAGGAGGCAGTTGCAGGCACTATGGCAATTCACATGACAGCATGGGACTGGAACACTGTGAAACTTGAAAATTTTGGAAGAGACCAAGCCCCCTTCGTGCAGGTGATCATCCTGGAGAGAAAGATCACAGGCAAGTATCAATCACAGCTACTCTCTGACCCCATCATAGCTTCATTTCAGAAAACATTGGAAACCACACTTACTGGAAGTGCCAGAAAAATCCAAACAATGGGCGATGATGATAAATTAGTCCCAGTGCAGGAGTGGACCTGGTGGGATGAGCTTGCACTCCCTGGGAAGACAGTGGATGCGCATACGATGAAAAACAGCATGCAAGGCACAGATATGAAGGTAGAACAACAGTGAGTCCAACAGCTGCTTGTCCTTGAGGAGCAAGATAGATTGGTGATAAACAAGATGGTAATGTATGTCACTTCCATGCCTTGCACAAAGGCCAGCTTGTTGTCGCAGGATGTTGTTGATGGATTGATTGCACTACTAAAGGTGAGTCCACATTACAAGCAATGTTATGACACACTGTCCTCATACATGTTACAGGCACTTGAGCTTAACAGTAGTAGACTTCACATGCAGGCAGCAGATGGTAATTCCACATTGATATTTCACAAGTCTTAAGTCAAAAGCCTCAGCATCATGCTCCCTGATGGTCTCAAAGACAAATACATGTTGGCAAGTTCATGCTACACAATTAATTAGCAAGCAAAAACATGCTGAATACTCTTATCAGAGCACACATTCCATGACAGAGGACATTACTGAAGAACTGGTAAAGGTCATGCTTGCCAGTGCTGAGGTCAGGGCCGAAATTCCTAGCATGCAGCAACTTCATTCTGTCATCACAGGCAAGACTAAGGCTAACGTCTCACAGGATGGGCCTGACCCACAAACATCTGGCATGGAACCAGTGGAGCAGGCCCATGCCAGTTCTAGTGACCCCTTGCAGTCGCATGCCAAACCAAAGCCTCAACCAGTCCCACACAGATCACTTCTTGCTGCTGAAAAACTGTCTTCAATGACACCATTCAAGGAGACAGCTGTATCTTTGTCCAATGACATGGATGTTATTGCAGATGTTCCCAATATTCCTTGTCTGCCTGCAGCAGGTAAGCATTGTTGTCCTTGTGACCTTTCTGACTGCGCTAACATGACAAACTTGTCTGCCTATCATATCTCACTTTCAATAGATGATGGTATTAGCAGCAACACCTTTGCCACATCCTCTGATGATGGCTCAGCACTAATTGCGCAAGGCATGAGCTTGGGGGACCATGGCTGGTATCAACCCACCCCATCACAACACAGCAGCAATGACAGGGCTAATGATATGTACATCTGGGACCAGAACACAGATCATAAGGCCTCATGGAAACCAAGCTTGCCACCACTTTGCCCTCTCCCTTCAGATGCAGTGCCTCCTCCAATTGATACTGACCAGCTTCATCAAAGTGGTATTTTCATGTTATTCCAGTCCTGGCATTGCATGTTTACCTGACTATTTAGGTCATGTCCTCACTGCTGCTCATCCACATGGCCGCCCAGTTGCAGCATTGTCCAATGTTATTATGACTGTCACCACTGCTTCATCTTCAAAACGCCCCTGTAAGACTACCAGTAAGTCTTTTTCTATTGTGATCCTTTAAATCTAGCATATCTGATGATCCTAGTGACAATGGCAACTCACACTTGGAAGAAGAAATCTCAGGGCATGCCTACTCATAGAAATGGTGAAGAGGAATGTGCATTTCTTCCAGGGATTTGAATGATTGTCTTTGAAGGTTATATTGGTGATGGTGGCAGTGGTGGGCTTGTTTAGATTTAATTATACAAAGAAGTTTGTAGCTCGGACATTTTCTGCTACTGAAAGGGAATGTGGGTTTTGATTTTAGCGGTAGATTCATCCAATTTATACTATTGCTTCCCTGTTTATATAAAAGGAAGGTTGCGAAAACCGGTTCACATGATCACAACAAAAACAAACAAACAAACTCCCCCTTGAGCTCTTCTCTCAATGTGCTATTCCTTGCTCATTCAATTGTTTTTTAAGTCCTGATTCAATCATTGTGTTGCATACAAGTTAACCTGAGCTCCGCAATTTTGGCAACCAGCAGGAGGCTTTATTACATAAAATGACAACACTGGCTGCTATTATTTCTGGAAAATCTCATGTAATCAGTAAGTAGATCACAGCTCTTTGCATCCCAGCATTTGCCGGTTGACTTGGAAATGTCACATGATTTCACACACAAGATTTTGGACAGCTTTGTCATGGCAAGGGATGAAATGGTCCCCTTGCCACAACCAAATTTCCAGTGGCTGAAATAAAGTTTTTTGCTTACCATAAGCAAATGGATCAGATTTCTCCATCACACACCTCTTGGGACTGGTGCTTGCCACTGCTACGATAATATCCCTAACCTTCAAGTTAAATGCCAATGTTTGACTAACTCAATCATTAATGATTGCTTTCTGCTTTCTGTCGAACGTCAATGTTTGAACAAAGTCACCCCGGTATTTGCTCTGCATCAAACATCAACGTTTGAACAATGTCACCCCTGTATCTGTTCTGCATCAAACATTAACATTTGATGCCATTAATTTATGGTCACCCCACAGCTGGAACCCAGGATTAGAAAACCATGTTGTTCTTGTAAGTCATAATCCTGCATCTAATGTTTCTAGTAGGCTAACTTTACATCCTAGCTCTCAATGGTGTCATGCCAGTTGATGGATTTTGGAGGCCTGAGGAAATACCACCTTTCACAGGCCAGAAGAAAGGAAGGCATACTTTTGTAGTAGCGTCTGATAGGGTGTGACAGGAAATCACTGGCATTGTGAAAGAAATCAATTAGCTGAAGGAAAAACATCACTCCAGCAAGACATTCAAGTATCAATCAGGCAACATTCAAGCATTTTTCGATCACTCAGACTATAAGAGTGACGCCTCAAGCAACTCAGACTTCACACCTGCTTTCCTCAACTTGCAACTGCTGGGATACCTGCTTCTTGTGTCTTCATGGGCCCCAAACACATTATCCAATGTTCCAGCAGCTCGCAAGTGGATTCAGCAGTCCAAAAAATTTCCTGAAGGGCTTCCCTTGCCTTCTGCTCTTCATGAGCTGTGCAAGGTGGTTTTGACAGTCCCTAAAGACATCCTCAGTCCCCTACTTCCTACTGATGAAATGCCAGTATCCAAACTATGGAACTTCAAGATGGCTTTGGTCCAGCTCATCTCTGGCCAACCATTATCATTTTTCCAGACTGCTTTTCCCATTAATTCTGTGGACACAACAGCCCCAATACCCCCAAAAGATTTCATGGACATTATGATGGTAGCTTTTGGTCAGGCCCTTCTCGATGGAAAGCAGTCAATACATGATCTGTTCTCCCAAGGGAAGCTCTTACCTCTCTGGATGATCAAATTCTGGCAGGAGTTACATCATGTGCGCGCCATCAGAGACAAGTGGCTTCAAGCCAACAAGTGGTTAGGTTCTAGAATGTTTGGAGATGGGCTACAAACATTCAGAAGTGCCCGTATCCAGCTAGACTGTCTCTCATGGAACAAACTAATCATGGGCTCAGCTGCATCTGGTCTGCAAATGACCCTCAAGTTAATGCATCTCTTATCTTCTGAATGGTTGTCTGATACCATTGTTAACATGATGGTTGAATCCCTCATGGTACAGTTACAAGGTACAGACTCCAACGTTGCCCTCGCTGATACAAGTTTCGGCCACACAATTCAAACTGCTGCAGACAGGTCTAATCATGTGAACAATCACCTACCATTGAAGCAGCTCTCAGCAATGGAAAAAGTTGTCTCTATACACTGGTGTATCTCTCAACACATCTGCATTTCATTGCATTTCAAATTGACTACACTGACAAGTCTTTTCACTATGGTACCCATAATTTTTCTGTGCAATTGCGCCACTCAAGCTGACCACACAACAGGTGATTCCCTCAGTTTGAAATGCAAACTGGTCACATATACACACAGCAATGAAGACAGACACCAACCATGTAAGGCGCTCGCTCATATGTATGTATCGAAACAGTGACAAGATTGTGTGCAATGTCCCACCACTCAAGAAGAGCTGTCTATAATCACAATCAAGAACCACTGTGACCATGGGATGCAGAATACATGCCATCATACCTTAGTGTTTTTGAAGGACACTAATGGACCAGTACTAGTGACAGTGCTATGCCGCAGAGTGTGCTCTCACACAAAGTGAAAGTATGATACCATTGAAGGATCTTTCTTTGCAGTAGCTTGTAATGCAACTGAGCTTCCCTCCCAAAACTCCGAGTCAAGTTAGAAATTCAAACTGGTATTGAGGGCATCTCGGAATTGTTAACTCCAGGTGTTGAAAGTAGAGTGTGCCCAAAATCAAAAGTCTTGGGCCCAGAAGATAACATGTCCAGTACCACCTTTGCATATGGACATACCTGTGGAATGTGATGAGTTTGGTTCTGATCGAGAGGAAGGTCTGCATACATTTGCAATCTCTCTGATAACAGCATCAAAGATCCTGAGAGGTTTTCTTGCACAAGCCATTGTTTCAGTGTCTTGAGTCAAATTCCTCAATGAAATGACTTTGCTTTTGCCTTTGTGCATTGTGAAGGAAAGTAAGATGATGAGAAGGGTCCTACATCTTTTATACAAAAATAACAGGCCACAAGGCAAATATTTGTTGCACTGTTGAGATATCAGATTCAGCAGATCAGTGAAAGAATCTCATCATCCAATAATTGTCCATCTGTTACAACCATGTATGCCCCTATTCATTTCCCCTTCCTTACTGTGTATTATGTCACAAGCCGCATGATGCTGCCACTAGACTTATCTCTGACTCATACCTTGTATTACATCATAATCACTGTTGCCATTGCTAGATGACCTATTCTTGCTATCACTTACACATTCCTTATTTCTGACTCATTCCATTCTCATGCCTGCCCTAAAGCACAGTAGTTCACTATAAATAGTCCTCCTGTACGCTTTAGTTCTTTACTTTAATCTTACTAGGTTTTACCTGGAATACCCTTCACTTGAGACCTCCAATCTCTTGTCATCTGAATCATACTTTAAGTTAGAAGCACTCCTTCTGACTTAGCTTACATCGACCACTTGACTTATCGTCTTGCATAGAATCTCAACAGAGGTCCTGACTCTTATTGAGTTGTCTGTTGTTAGAACTATCCTAGTTTGTAACACCATTGACTCATAGTACTCCAAGAGTCCTGATCAGGATTGAAGGACCAAGATCAGTCCTATGCAAAGCAGAATATCTCATCAGTCAGGCCCTGACTGTTATCCAAGGTATATACCAGTAGTTAGTTGCTGTTCAAATAAACAGAATACAAATCAAGGTGATGTGTACTAGATAAAACAAATGCAAAATCAGAGCAACATGTGAGTCATTACATAACTTTGTGGTACCAATTAGAACATCAAAAAGCTTACACTATGCACAGCCATCACTGGGAATGCAAGGGAATGTGCGCAGAGATGAAACCCCATGACATCCAGAAGCCTCAAGGGCTCTCTAAGTAGTAAGAATGCCTGTGGAAGAAGAGTGCCTTCAATTGCAAGAGAAGTTGAAGAACCCATCAATGTAAGCTGCGGAGTATCAATGATTAATGCTCAAGATAAGAAAACCTACATGATATGATGACCTGTACCTGGTTGATAACGAGAACAGCATCACCAGTACTGAAAATGGGCATTGCTTCAAAATATGCCTTGATCGTCATCCAAAGGGTGTGCACATCTTCACAAGTTCTGGGTTAACCCAGCAAATATTTCATATACATACTATACTTACTGAATTATGACATGTCATGACATGCTGCTTCTTCATATCACCTGTCTCGCATTTTCTTTGTTGGAATCCAAGTCAGCTGCAGTTAGCGTGGCAGTGGCCTTCTTCTCACTGGCCTTCAGAATACCAGACTTTGAAGCTGAGTGTGATGTCAGCCGCTTGTGTTTTGTCATGGTTTGGAGCAAGTCGTGTCATACAAAAACAAGATGCATGTAAGTCATGTGTATCATCGTCCAACTTGATTCACAACTCCAAGATCAACAGATCCCCCATCTGCTGGCAGCTCCATCGATGATCAATGAGGATTTTGTTGTACTAACATTCACTCAAAACACATCATTTGCATCATTCTTAATTCTCACTCTTTTCCTCATCACAGTCACACCCACTGAACACGACCTATGCATAATCAACATTGTCAACCCTTTCTACATGGCCACTGCACCCTCTTAATTACTTCCAAACCTCCAAGCGGCCTCCAACATCTTCACTTGTCCACCACGAAGGCTGGTGATCTCTTCAAATGATCAATTTCACTTGCCATCTCTAGCATGTCCTATATGCACTCCCAGCAGTTACCCAAGACAGACGACTCCGCCATCCACATTGTCAGCAACAAGGTGTGAATCCAACATTGTTGCTGTACCCATGTGTCCTGGGTTCTCCAGATTAGATACCATTGCACCGCTATTAATGAAGTTTGAGGATAGGATCAATCCACATTCAACATCATTCTTTATCTGACTCAAATACCTAGATACTGACACTTTCACAGGTATATATCCCCCAGCCCTCCTTCCACAAAAACCACCACCTCTGTTATGAAATCCATGCTGCACATCCTTTTTCTCCCAATGCTTTTCAGGAGCAATGCTTGCCAATGCACCAATACACCAGATGAAGTGCTCAAGGCAGCCGCACTCTACCATGAACGTGATATTGTTAACCTACGGATACCAATTTCTGTGACAGTTGATGTGCAGGTAGGTGAATCAGTTTGCTGGCTTGGTGGTGATGTTTATGAACATTATACATGCAGACCACAGACTTGGTGTATATGATGAGTGAGCAAAATGTGGGATGAATAGATTCTATGAACTCATCAAGTTATGGAGGGCAAATAGCACCGAACTTGCAAGGAAAGCATATAACAGGATGAACTGTGAGTGCACCATAATTGCATCAGTTCCTTCTCTCCATGATGAGCAACACTCTCTCCCTTATCTGCCTAGCATTAACTGAATTCTTCAACAACCTCCACACTTTCCAAACCCTCCAAGCATACATACAGCGCTCTCCAGACATCCCACTCCCAAACCCCTGCTGCTCATTTTGGTCCTACCCACCCTCCCCTTCACCACTCATGTGTCTTAGCTCCCAATGCATGCTGACTTTGTTGTTATTCAGCTTGGGTATTACTGGGACATCATTTGTGATGAGATAGTGCAAGTGCTGATGGGCATGATGTTAGAATTGTTATGTTGGAGGCAAGAAATGTGTGCATGTTCTAGGGCAACTGGGAGAAGTATTGTATCAGCTGTTTCATAAAGAAGCACACTAGGCATATCTCATTGCCTCTATCATGAATACACCTTGCTCAAGTGGGATTGTGGACAAGCCATAGCCCAAAAAATGATTAAATAGAGGTTGGCGCATCTCGATGAGCTACAGAGTGTCGAGGAACAAGAAGCCATTATTGCAAATTCTAAGTGGTGGGAGGTAGAATCTGTAGATGTGTTTTATAACTTGGACATGTTCAAGAAGGCGAAGATAAAGGTCCAAATATATGAAGCAGGCATTCCCTTTGATGCTAAGGACCATGAAATATACCAAGCAAGATAGGCTATTGAGGTACACATTTTGGGAGAGGAAAAGCATGCATTTGGAGGTGGGTGAGGGTGGAGGGCTGTGCCAAGGCATTGTACAGTGGGATTTTGGTGGATTTGACACTTTGAGTTGGCTGTTTGCCACATGTGATATCTGGAAGGAGTGAGCCACCATTGAGTTTGGTCATGAAAAGTGAGAAAGGGAAGGGGGTGCATGTGGTTGCTGCTCCAGGGGAATGGATTACAGTGGGGTATTTGGGGGAGGGGATGGTGCATGCATGGTTGAGTGGAAAGGTGCTCACAGATATGGTGTTGGGATGTGAAGTGGAAGGCAGGCTCAGGGAGTTGTTCATGGATATTATAAAAGTTGCCACAAGAAGAGGTGGAAGAAGGCAAAGGCAGAGAATTTACTGGATTCCTAGGCCTTGGATGGTTAGCATGTACATGTAAGTCTCACTAGGTCCAATTGCAATCACAGAAATTGGACATGCATGCGAGGATCAGTTGTTGTGGACAAATAAGGATAAACAAATGACTTAGCTCAAGGCTTGCTGAGTCCTGTCAACTACTCAGCACTCGCTTTAGTCCACATTCAGAATCTCATTGATCTCAATCATCACCTGGCATGCCAGCTAGCTTATTTTCAAACTTAATAAGACAATGATAACAAGATTTACATATGCAACACTCCACCTGACATCCTTGCTAATTAAGGCCAGGGCACGCATTCCCAAACACATCTCACCTTTTATTCATTGCACATCACCATGATCCCCAGCAACCCATGTTCATTCACCTCTGAAAACTTCTTTGCTTCTCTCCTTGCTTGAATGCAGTATGCCCTGTTTGGTGTGATCAACCTCGTGTGTGATCCTCAGATGTATGCTTGGAGGTGCTGGTCCTAGGATGCTTGCTCACAAGTATCAACAGCTTATGAGCTCAATTATTGATCTCTTAATTCTCACTCTTCTCCTCCCCATCCTCGTCACACCCACTGAATGAGATCCCAATAATTGTTGCAAACATTGATAGCTGGTGAATGTTCTAGTGTTAAGGTTGCATGCTCAAGGGGGTCAGATCACAAGGGCTTGGCCTCAGCTCATATGCTGTGCCCCTTTCCTGAGTATGTGCCCTTAATTTCCGGGGGCTAGAACAGTCGTCTGGAGTTTCCGGGATTTGACTAGGGCAGATAACGGACGTCCGGATCTGAAACATGAGATAAATCTGATGGACATCCAGATGTTACCTGGGCAAGCGGATAAGACTAATCCAGACAAAGTCCAGACTAGAAACTAACAGAGGATGGGCTACCCTTAAGGTAGAGTTGGAAATGTAGTCTAGGATGCAATCCTAAGACTCAGAATATGACAAGAGACTTATCTCAAGTCTGGAAGACACAGGAATGAGCAGGAACTAAGATGATATTCGAACTGGAGTATTTCTGAGAGTTACAGGAGGTTTATATACTGTAGCTATCATATAGAAATCAGTCAGCAAACATAAAGGCTATGTATGAAGCATATGCAGAGTCTATTAGTAAGTAGGATGGATCACAAATAATGAACACCGGAAATGAAATGTATGTAATGGATCAATAATCAAAAGGGAAACATGGTTAACTGGAGTCTGGAGACAGGGGCAGTCTAAATGGGGTTGGGTGCTGATATAGGGTTTGGATTCCAGAAGGGAGATAAAGATAAATCAGATCATTTGAGATCCAGAGAAGCAGATTTAGAGTTGAGAGTCCGGAATGGCATATGACATCTAGACTCGATGAAGCATGCTGATTAGCCACTTCAGAGCAGTTCAAGCAGAGATTACAGCTGTGTGCAAATATAATGGCACTGGTGCAAATTGAAAACATATAATAACAATGAGCGCTGAAAAAGAACTTAGTGAAAATTTACATAACACTGCTATGAACTTTGAGCTTGCATCCATGGGCAACAGGAAAATCTCTGCCAATCTCAAGCTTGCAGTTATCTGTCTTCATGAGCAGGGCATACTTCTGCTAAGTGATATCTTGGACTGTGTAGGATTCTCACATTGTACCTTTTATCACATCAAGAAGCTCCATGATGAGACTGGCAATGTTGTCAAGCCCAGAAGTGAATATCTTGGTCGTCCATGGACTCTCAACTTCAAAGACTTACAGTATCTTCTTGAGCTTGTTCATCATTGTCCGGACTGGTTCCTCAATGAACTTACAGCTCTCATGAAATGTAATTGTTTTGTTGCTATGCACTACACAACCATCCACTGGGAGCTTTTACGTGCTGGAGTCTCATTGAAAAAGCTCCACAAGATTGCGAGTGAGAGAAATGAAGACCTTTGAGCAGATTTCAAATGACAAATGGCTCAATACATGGCCCATGAGCTTGTATTCATTGATGAAACTTCGAAGGATGAGCGAACCCAGTTTCGGAGACATGGTCAAGCAAAGAGGAGTTGCTGGGCATCTATGAGAGGTCCATTTGCTGCCCTAATGATTGATAGAGTCATTGCTGGACATGTGGTTGAAGGATCCCTATTGTTACAAACTAGGATGGTCATAACAACAGCAGCTCGATAAGAGCGACAGCTGAAGTTATAGTCTAGACCTTGCAAATGCAAGGGTCATAAGACAAGACAAAGAGAGTGTCTTTGTCTTGAATATTGGTTCAGACGACTTAGGATTGGAGGTCCTAAGCAAGAGAAGTTTCCGATGAATACCTAGTAAGATTAAAAGTAAAGATCTACTAAGTACATGGCTGAGTATATATAGAAAGTAGATGCTTTAGGACAGGTGCATATATGTCAGCAATGAGTCAGAGATAAGAGTGAGTCATCTAACGATGGCAACAGCGATCGTGATGTAGTACAAATATAGCAGAAGGTAAGTCTAGTGATGGCACAAAACAGTGTGGTCGTGATGTAATACAAAGGGAAAATGAATAGGGGCAAACATAATTGTAACACCTATGACGAGTGGGCTATCTTCATTATCTTGAACACTCCATCGTAAATTTGACTGTCACATTTTTGTTCATTATGTTAATTTTTGGTTATAGCTACCTCACTGTGAAGCTCACCCAGGAAGGAACAGTGTCCTAGTGATGGACAATGCCCAAATTCATCACAGCAAAGAGGTTCAGGAACTCGCAGATAGATATGGTATGCTGATGTGAGGCTTCATGAATATATACTATTCTAACCTGAGCTTGGTACTAGGTGTCCAAATCAATTTCTTGCCTCCCTACTCCCCAGATCTCAACCCCATTGAGGAGGCATTCTCAAAGCTCAAAGCATGGATTCGTCACAACAATGACTTGTTTTTGGCTGCTGCTGATAATGATGGTATTCTGTATGACTTATGAGAGGCACTAGATATCATAACAGCGGAGGATGCTCATGGCTACATTCATCATTCTGGTTATTTCTAGGCCCAAGTTTTACAGTATAGTGTTACAGCATGATTGATACACAGTGAGGGACAGCATTATGACTTTGAACAATAATGAGACATGCATATTTGGTTACTCCCCACACCATCGCGAGATGGCATCTTTCAGTTCTGCGAGCTCCCCACAAAGCAGGCCAGCCTTCTGCAAGTCATCAATGGTTACATGGTGAAAAGAGTGTGAAGAATTGAAGCCACGTTTGAGGAGTTTTTTCTGGAGTGTATCAGAAGTCTCATATGTCAACCAGAAGTCAATGGGAGTCATTCAAGGTCCTGGAGAAATAAGTTGTGTAGGAGATAGCAATGATGGAGCAGAATATACAGCAGGGGCAAGATTTGGCATTGTAAACTGAGGTGCCATAGGTGTGGAAAGGCCTCAAATAGCTTGGAACAGCTCGGGAAGGAAATTGACATTGATAACAGGCCCACTGGATGCAGGGGCAGGAGGTGTTTCTGCCAGTTTCTTCACTTGCTCGTTGGCTTGTTGTTGTTGGTGACAGGCTGCTAATAGCAATTGACGACCAAGTAACTCAGCTGGTACCATATTGAAGTGGGAATGATTCGGAGGCATTTCAAGTGTCATGTACTCAGGGCCTTTTTCCTAAGAATATGTCATATCCCACAATCTGGACCCACATTCCATCATATTCCCACGCCTTCCGAGCCTATGTCCGGACCACACTTCATATCCAACTCATTCCCAGATCCCCTTCTGCTGTGTGCTCCACACCTCAGCAGGATTGACTATGCTCCGGATTTACCCCTGAGCTCCGGACCATCAGATCTCCACTGCTAGCCTGGACCATAACCCCCTGTCCCATCCACCCTATGTACACTCCATCCAGCAAGACATTTGGACTTCACCTCATCTTGGATTCTGGACTCTATCCACCTTCTCATATCCTGGTCCTGTATCCACCTTGTCTTCCAGATCCCCAGATCTCTGGACCTCCAGATATTAGCTCCGGACCTATTCCCACCCTCTGTCTGATATCCTGCGCCTATCCCCATTTAGGCATTCTCTGCTTTCCGGTTACCTCTCTTCTGTCTTGCTTATTGATCCTTGTATGAGTCTTCATCTCCAAGTTCATTTACTTATGTTCCATCTTACTTACTAATGTGTTTCCACATGCTCATACATAGCCTTGCTCCTTTGCTTACTGATCCCCTCAGATATTGTTCAGTATATAACCCCTGTAGATACTCCTGTAGTTTCCTCAGTTTGAATATCAACTTAGACTTGCCCAATCATCTCTCGGACTTTGGTCTACCTAAGTCTGTCCTACCCATCAGGCCTAGGGATTGATTCCCTAGGCTGGAGTTCTGCCTTTCTGGCACTTACCCTCTTTCTGGACTTAGGTCCAATCCCTGTCTCTCCAACTCTACCTTAGGGTAGTCTACCTCTGTTTGTTTCTACATTGGACTTCATCCATTTTCACAGGGCCTTATATGCTTTGGGCACTTTTGTTGATGACTGCTCCGACAAGAAGGTCATCAGTGGTGATGTTGTAAAGTCAGTCACAGGTGCATATATGCACTACCTTTTTTCTTCTTAGGCTTAGCAGCCTGCTTTGGAGGTGAAGGATCTTGTACAGGTACTGATGCTGGCTCAGGGACAGGGCTCATTGCATCAAGTTCACGATCGATGCTGTCATGCATGGGGACTTGAGGCAGAGTTCCACAGTCTGCGAAGACTGTTGATGACCCACTCAATGATAGGGAGCTGGTGTCTGTTTCAGAGGACATGATTTCAAGTATATCATCATCAGATTCATCAATGAACTTGGAGCTTTTGTACATCTGTTGCTGACAGCCCATGTTCTGGAGAAGGGCAAAGTGTGATGGCAGTGATGTGACAAAGTCCCTACAACTAAGTTAAATCTCACTAAGTCCTTTTTCAGCACTCGTTGTTGTTATATGTTTTCTTTGCGCCAGCGCCATTATATTTGCACACAGCTGTAAATAGAGCAAGCAAGCAAGCTTCTTGCAGCACTCCCAAATGTTAATGTTTGATTCATACACCTACCACATGATAGTCAAATGTCAATGTTTGACTAGCTTAATACATTGTGAGAAATGCCAGACCACGAGGTCAATATTGAAGCAGAATCCCAGTGGGATCAAACATTAACATTTGATTCATAAACCTATACTACATGATAGTTGAATGTCAACGTTCAACTAGCTTAATACATTGTGAGAAATGCCAGACCACAAGAAGAGTCCTCCCACTGCGCCTCACCACATCTCAGCTGGTGGTCCCTGGCTTAAGTACTGTGGTCACCTCGAAAACATTTCGTGCAAGTCGCCTTGCCTGATAATCCTTTAGACTTTTCAATCAGTGCAATCAACTTGGAGAATGACTAGGGAAACAAGATCAAGAACCAGATCACCAGCGAATATGGTCCAGTTCCCCAGACTGATGCTTACTACTGCAACAAGGGCATCAAGTGGGTCGTTATTGGTGACTCCAACTATGGTAAAGGTTCATCTTGTGAGCATGCTGCCCTTGAGCCCCATTACCTTGGTGGTCTTGCCATTGTTACCCAGTTTTTTGCTTGTATCCATGAGACAAACTTGAAGAAGTAAGGCATGCTTGCTCTCACCTTTGCCAACCCCAGCGACAAAGTTGACATTCTGGGCTTAGAAACTTTTGCCCCAGGAAAGAACTTGACTCTTGTTGCCAAGCACGCAGGTGGTAGCAAAGATGTGAGTTACTGGCTCTTGTAATGAAGTTTTGTGGTACTGATGGGATGATCTTACAGGAAATTTCTCTTGCTCACTCCTTCAATAAGAGTCAAGTTGAGTGGTTCAAAGCAGGCTCTGCTCTTGACCTGGTGTGTTCAATTCTCGATTTGTATGTAGCAGGTTCACCTTCTGACCTTGTCGATATAGATGGAAGGAGCATGTGCTATGTTACACAGTAGACTCAATGTTCAGCTATTCTTCACTTTCTGATACTCATTCCCTTGATCATCTACATCAGCTTTGTGCGGGGTGCACACCTGCAGGTTCGGCTTGGGGCTGCCCTTGAGTGTATTCCTTGCTGTCCAAAGTTTGTTGTTGCCTTGCATCTTTTGTGCTGATGCACACAAATGCATCCACCAGGCTCAGGTTTGCACGTGTGCTTGGAAGCAGGGGAGACGAGTGCTGTCAGACGAGCAGATGTGCTGGTGCTACTTGAGGAGTTGGATGGGATGCTAGTGGTGGTATGTGTCTGGATGAGAATGGGGAACTTGGCGTTGTGCTTCCAAGTGAAGAGGATGTTGTGTTGGTCACTGTAGCTGAGGTCATTGCCAAGGCAGGGACAGTAGTCATTGATGCCTGGGACCATGTCAACTGGCCTCCTGTCTGCATTCTGGTTGCACTGACAAGGTCAAGACTAGTCTGAGTGGCTGGGTGTGGTACATATTCCATCCTGCAGCTGCCTTAAAGGTCATATGAAGCATTTCCAGGTCCTGCTGGAGGGTCTGCTGCATTCATTCTGTTCAACCTGCTCCATGAGTGTACCCACTCTATCCCTGGTCCAGAGGGATGATGGCAGAAGAGCATGGTATGAAAGCAAGACTGGTGTGTCATCAGCCATCTGTGCATTTACAATCACTCACCCTCTTTGTGCTCAGACAGCCAGTGCATTAGTGATACTTTGTTGGGTATGTTCTGTTCCCCACTCAGCACACTTCATCCTCCTACCATGCACATCCATGGTAGAGACCATTACTTGAAGTGTAAGCCTCTTGAAACCATGAGGTGATTAATGCTTGACTCCAGGACATCGACAACCTACTTCTGCACTTCACATCGGACCTGGATGCAATGCTCAAAGAAGAGGTTAGCGTGGCCTTGGGGAGCATGTTTGTGAGCAGTAAGCACCAATTCTGCTGGCCTCCAATAATGTGCAACTTAAAGGTATTATATTAGTTTGCAGACCTTAGAGTATGGCACACGCTGTCCATCATGCACTTTGCTTCCCTGTCTCTGGACTTCCCAGTATTCTCAGTGGAGGACCAAGCATGATGGTATATGTTGAACCATTCAAATCACCTGATAGTGACCTCCTGATCCACCTGGTTCACTTTTGCACATGAGCTATTCTGTTGTTTTTTTCACTGATTTGTTACCATGGTTGTTTAACAAGTACAGTGGCTCAAAAAACTGTCCACATGTTTTTGCATTTTTTACTATTTACAATATTGTGTGAGGATACATAGAGACCTCAGTGACATGCCAATACCATATTGTAGTGCTGCTTCAGGGCTTTGGATTGAGCACCACATTGTGAGAATCAGAGGAGATATGGTGGAGATACAAGGCTTACAAAATCATGACTCATGCAGACAGTTTTTTGAGTACATATTAAAACTATATAAATCATCATTTATGACACCATAACAATCATGCCACCATTAAATAAATTATAAAGTGGTGTCATTATGTCATTTTAAAACCATATCTAACTATACAAACCAAAAATTTCCATATGTCATGGTTATATTCACCATGAAAGCCACCCCCCCTGCTCAAAGGGATAATATCCTCTCTCTTTCCTATTCTGGCCTCTTCATTGTCAGCACTTTGATTCGTTTCACTGGGAGGCGCAAAGCAGCAGTTGGTCAGTCTTCTTAGTTCTGCCAAACTGACTTTTTCGTCTTCAACTACATGTCATCTCCTTCCCATTCCTGTCAACTAATCTTGTTATGTCACAGGCCTGCGGATGTTCTTCATCTCTTAACTCTTCCCTTCCAGCTAACTACATCCAGCTCCTTACTTATCCAGGGCTCAACTGCCTTGGTTGGGCTTACTGCCATCGAGGCTGGTCTCATTGCTACATTAAATTCTGGACATTCAAATATATATTTACACATGATTGTATCTTGCAATATTTCATCAAAATGCCTGTCCAGCCTATCCTCAGCGATGTCCTATCAGTTTGATCCACTCGGATTCTTGCTGGTTGCCAGTACCTCACAATGCATGCAATTGTGGCATTTGGCCCAGCCAGGACATCCTTAACATCCCCAACATAGGCTTCAGCTCCCTTCCAATGTCATCTTTTCTAGGGATCTATTATAATCATGTCTACATATTATAAGGATGGAGTGATTTGGCAATATCATGTCTCAGACTCTCAGTGGGTGCTTACCACAGCCTGAGGGTCTTCAAGCAATGTAGTAGGGATGGCAGAAGCTGGCAGATAGCAAGAATTACCTTCTGTCTGATCATCAGCATGTGGAGCAAGCTGCTCAAGCATCCTGTCAGTCATAAACACACAAGGAAGGACTGTTGGAGTGGTACTGCTTGAGCTGGCACTTGCCCCCTCACTTGCAGACCCTCTATCCCACTCAGATGTTCTTGAAAGCAGAGTGAAGTTGCTATAGATGATATGGTCAGACCAGAAAGATATTTAGAGGTATCCATTCTCACTTAGAAATAATCCAATCAAAGAACCTGTCAGATGACCTGACGAAGCCTCCATCCTTTAGTAGCTGATGTGAAGAAAGAATATTGACTGGAAACAAAGACTGTATGGTTAGTGGCAATATCCATTGAATGGCATGCACAGCAAGTATAACTCGATCAATGATCATCCTGCCTGTAGATGTGGCTAAAATAGGCATCAATAACGGTATTTATATATAGTCATTGGTGTCTTACACTTATCAGAGCGTCTTAGAATGTTGGCAAGTTCCCAAGGCCCCTGCCTGGTCATGGAAGTGATAGAAGTTCACAAACCAAGGCCAGCAATAAGTATCAGCACATAGATAGTCCCTCCGCCTGCTAAAGTGGCAAATTTTGAGCCAGCAGAGTGCCATTTCTGGAACATCCTGAGTGAGATCTTCTGTCCCATTGGTTGAACAAAATCATGGTAGATTTGACTCAGGTTAAAACCTGTGTCTAACCTGATTCTGCCAGTGGACCCTTTGAGATAATAGACATGGACTTATGAGGACAACAAACCTTTGACATTGGGTGACTAGACTGATGTAGTTGACCATGAGCAAAAAATTGATAGTTACATCTTGGCCAGTCACAGGGAAACACCTGCTGATGACACAAGACAGACATCACTACTGGAGGCAGACTTTGGAACCTCCTGGCATGCAAGACCTTTGCTGATTCCCTTTGCCCAGACTTTGGGATTGAAAGATTCTGATAAGGGGTGAGCAGCAGCTAGTTCTGCTACCATTGCTTCAACAGTGTCTCCTCCAACAATTTGAGGGTGTCATCGTTTGTCCAACTTGGGTGCATATGGCTGGGCACCTCTCTGACACTTCTTCATCATATTTCTTTGTCCTTGTCCTTGTCCTGCTTCCCCTGCCTGTCCCGCCTCTGGGTCCCCATCCTGCACCTTCCCTTCCTGCACCTCCTGTCCTTCTTCACCCACTTCTGAAACCCCAGCTCCACCTTCAGCCTCTGTTCTCCTCTCTTCTACACACAGTCCCTGATCTGGATCCATGTTGTACTGCCTGCAGTATCCAGCATGATGGGGGAGGTTGTTTTCATGAAGCCAGGAAGCACCAGGATCTGAAGTAAACAAGGGGACTGCATGGGGGGAGACCGGAGGTGTTGCCTGCCAAGATAAGTTATCCTTTGTGGTGGGCATGAAGTTGCTGGCTTCCCATTGAAGGACTGACCCTTGAGCAAGAGCAGTAGCTAGAGACTCCAGAAGTCTTCTGAGGTTTGCAGGAAGAGGGCTGGCTGCTTTTAACATTTGAGTGAGGTAAACCTGATCATCCTTTCCTAAAATCTGATACATGGCCATTTACAGTGAGCTAATGTAAGTATGGCCTGTGAACCACTCACCAGAACACAAATGTTCCTATTTGACTATGTTTACACTTTGCATTATGCAATACTGCATTTTGCAGTATTTTCCTATGTCCACCATCATGGCAGGAGTCAACTCCATCAAGGTCATTTCAATGCAAATCAATATAACTACCTTGAGGTTTGTGATGAATGCCTCCACTCATGCCAATGCTAATTTCTTTCAGGGTACTGTTCCTGTCCCTACATTCACAAAACCTGTCCTTCTGGTGGGCAGGGAAGATCTGAACAGAGCAGTTCAGTCAGAAAGGTGATTCTTGACTGTCTGCCTTCAGAAGGTGAGCAATGGGTTGTTCTGCCTAAGAGTGCAGCAATTCCAGAATGGAGAGACCATGCAGACTTCAGAGATCTCATTATCTGCAGCATAAATCCCCCAGGTAATGCTTTGTTGGACACTGCGTGAAACAAGTATACCAGTGACTTCCTGGATCAGGCTGTCAGGATATTGATGATGCCTGCATGCACATCATCTGATGAATGACAATATTGAAGCTGGTGTTCATAAGTTTGACTTCTTCTGTTTCTTAAGTTTGACTTCTTCTGTTTCTTAAGTTTGCATACTCTCATGATTTTCAACAGATATTGTGGATGTGTCTCACTTTGTTCATCTGGAGATTAATAAACAGTGAGGCTGCTGCAGGTAGATCTATGGTCTACCTTGTTGACAATGACAAGTGCATCGACATATTACCCACACTTCTTGGCATGAACCTTTGCCCCCTCAGGCCTCAGGATGCATGTTGAGCGATTAGCATTTTCAGTCATCTGGGTTAGACAAATCCCTATGATGTGCTGCTTACTATAGTATTTGACCGAATTTGTTATAGGGAGTGACCATAGATACTGAAATAATAGATGTCCATTCCACAAAGTCTGAGTCTGTTATTGCATCCAAGGCTACATCCAGATACAGAGAGACACAACTTCAAAATGATGACTTGTAAGCAAGACATCTCTTGACTTATTCTCTTACAAAGCTAACGATTCAACTATAAAATAAATGACAATGTCATGCAAAGCATCTGACTATTGAACTCTTGCACAGAAACTGAAAGCCAAGCAGATAGCGGCTGAATGGACAAGGGCATGAAGGAATTGCATCAGATGGCACAGCTCGAAAATACGCAGGATGCAATGGCATTCATTAATGCCTTGAGAAAGGCTTCTCTGGATGACATACATTCTCAATTACCTCCCAAGGCAATAGATAGGATCCAATCACTCACTGTGAGAACTCATGGCCATTTGGATGGCAATAAATTTCCAAAACACAATGCCATGTATAATCAAAACCTGATCAGAAAGACCCACTATCTAAAGGTAGCAGGAATATTTACTATCACTGCAGTGCTTGTACCCACCCGCCATCATGAAGTTGCGACATGCTCTCTTACTATGCTAAAACCATCAAGAAGGTTATTAATGGACACCCACTTCTCTATCACTGACTTCTTGTTGTGTGCTGATAATAATGAATCCATTGGAGCTGTGTTCCAACAATCAAGATCAACCTGCTCGAGGCAGGAAAAGATGCTGCTGAGGATAAGAGCTACGTTTAGTGGGAAAGCTATCAATGAATTACCAAGGGTGAGGTCATTGAGATGCGTGTTAAGGCTTTCACCACCAGGGCATTTAAATTGATGTCTTCCAGCTTTGTGGTATCAATGGCAAGAGCAAGCAAAGTTAGAGAGGGGCAGAGTCGAAGCATGCCTAGCAGCCCGCAGAACATTGGTACTGTGGTAGCATCAATTGTGATATAGCAGCTAATTTTGAGTACTTGAAGCATAGGCCAGGCTGCTACCATCTGGCACAGCTCCCCATTGGAAATAGAGGTGGAACACCCCCTCTCAATCCATAACACAATTAAATTGTGAAATGCACACAATGGTGTGAAGACGGCTAATTCTGTGTGCATGGTGATGACTCTCGATCCCATTAGGCTGAAGCATTGAAGTTCCTTGTTGTTGCATATCTCTGGGAGGATGGCAAGGAACTGCAATAGTGATGTGGATGGACTTTTGGAGGATTCTGCAATCCAGGACATGAAGACAATCTTGATTTCTTTGCTTCTGATAAGTCAGAGTGAACTTGAGAGCTCTGTGGCTCGCTTGAATGCACCAAATCCAAGGCACAAATAATGCAAATGATGAAAGCCAGGGAATGGCAAAAGCGACTGCCTCTCTCTGACTGACAATGTCCTTAGGTCCAAGTCCAGTGTCCGCAGAGCTTGAAGCTGCATGATGTGATCTATCCCTGGATTTGCTATGTCCCACAGCATCAGTGTGTGGAGATTGTGAAGCTGGGAAATAGACTGTGTGATGAAAGGGGAAATTTTACTGGACAAGTCTTCCATTTCAGGGCGATATCTCAAGGTCATGCTTTGGAGGTAAGGGCACAAGGTCCCAAGAGATGAAAGAATGGAGAGGAAAATGGAGGATGCTGAGGTAAACTGCAAGGTCAAGACCCATAGGGAGAGTACAAAAGTTATGCGCAGGAACTCTGCAGCGAAGTAAGATCCACTGGCATGCCATGTTAATTTGTGAAGATTTGGAAACAAGGGCAGGGATGTTGATGGATAAGACAGCATTATCACGCTGAGGGATCCAATAATTGCTGAGGGGTGGCTTGTTTGTTTTGCAGTGATGGAGTGGACGTGGAATGTATATTTGAATAGAGTATCCCACATCTTGTTGTCAAGAAGTTTCTGCAATGCCTACCAAAGTGAACTTAGCCTGAAACTTGCAACAAGTGCCAAAATTGAGATGCACCATACATCCGCACTCGAAGCCAAACAGGTCTGCTGGTAAACATCTTAGAAGTGGCTTCACAGAGTGTAAATCTCTCCAGAGGACATTGAGTGCTGGGCTCTGGAATGTGTGGCACATGGATGCAAATGCAGGAAGGGTTCCATGTTCTGTATGTGAGCTAACAACATGTATTACTTCAAGATTTCGCAAGGCTGCATGCATGACCTGGGGATGGAAAAGAAAGGAATGATTGTTTAGCTTAACAACTGTCCTAGACTGACTATGTAGTACTGAGACTGTATGACATGAACATGATGAATTGTAAAATTGATTTTAATTTTATCAATAACTCACTGCACCATGGACATCTTGCAAAGCCCTGCATGGGGCTAGGCGGCATTGAATGCCAGAGTATGGATCCTGATTGAGAAAGAATCCAATGTACTCTGATTCAAGACATAATGATGCCTAAAATCATCAAATAAATGTATGTAGTGTGTCACTGGGAAGCTGGGGATTACCTACAAAGATATGCAGTAATGCCTTGGGCATTTCCCAATGTTTCATGTCTTCAACATTTGATCATCTGCTCTCATTGCTGGCCCAACCTCTCAACCGAGTCGTATTAGAAGCCTGATGAATGGTCTGCGAACCTAATGAAGACACAGATTCAGGAGTTTATTGTGTGCTTGGACCAGGTGGATGCATCAGTAAACTACAAATTTCTCCAGAGATCAACACTTTTGACAGCATCAGTGAATTCATCAATCCTCAAAATTGTAGCTGTGGGAACTATAGAGGGATATAATTCTGCTTCAGCAAACTATGACAATTTATACTGCAAGAAATTTGAGATGTTAATACATAGGCATGGATGTTTGCAAATTTAGAGTACCCTGAGGAGTTCATGACAATATTGTTAATATTTCACATGATAACCAGCAAGGGATGGTAGTGCAGTTGTGTTCCCCCTGTTGAATGTTCTCATTTCACCATACTTATGTTTTGGATTATATTGCTATTTAAGACTTTGTCATGGCAGGTAGCATTAGCACAGGTCATCAGATGGAAATTGGCATGGGAATTCATGACTAAGCTGTGACATGGCACTGTCACAGCCTGTGTGCAACAGTAGGGGAATTCACCTGGCCTTCCCAATAAGTAGCTTTACTAATACTGGGCAGTTATGTGCTTTGTCAATTATTAGAATAGTCATTTGCACTCAAACACCAACACCAGCCATAAACCTTGCCCCAAACCCCGTGCATCCTTAGGTATATCTATGCATAAGGCATGGGAAAGTTCTGTTCTGTGCCAGTTTCATTGCTAATCCCTCTGCTCTGTTATATGAACTGTTCTCATGGTTTTCTCTTCCCCTCCCTCATCATTGTCTGTGATCTCAAGGCCATCAGAGCTCTCCACTGATATGTAGGCTTTGTCCCAGACATTGCCCTTGATGGGCTTACCATCTTTTGTAGACTTGTCTCCCTTCAATGCCCATTCCTCTCATCCTGGAGCTCACCATTGTTAAACCATCCTTCAAACCTGGTGCTGGCAAGGTATGTTTCCACTGGGGATTAATGCTAAGTACCTACTGACTTGGTATTGTTTTCAACAGTTCTTTTACCTCCTCCATATCACAGACGACATGTACACCAAGAGTTATATCAGCACAATTGGTACATTGCTACTGTGAGGCCTATACCTAGCTATCTACTGACTTTGTATTGTTCAACAGTCCTTTCTCCTCCCCTGCTTTGCAGACAACATGTACACTGAGAGTTATATCAGCACTATTGGTATGTTGCTACTCTAGGGCCTATACCTACCTATCTACTGACTTAGTATTGTTCAACAGTGCTGTCTCCTCCTCTGTTTCACAGATGACACATACATTAAGAGTTATATGGTACATCGCTCCTCTAGGGCCTATACCTAACTATCTACTGATGTTGTATCATTCAACAGTCCTTTTTCCTCCTCTGCTTCACAGATGACATGTACACTGGAAGTTATTTCCACACTATTTGCGTTAGGTACATTGCTACTCTACTTTCTGAACCATTTCCTTTTCATGTGCCATAATCTTATATGGCAGGGCCTGCCCTGTTGCCAAACCTTCTGCCCTGTTATGTAAAGTGTTCCCACAACTTCCCTTCTGCTTCCTCATCGTCATCTCTCATCTTCAACCTGTCAGCCCTCTTCACACATTATTGTGCTTGATGGCAAGATGGTTGAGCTGCCACTGATGAGTTGGGTGCCTTTCATGATTCTCTTCATTCATAGTGCTGACCTTGATCTTCTGTGGGTCTCACCATCCCTACAGAGCGAGGCAGTGAAGAACATGTGCGGCTTCTATCCTTACAAGCTACAAGATAATTAGGGTATAATATATGTACTCAAACTGTTTGCAATATTATACTGGTCAATGACTCATCACAACCACAGTGAAGTGGAATGGAGTTTGTAGTGAATATAAGGTATGATCTGAGTCTTTGAAAACAGTCCAGGATAAATTGAAAAAATCAGGCACATGCATGAGGCCATACATAACATCGAGGTTTGTAAGAATTCTATCAAAATCAAAGTTCATATGAAAGGGAAGAAGACCAGGTATGAATTGTATTATCAGGTACAGCCCCAGAAGGTGAAGACATCAAAGTGCCTGTGTGTGTGGAAGGTTCATCCATTGGTTGTATGCATTTTTTCCCCTTATCTGAGCAAGGCTGATGGGAAGGCTCAATGATCTCTCCAGTCTTAAGCTTCTCATTGTGCTCTTGTTGGAGCTGCTGATATTCATCTTCATCCAGGAGTCTCCAAGAAATAAGCTTGTCCTTCCATATCTCGAGGAGCATCTTCAGCTTGGAAGGGAAGTAGAAGCTTCACTAAGGTTTTTGAAAGGGATGTGGGTGGGCCAACCTTTACAGATGACATGATAATGTTGAACAATGTTGCACCAGTAGTTTTTCCACTGCATTGTTGCCTTGGGTACCCCAGTAATTTCCTCTAAAGTACATATAAGAATGTACTTGCAGTTCCAAAAAAAAAAAGTATGAAGTGCACAATTTACTTCTCATCTTATTGATGTCCACTCTGCTGAACAACAGTCCTTGTAAGTATGGGCAGCACCTGCCCAAATAATGTAGGTATCGGATGGTAAAAAAATAGTAATACCAATGAACTCACCTTGTATGCCTTGGATAGCAAAACCTTCCATCTTGCTGATGAGGTCCTGGTTGTCAATATTCATTAGTGATGTCATGAAATCGTTGACACCTTTGGTGGCAAATATAATACCACATAGTGGGATGTTAGTAGAGCCCACCACTGTGTGAAGAATTGTTTCGGTGCTGGTGCGACACTTAAGACTATTCAACTAATTTTATATCAGCTGCTGCATAAACTTGATAGCACAAAAGGCACCTCATTCTCAATAGCCTTCAGTGTTAGTGTGACATTGTTAATCTTGGACTTCATTGATATTCTGATACCTTTGGACTTGTGAAGCTTATTCTCCTCATATTCTTCAACAACACAGTCTTTTTGATCCTGAGAGAGCTCATGGTATTTGTCAGTGCAGTTATGTAGAAGATCTTGCAACACATTTTTTCCAGACCTAGTTAGAACTAATTTTCCTGTCAGTACTTGAACAAAGTAAGAAATGTATCATACTGTCTTCATACTTCACCTCCTGGCTTTTCTTCCAGTAAAAGGCATTCCAGGTATTCAACTTTAAATGCTTAAAGCACAGCCACAGCCCATGTACAAATCATTTGTGATGCATTGGATACTCTTGTGGTCAGATGAGGCAATCATCTTCACAGCTTTGTCAATAGAGAGCCAAGTGTCGTCAAGTGCTGCCTTGAAATCCTTGGATTTCTGGTGATGTTGGGAGGCGAGAACAGCTCTAGCTTCCTTGCTAAGGATGACCTTTGGATGCAACTGAGATAAGCCTTGTGAACATTGTGAGTGACTCTCTGTCATGTTCAAGGATTGACTGGGCACGACTTCACACTGCAAACAAACCAAGTCACTTTATAGACTTCAGAGAGCCTGAGAAACAAAATAACAACATAAGAGTCAGTCAACAGACATACATATATACATTAATGGTTGAAGATGAAGCACCCTAGAACTTCATTTGCACTCCAAGTGTGCGCACTTATGACAGGACAAGGAGTGCCATGATCTAGAAAATCAAAACAAGACTACAAAAACAAAGTGTGCAAATAAAAACAAGCATCCCCAGCACCTTGAGAAACACAGATAGTAGCATTGAAGTCTGGGGACATGCATACTATTCAGTTTCATTGAATAAATACTTTGATATTCATACCTTTTTGAGATTACCTAATGGAGCACCAGCCAGGTCCACATGGAGGGCCTTTGTCAAATTAACTGCCTGTTCATAAGTGAGATCCTATTTAGGGGACCTTAAAACTACTTCCCAACAGCTACTGTGCATGGTAACAATGAGATCATGAAGTTTCAAGATCGCTTCATTACCAATTTTGAAGCAATCAAGCACAGCATCAGTATTGGGACCAATGCTGAGCAGGGGGGCAAAAACCTTGTGTTCCAGTATAGCATTCTTCCTCAACAACAAGAAAGTGTCAGCATTTTGATGCTGTTTGATCTTGGGGCTCCCAGCAGAGCCTGAAGAAGCCAAGGCTGTGGCATGCTTCACAGCTGCTGACTTCAAGTTTGGTGGCATGGGTGACTTGGGCAAAGCAGCAATGACGAAGTCATGCTGAAACTGTTTGGGAGAGCGAGCTGAACATCGAATTTGAGCCCCAGTAGGGCACAATGGTGCAGGTACAGATGGGAAGCTGGTTGGGTCCACTGGAGTTGCAGCATCTGTAGTAGTAGTTGGATATGTCAGAAGCAGATAAAAAATGAATCCAAACATACACTGATGCAGAGGTGTGATATTTTCTTTGCTGCAATGCTCCATAAAACGCTTGAGATGGGGTATTGCAAACTCCTCACAGAATGCCTGCACAAGGACAGAGATGTCTCCTCCAATTTGTTCAGGTGCCTCTTGCAATTCTCATGGAGTGACATAAAGGTCAACTGCAATACAATCAGGAGTGATGGTCTCTGTGATATGAGATCTGGGGCAGCGAATGAGAAGAGACAGCCCGCCATCAAGATAATCTTGAGTAGCAAGCTAAGATGGTGCTAAGTCAGGTTCAACATAAGATACTCATAGTACATACTGCATCAAACACGTCTTCAAGACCTGCCTCAACAAAATCCTCATGAGTCAAGCTCTGCCTCTCCATGAATGATGGAATCTTGTTAAGGCTACATAAGCAGGATGAAGACTGCCAAGTGTCCTCATCTGGTAGTGTGTGCCATCAAGATGTGACTTGTTTTTGAGTAGTGCATGAGCAGCTGCTTGACACTCCGCATTGCTGAATCCTAGTGTGAAGTTGGAGTTAGAGTAGAGAGCCGCTAATCCAGCAAGGGTAAAGCACGGTGGACAATAGCTCAACTCATCTTGGACTGGATTGTCTGTATGGTTTAGCTTTGAATCAGTAGAAGCAGACATTGTAGCAGTTGAAGGTGGGATGCAAAGAGTGAGTAAAGCATTACATGTAGTGGTGCCTATCTTGATATCTAGTAAAGCCAAGTGCAGTCACTATCTGAATTAAAATGGTCTACTGGAAAGATACAAGTCCCCTAGTAAGCACTGCACATGGCAAAAATGGGGCAAAGGTGTAATGGAATGTGGTCTTGGGGGTGAATTGAGGACCATTCTGGTTCATAGACTGATGCTGATAGAGGCAAAGGTGTAAATGGAATGTGGTCTCGGGGGTGAATTGAGGACTGTTCTGGTTCATAGACTGATGCTGGTAGAGGCAAAGGTGTAAGTGGAACATGGTCTTGGGGGTGAATTGAGGATTTTGCTGTTGTTCTGGTTCACTGATAGAGGTAAAGGATGACACAGGGACTCGGACTGCCAGATACTTTCAATATTGATGGGCGTGTACTTGAAACATTGAGTCTATTAATCTACAATAGTCGATATATAATCTGCAATGACCTGGGTAGTCTGTATTTGCTCCTCATATTCCATGAGTTCTGTAGCATGCTCCAAAGCAGTGGCATCAGTGTCATCATGATCTGGGATTGATTTGATCAAAATATATTCAATACCTGAAAGACAAATGCACCAGATGGATGATTCAAACAGTCTACCACACTGGACTCATCCTCCACCAAGGAGCCAATCCATTGTCCATGACCTCAAATACCTAAAAAACCAGATTGCAACTCAATTTCATCTAGCCAGAACAAATGTACTGAGTTAACTGTGGAGCACAGTTTCCAGCACTTCTGCAGCTCCCTACCCAGTGGAGGATTTGAGTGAAGGAGTTTACTGATGGTTGTAGACATTTGTGCACTTTCATCATAAATGGCAGTCCACAGACAACGAACTTCAATGTTGAGGTGCTCAACCTCTTCATGTGCACAATGAAGCTTGAAGAATTTGACCAGGGCTTCTCAATGTGTCAGCTTGGTCCAATCAAGTTCATGAGTGTCAGTGCATGAATATTGGAGAACATCAAATTCTCCAAGGAAGCTATACTCGGCGATATCCCTCCATGATAAGTGTGGTTGGGAAGGATTAAGGGCAGTAGCCTGCACATTATACTTGTTGGTGGCATTCTGAATTGCTTCTGAGCATCTCTGTAACACCTTTCCTATTTGTACCCTGCCAATGGTGATCAGCTTCCCTCAAACACAATATTATTTACTTACCTATCAATGAAAGTGAGAGCTTGGATAGCTCGAATAAGTGCATGACAACAAGATGTTCTAACTCATCAAGAGCCACACAATACTTCTGGAGCAATGCTTTATCCCTGTACTTGTTATATTCATTGCCTCCAATTGTCCACCACTCTTCAATTCTAAGCCAACCCTCAATATGGGCAGTGAAAGTTTCAGTGTGCTGGAGCTTAGCGTAAGTGGTGTTGACATGAATTTGGGCTTGACTTAGAGTGGCATTAATTTGATTTAAGTCACCAACAGGGACACACATCAGCACCTGATTGGCAGCTTCTCAGGCCTTCTCCCATTCTAACCTAAAATTTATGAATCTAGTAAAGGAGGAAGAATATGCGATGACTACTAGAGTCAAACTCACCGCTGTTCAGCCAGATCATCAAGAACCTGGACATAGTGAATTTGAAGTCTGTCATTGAGAGGCTGCTCTTTCAGAGATTCGAGGTAGGATCTTTCATCAGTATGGAACTGAGCAAAGTTGGTGTCAGTCAGGTTGAGAGCTTGTTTAACAGCTGACACTTCAGTGGAGAGTTTGTGTATGAGGGTTAGCACTTCTCTGTAATGATTTCGTAAAAAGATGCCTATCAACACTATTAGTTGACTGAATGTTTGGCAGTGTGCAAAATGAGATGTACTTAATGCCACATATTTATCCTGGTCCCAGAAGGTGAAATGCTCCTCAATCATTTGATGGCGATGAAATGTAGACACATGTCTGGTACTCCATGCAAGATTGTTTGAAGATGAAAATATATGTTCACATCTCTCACCCTCGGTCAGTCCAGTCCCTTCAATGTACATAGGGTGCCAATCTAGTTGGCACCTTTGGTTATGAGCATGACCATGAAATGCACCAACCATCATGCACAAATTGAGGTTTTAGGCAAGGGGACCAACACTGCTGTTAGCTAGAGTCTTTGTGAGTGCACACCCAATATTGTAAGCACATCCGCCATTCACACCAAAAACGGATAGCAACCAGTTCATCAAAGCTAAGGGGTATTTTGCACTAAGGTTAAATTTAGCATAATGCATGGATAATGAAACTGGAACCTACAGTTCACTGCTCTGTACCATATCGCAAGCAAGAAGTACAAACCAATGCAGACACACTGCAATGAAGATGCCAGACTCATCAAAAACAGAAAACATTTTCTTGCACTGCTCAGGCCCAGCATTTTGCCACTGCTGTGTGCAATTAAAGGTACCCTCAGACTCCACTGGCTCAGTTACCAAATCTTCCCAGTCATCTTGTAGATCTGAGTTTGATTGGCTCAGCTACTTGAGTTAGCTTACCATTGCTACACATATGTATAATACATACCGCTGATATTTGAACTTCATCTCTGAATATATCAACACTTGCACGATCAACCCAGTAGTCAGAACAAGGCTTTCGAGAGTCTTGCCATGGAGTAACACCATATGTTGAGGACGCCCATCTTTTGAGGCTGTTGTTGCCATCAATAGAGACAAGCCACTGAAGTGCTAGTGGTGGCTCATCTTTGAGTTTGTAAGTACAACATGGACATCCATTGAGTAGATGCCAATTAGGCATGTTGTGATGGAGTGCTTCATTCAAATGGTGGTCAATGTGATGCAAGATTTCAAGATAAATGTTGTATGCATCAGAGAACTGAGAATTTAGGTATGGTCAATATGGCATCTATAATACAAATATTGGTTCGGATGTCAATAATGACACATACAAGCACATACATTATGAAGATGGCATAGTGCCTTGCACTGTGCCTAGGGAACTGCACGGGTAAACCTGCAGGTGTGGGAAGTTGGACCTGTACCCATACCTGTGGCATGGGTATGGGTTTTACTACAGGTATCAACATAATGGACCCAGGGTATTACCCATGGGTCACTATGAAGAGCATTGTAATGAATTATCACTAGGATACTAACAACAAATGTAATACAGTCATCAATGGCTCATTGATACAAAACATGGCTCACATAATGACAACACATTTTCTTCTCTCAAAATTGCTCATGCACATTTAGACAACATGTATCTTGCCCCAGGGAAAATATTATATTATGTTGACTAACAAAAATAGTACCGAGACATGTGTCTTTACTAGTCAAAACCCTAAATTTAGACAATTTAAATTTTGTATTCCACATTGCATGATGACAGCAAATTAGAGAGACATGAAACTGTTCAGGATGTATAGCTAACAGTTCTAGCTATTCAGAACATGTGTAGCAAAGGAATGTTTGTTGGCTAGTGGAAATGCTATTCAGACCAGTTCAGGGTTGGTGAGACTCTATGCGAAATACACTATTGCAGCCACAAACCAATCAGAACTAGTTTCTACCTCTTACTATGCCTGGCCGTCCTAAATCTGCTACAAAAAAACAACAAGAAGTTCGTCAAGCTCATGATTATCTCATGGCTAAAGCTGTGTCTGCATATTGCACTGAGCTCACAAAAAAGCAGGGTTTAAAACATTGCAGCTCATGAACACAAAGGCAAGTGGTCTGAGAAAAAAAAAACCAAGGGTGCAGACTCTAAGCACAACCTCCAGGGGGGGAAGGAAACATCATGTGGCACCCCAGGATGGAAAGTTGGAAAAAGAGGGTCAGGAGATGAAACAAAAGCCCACAGCCACTCTGTCTCCCTTTTAAAAGAAAGAAAAAGAAATTAGAAAATGAGATAATGGGAAGCAAGCAAGCAAAACCGACGAATGACAAACAAAGCCAATGCCAAGAGACTTTAAAATAAAAAAACAAACAGAGGGGGAGGGGGGATGCATGTGGTTGCGATGGGGGTGTGAGAAATTGTGAAAGAAGGAAACTTCTTCTTTTGGACTAGCACTGGGATGGGGGACTGCGCATGGGGGGCCTGGGATGAAAAGCATGAGGATAGATTACATTCTGTATGAGAACCGATTAATTTTCTCTCATTTTTTGTACTCATACATCTGTTGCAGCAATGATGAGCACTCTGCAAGATTGTCCTCTATCATCAAGCGACATGCTCAGGTACTGATTATGTTTGTTGGTTATGCCATCACACCCACATCTTCCACCAATATATCAAGGGGCGACAATGCAATGATGGACCTTATCTCTCTTTTGGTTGATCTTGCCACAATAGAAGGTGATAGCAATGTTTCAGACATTGTATCAGTCCCACAGCAGACCACATCAAAAGTGATGAATGCAATCAGAGCAGCAGACTTCCTGATTGGAGCTTTAATTATGCTGCAATCAGATGAGACTAGGGTAGGTTCACATTTTCTGTATGAGATCCTTTCTCACCTCATTTCTAGATCAAGGCTGGTGCTCTTGAAATCCTTGCAGACAGGATACTCAAGGCTGCAGAAGCTGTCATCGCAAACAACAGAAGACTGCTACATCAATTATTGACTACATTGGGGATGTCCCAACAGTCAGCTGGTGTACTAGTTAATTCAGCACTCAATGCTTTGAAAGCAATCGGCTCCTCCATTTGTCCTGGTAAGGAGTTAGCATTGGTATCTACCGTCCTTTTGGTCATCAAAATAATCAAAACATGTGCATCATTGCAATCTGCTATAGCTGTGTTACCGTGCTATGCATGTGTGGCTTTTCTTCCCTTGCATTCCATGTTACTGAGGAATTTGTATGTTCTCTCTCAGACCTCAGCTTACACCTTACTTCCAAGAGATTGCACAAGAGTGTACATCAGTCCTCCAAGAAGGGTTGAGTGGCAACATGGGTGAGCAGCTTATCTCCTATGTAAATTCACCTTACAGCTGTTGACTGTTCTGCTCAAATAGTGCAATCTTCAGTGGGTGATGCAATTTCTACCCTATAGGGCTTGGTATTGATGCTCCCCACTTTCTATGGTGCTGCAGAAATCAGGGACATTGTTAAACTCCATCTAGATTACTCTGTCACCTTGAGTGGTTCCATGACAGGTTTGATGAAAGCTATTGCGAAGAAGATCCCATCCAACATGCTACTACCCATACTTTGCAATGTGTGGCCCAATGTGGAAAAATCTCAGAAGAAGGCATGCCCCTCACGATATAAACATGAATTGAAATATTGATGTCCTTTGACAGAAACATGGTGATGGACTCATCAGATTTTTCATCTTTTTCAAATGCAGTCTTCAAGTAGCTCAATGTCTAACATCCAGGCACATATCTGTTCATTTTTTTCAGTACTCATCGACAGCTTTGGCATGAACATGAAGTCTATGACTGCTCCAGTGATGTGAGTCTCTTCATTGTGGCTTGTGGTGAGACCAACTACCAGGTGCCAGGGAGAACCTCATATCATTTCAGCATTCTTGGAACTTGTTGTGAAGCTTAATGAGACAGCCTTCAGACTGTTGTTCTGTCATTTGTATGACTGTGTGTTTGCAGCTGAGAATGGTGAGTTACTCCCTAACAGGACTGTCTTTCTCTCTCTGAGCTACTTCCAGCAAACATTGAACTCACATTTTGCCACATGTACTCTGCCTTGTTGGATTATTTCAAGGTGCACTAGAAACACATCTTCTGAACATTCCGTTATTCATCCAGTGCAGGGCTTGATGAACCCTTATATTTCAATACTTCTGCAAGCTTTGTGCAACATTTTGGAGTCTTTAGCTGCAGGGTCAATTCAAAATCCGCTTCTATGGCTATCAACAGTTGAGACCCTTACAAAGAGCCTTGAAATGATGACAGTGATGAGAATACATGACTTGCATCACACCGCATCGCTCACTCGTGATTTTTCTAGCATTCTGGCATGATGACAAACTGGCCTTGGTAGCGAAGCCTTTGATAGCACAAGTTTCAAGTTGCATCAGATTGAATATCACAGATGGGAGACAAGTGCTGACAAAGTACTTGATTGCTATGACGAGTGTGGCTGTGGATGATTCCTTACTCAAGTCCATCAACCTTTACCTGCTCATGCACAGTCACATGGATGATGCTCATGAGCACATATTTTCTCTGTCCTGTTTGGAGACCCTCTGGTGTGAATAGGGTGGGAAGCTCATTGGTTCATACTCGTGTCAACTATGCCATCAAGGAGGATAATGCTAATGCCACAATATGTTTCATAGCAGAAACTGTCACATTCATCAGTGAATGTGCTGAAGATGAGAATGACAGTGTTGTCTGTGAGACACACAGACTTTGCTGTTGAAAGCGTTGCTGGAAGCATCAGTGGATTATGATCGTGCATTCCTGTCATTCTGGACTAAAGGGTGTGACTGTATGCTCGATAGAGATGCACCTTTCATTGTAAGTTCACACTGTTTTCAATGATCTTGATACAAAACACTCACATTGTTGTCAGCAGCTCTCAATGTTATTTTATAGCATTTAGATATACAAGCAATAACCTTTGGACATTGTGTTCGATATCTCTTTTTTACAATAGGAGAGATTTATATACACTATTCATGCAATCTTTGTTCTCATTTCCCTTGGAAAATGAGCATAGTGTATCTTGTTGTGTTTTGACATGGGACAGTGTGGTATATTGTTGACCAAGGTGAGATGATGATAGGAGATGCAAGCATGTGTCAGTTCTGCACAGCATGATGTGGACAGGGTGGACACAATTGATACCAAGCTGACGGTTTTTATGCTGTGCTTATATATGTTAGATATGTTAGATCAAGAGGGGTGCAAAAGGCAAATTCTGGATATGTGGCTCAAATTTACATAAGAATTTAAACCTTAATATACAGCCACCTGAACTTTCGTTAGATATGATTTGAGCTTTGACCTAGCAGTCTCAAAATTGATTATTATTTTTGTTTGTTACTGGGGTTTTTTCTTACTGTAAAATACAACTAGGTAGTTTACTTAATAAAAAATGCGCATGCCAGTGCATTACTCATTAAAAAAAAATGTTGGAAGTAACTTGGCAAAACACATGATCAAAACATGTGACATCAAGTCAATATATGCGCGTCATCCTCAATGCATCTCATACTCTTGCTCTGTAAATTATTATCACAGGCATATTACAGTAGCATGTGCATACCTTTGTATCATCAAGTTTTGATGATAGTGACTGGGACTCAGACACGACTAATGATTCATATCAGACAGGCCTGGACTTTCAATCACACCTTCATAGATCTCCCTTGAATGAATCTTCTGATTCTTCTGGCCAGGCGCAATACCACTTGGACACCTTCCTAGAATTGGCAATCGCACCAGAAGATCTACCAGATGCCTATCAATTAGCTGTAACCCCTGACAACTTCGTCCCATCAGACCCTGAATCAGAAAGTTCGGACCAGCACATGGAACATGACGATGAAGAACTACTAATATTAAATACACCCGATGCGCTTTATCAACTTTTTCTCAATGACAAACTACAAGTCTGCATCAGTGCCTCAAAGCAGTGGGAACTTTTATGTCCAGACTGCACACAGTGGTGTCAGACTGGCATACACTTGGGCATCAACTTATGGATATCCGGACAGTTTGTATCACTCAGCAATCATTGCAGGAGTTGGAAGTGCCATCAGATGGCAGCAAAAAATATGCTGAGCGCACCTCAGAAGGCCTGGAAAAGGAGAATGTCCCAGCATCTGGCTCACACACTAGAAAATGTCCTGGTCTTGAATTGGCTGCATCCCTACCTTTGAAATGACCCTGTACTGCTGTCCAGCCATTTTAGGCTTCATGTACTTTACTTTCATAGTCTCCATTCCATTTCTTTTGATCCATTGATCGATCATGTTTCATTTGCTGTCTGAGTCATCCTATGTCATTTACCTATGCTCTTTTCCCATGGTCAGTACAAAAGCCCTTGCCGTGATGAAGCTGCCAATATCGATAACCCCGATGTGACAGATTTGAATCACCTTTAAACAGCATTCACATATGTGACTTCAAGTCCAGACAGAAGCTCTAATTATAATTGAGTACTATGACAATTCATAACATCTAGAGATGCCAGGCTACCATCTCCCAGTTCCTTTTTGTACAAATAGTCAAAATCAAGTCATTTGAGCCTTCTTCCCTTGATTTATTGGTGCAAGCAATGTTTCATTCTGCAGTCTGGACCTCTTCTGCTTCAGGAGGTTGGGGAGCAGATAAAGTTCTATATCTAAACCCTGAGCACAATGTTGCACAAGTTAGAGATGACTGGCAGCTTGTGAATGCATATGCTCTGGAAGAGTGTCGCCAAGTGCTATCAAGGGATATTTATTCTCTGCCACTTGATAGTTCTCTTGGATATCGCTTGTGAAATAAGCAATGCCACTGCAAACTTTCTGGCACTTTTCTGAAATGTACATCTGGCATGTCAACTGGAGTTGCATAAGGTCGGTGAAGAAGTCCCAGCACTGTGTATGGCTGATCATATCAGGGAAGGCAATGTGGTACTGGTCCCACTGAGCCTGTGCATTGAAGACATTGGAATTGTGGCTGTTTGCCGTTCCCATATCCATGTGATAGAAGAAGATCCAGGTAAAAGCCCACCATACAGATTTGATGTGTTAAGGTCATACTCAAGGGTTAATGGATCCCAAGGGCTTCAGCCTCAGCTCATGCGCTGTGCCCCTTACTCGAGTATTGCCCCTTATTTCAGGAAGGCAAGACTAATGCATCCAGGGGGTTGGACGGGTAGTGTAGTGGATCTGGATGACTTCCAGATGAGGGATAAGTATCATAAGACTAATCCAGATGAGTCCAGACTAGAAACTAGCAGTAATGGCTGTTGTAGACAGAGGTGGATGCAGATAGACTATAGGAATCAATCCTAAGTCTCAGAGGATGATGAGAGTAGTGGTACTCAGGTCCAGAGGACGGGAATGAGCAGAACTAAGTTGATATTTAAACTGAGGTGCTACAGAGAGTTACAGGAGGTTATATACTATAGGTACAGTGGCTCAAGGACATGCTTATAGCACATTGTAGTATGGCTTCAGGGCTTTCATTTGAGCCCTACACCGTGGGAATCGGTGGAGATATGGTGGAGATACAAGGCTCACAAAATGGTGACTCATGCGGACAGTTTTTTGAGTACATATTAAAACTATATAAATCATCATTTATGACACCATAACAATCATGCCACCATTAAATAAATTATAAAGTGATATCATTATGTCATTTTAAAACCATATCTAACTATACAAACCAAAAATTTCCATATGTCATGGATATATTCACCATGAAAGCCACCCCCCCTGCTCAAAGGGATAATATCCTCTCTCTTTCCTATTCTGGCCTCTCTGCTTGTCAAATTTCCTCTAGAACTGGAGTATCCAAGTCCACTGTGGCCAAGTTCATCAAAGAAAGTCACACAGACAAGGAAAACTTCTGTGAAGGGTGTCCATCCAAGCTTGCCTCTACTGATAGGAGAGCTATTATTCAACATATCACTACAGGAAAGGCTGATAATGCTGTCCAGGTCACCTATTACATCAATTCCACCATCACATTCCCTGTCTCTTCACACACTGTGAGAAACATTCTCAAGACAGCTCATCTCAGGTCAGTAACAAGGAAGAAAAGGCTCTCCTCTCTATCACACATATGCAGAGAGGACTAGCACCCTTCTTTTTTCACATATATACCTTGCCATCTGACCCAATCCTATTTATTGTGGTCTTATATGATCATATAACATGCTTCCATTCCATGTAATCCAATTCTGATGGGCTAAGGCAAAGGTTAGTCATCTCTGTTAGACAGCTGGGCTGAAGAGAGATGTATGGCACATATTATTATATAGATGGGTGGGCCAATGGGGTGGTGAAATATTTATTATATACAGTGGCTCAAAAAAGTGTCTCAATGTTTGTGACTTTTTGTGTAATTGCTGTATTATGAGCTAGGGTGTGACAGTATGACTAAGCCATAGGGAGGTGTGGGAAAGCTCTGCTTCTAGGCTTTATGTTTAATCCCTCTAGCATGAGAAAATTATGGCATCAAGTGAAGATATGGTTAATTTAATTTGGTGACTCATTGAGACACTTTTTTGACTTTCAGTTTGACCAACACAATCTCTATAATTCTGGTACTTGGTGTTTCCTCCTGTTGCTCTAATTACTTCTGCTGCTCTTCTATGCATACTATCTATCAATTTGAGGCATTCCTCATCAATAATCTTGCCCCACTCTGCTGCAAGTCTCTCTCACAGCTGAAATAGCCCCTATTGATATTATCATTAGCTTTTCTAATCTGTATACCAGGCAGATTGCTACTAAAACTGGTCTGAGCAGGGTTGCTATCATTAGGATGATAAAAAAGTCATTCCAGACAAGAAAAATATCAAATTAGATTGTCCTTTCAAGCTTACATCATATAACAAAAAATCTCTTATTCATAATATTCCAACTTGGCAGGCTGCCAATGCTACTCAAGCCACCAAATTCATTAATTACATCATCTACACTGCTCTCTCCACTCAAATAGTCAGGGGTACTCTTAAGGCAGCCAATCTTAAAGCTGTAAACAGGCAGAAAAGCCTTCCCTGTCTTCAGCCTATATAGGAAGAAGATTAGTCTTTGCTTTAAAGCCTCAATATTAGACTGTTGAGGACTGGAATAGGGCTACCTGGTCACATGAGACAAAAATCAATAGGATGGGGCCAGATGGCTAGGAATATATATAATGAAATGCAGAAGAACTACTATAAGAAAGAAAGGTCAAGAAAATACTAAAGTATGGAGTAGGAAACTTGATGGTATGGTGTTGTATGAGGTGGAATGGAGTAGGAATTCTCTGTAAGGTGGGGGAGGGATGAATGCGAAGCAGCACATTTCAATTATGGAAAAGTATCTACTCAGAAGCATGCAAGAATCAAGAATTAATGAAGAAAACATTACCTTCTAACAAGACAATGACCCTAAGCATACTTCAAGTTGACCATAAAATGGTTTGAAAACTATGGTATCAGTGTTCTATCATGGCAAGTCCAATCCTCAGATCTCAACCCTATTAAACAACCCTGGTAATTACTCAAGATATCACTTGCAGTCCATCAAGATCCTCAATAGGGGTTATTTCAACTGTGAGAGAGACTTGCAGCAGAGTGGGGCAATATTGTTGATGAGGAATGCCTCAAATTGATAGATAGTATGCATAGAAGAGCAGCAGAAGTAATTAGAGCAACAGGAGGAAACACCAAGTACCAGAATTATAGAGATTGTGTTGGTCAAACTGAAAGTCAAAAAAGTGTCTCAATGAGTCACCAAATTAAATTAACCATATCTTCACTTGATGCCATAATTTTCTCACACTAGAGGGATTAAACATAAAGCTTAGAAGCAGAGCTGTCCCACACCTCCCTATGGCTTAGTCATACTGTCACACCCTAGCTCATAATACAGCAATTACACAAAAAGTCACAAACATTGAGACACTTTTTTGAGCCACTGTATATGGGTGGGCCAAGGTGGGGGTATATTACATAGATGGGTGGGCCAATGGGGCAGGGAAATATGTATTATATATACAGGTGGGCCGACATAGGGTATATTACATAGACGGGTGGGCCAACAAAGGGGGATGTCATATCAATGGGTGGGCCCAGATACATATCATTTAGATGTATGGGCTGAGGTATTGGTATACTATATGGACATATGAGCAATGCTGTTGCACTAGTTTTGATCTGAATCATCAATGACATTCAGACTCAGATTCTGTCAACATTGATCAAAGTCAACACAGCGAGTGCCAGGTCCTGAAACCCAAACATCAAACCCTAAACATCAAAACCCAAAACCCAAAACTTCAAAACTCCAACATCAAAACTCAAAACTCAAAACTCAAACATTTTTATGACTGTCAAGTTTTGAGTTTTGAGTGTCAAGTTTCCAGTCTTGAATCACCGAGTACCAAATACTGAATGCCAACACCTGAAGTTGTGTTGGTACTCAGATTTCAGGACTCGGTGATTCAATACTCAAAAGTCATAAAAATTTCTGAGTGTTGAGTTTCAAGTTTCAAGACTCGAATCACCAAGTCCCAAAACCCAAAACCTGAACATCAAAACCTGACACCCAAAACTTGAAAGTAGTAAAAATATCTGAGTGTCGAGTTTTGAGTTTCGAGACTTGAATCACCAAGTCCCAAGTCCCAACACCAAAACATTGAAACCCAACACCTGAAACTCAAAAGTCATACCAATATCTGAGTTTTGAGTTTTGAGTTTTGAGTTTTGAGTTTTGAGTTTCAAGACTCGAATCACAGAGTCCCAAAACCCTAACCCGACACCTGAAACTTGAAAGTTGTAAAAATGTATGAGTTTTGAGTTTGAAAATTGAGACTCGAAACTCATATATTTTTACAAATTTTGATTTCAGGTGTCAGGTTAGGGTTTCAGGACTCTGTGATTTGAGTCTCAAAACTCAAAACTCAAAACTCAGATATTGGTACGACTTTTGAGTTTTGGGTGTCGGGTTTCAGTGTTTGGGTTTTGGGACTCAGGACTCAGTGATTCGAGTCTTGAGACTTGAAACTCAACACTCAGATATTTTTATGACTTTTGAGTTTCAGGTGTCAGGTTTCAATGCTCAGGTTTCAGGTTTCAGTGATTCAAAACTTGAAAGCAGACAGTCGTAACAATGCATGAGTTTTGAGTTTTGAGTCTTGAATCACTGAGTCCTGAGTCCCAAAACCTGAATATCAAACCCCTAATATCAAACCCTGAACCCCGAAACTCAGAAGTCGTCAAAATGTATGAGTTTTGAGTTTACAAATCAAAACTCAAAACTCATACATTGTTATGACTGTCTGCTTTCAAGTTTCAATGTTTGTTTCTAAGTTTTGGGTTTTGGTACTTGGTACTTGACACTCGGTGATTGAATAAATGGACTGGCAGAGGTAACATTCATTGAAAAACTTGTAGATACATCTATCACTATGCAATTATGTAGCCCTGTCAACCTCCTCAGAAGATGCTTCAACCTTCACCTCAACATCCATGTCATCAGAAGAACCATATTCTGGGACCAGGTTGCCTGGATCACCCAGGTCCACAATTTCACTGTACATATCTGGAACCTCTGGTTGAACAACCTGGTTGTACTCAAACAGGAGGCCCTCAATGGCAGAGGCATCCTTGAATTTCAGGGGTGTGGGCATCATCTCTCCAATTGAGAGATTAATGAGAGGAGGGAGTGCAGATGCAGATGGTGACATGGATGGGGGAACAGATTGATCAAGCAACAAGGATGTTGCATTGGCCAGAGATTTGAGAATTGGGAATGCAGAGTGCCAGTTGATGATTTCATGCCTAAGGTCTTCATGGAGGCATTGCAGAGTGTCAATCTTACCATCCTGCTCTGCCACATGAGCATTGAGAATGGTGATGCAAGCTGTACCATCCCAAATTGCAATTGTCATGGCATGGAGATCCGGCATAGGCAGGTTGAGTGCTGCAGCAGGGACTGCTGGACCAGGTGCTGGAGCAGGGATTGCCAAACTTGCAGATGGAAGTGCTACAAGGGAAAATTAAGGTCAGACAGTGATGAAAAAAAACTCAGGTGACTTATGAGCTGGTGCAGGTGTGGGTGCCTTGATGGGAGTGATGGTTTTGCTGTGACCATGTGTCTGGGTCTTGGGGGTTGTCATAGCAGTGACACCTGGAGTTCTGGACTTGCCATGAGACTGACTGTGAGTTTGGGCCTTGGATTGGGAGGTGGGGGAGCTTTGGAAGGAGCCTTGGAGGGAGTCCTAGACCTCATTCCAGGTGGTAGAGGAACCACAAATGTGTTTCAGCAGGGTACCCAGAGTCGTGGGGATGCACTTGATCTTCTTTGTCATGCAGTAGATGCACAACATACATGGATTCCCAGTCCTCTTGTCCAACCGAGTTGCGCAGTCCCAGTTTAGCTTGGTGCAAACCTGGCATGGGTTGTTCTTTGGATTGTGCTAGTGAATGAATGCTTTTCAAATAAATCAAAGTACTCACTGGTCTAGGAATGAGAATATCACCTCCATCAATGACTGGGGGTGCCTCCACTGGGCTTTTGGGAGTTGGCTGGGAGGGCTCAATGACCGCTGGATGACTGCCAGCAATCACCTGGTACATTGTGAGCATACACCCAAGTCCCAGATGCATAAATGTGACTTACTGTAGCAGGGCCAAAGGGCTTTTTGGTTGAAACCTGGGGTGATCTAGGTGAATTGGAGAGCTGGGGAAGGACAACATCTGGCACTCCACCCAAAAATGGCTACAAGAAAATGTGAGCCAAGTCAAAGATAAACCAGATGACATACCTGAATACTCATGTCTTCCTCATCTTCTGAGTCCACTAGGGGCTTGGACTTCACCCAGCAAGATAACTTCACATGCTTGCAAGTCTTCATCGCAGACTTTGGGGGTTAGGAGGAGAGTGCTGAAATCATGGGAGACTTCCTCTTCTGACTCCCTTCTGCCTTGGGCTCCAGGTCAGCATCAATGGCCTTACCTTTCCCCTTGTCCCAGAACTTGGTGGTGGTGCTGGTGGAGGAACCAGCAACATTGCTAGTGCAGATGGGTGGGGAGGGAAGGTCCACTGGAATCAGACCTGTGGAGGGAGGAGTAGCAACTGGGAGATCAAAGGTATGGTCACCTAAGGCCTCCCAGGTGAGGAGCTTGGGGCACCAGACGTGCTTCAAGAGACAGGGATCATCATACCTGATGCTGTGCCAGTTGGGCCAGACCTGGGGAGTCATGCCCCAGACACACAATAGCTCCTTGGAGCACAAAAGCATGATGCCAGGCAGGGGTCCAGTCTGATAGTCCTTGATCACTTGAGCCTGCCTGGATGTTAGAGAGAAAACAAGCAGAAAAAAGAATGCTATATACTACAAGTGAACTGACCTGTGTTGTTAGAGAAAAGTGGCTGTTACCCAGGGGAATCTGCTGGGTGCTGCTGATGATGGCTATGATCTGGGCAGTGGATGCCTTGAGACTGGTCAAAAAGTTGTCAACTGGAGTGGACATGATGATTAAGTTGAGAGATTTAAAGATCTTGAAATCAGGTTGAAATCAGTTATCACAAGGATGAAGTTTCAAAAGGAACAAGACATTTGATGGACAATTGATAAAATCATTGATTGTTTGTCTTTGTTTGGTCATGGTTCAACTTCCAGTGATCACCAGTTTTGTGTTGAACTTCGAAGTTTTTTCCATTATCAGCCAACAAATCAATAAGTTCCCCACACAACATGAGTCCACAGTCAGCCATTTGATTCAATGACCCTCCAGTGACTGACTACAATTCAATGGATGTGGATGAGTCCACTGTGTCCCGGGCATCACTAGGTGTGTTGTATTTTTATTATGCCTTATCTATTTACTGGGTATCCCTTAGATGATCTATACCTAGGGCCGGATGATGATTCATTTATTCCAGAGGATTATAGATACTTAATGTATCCCCCAAGTGGATGACACCTCTACTGAACTTCATTCAGAACAGCTGGAGCTCACTAATGAAGATTTACATTTGATGGCCCAGGAGTTCCAACCATTCGGGTCATATGAACACACCGGGTATGAGTATCTGACAAAGTAGATCATTTATCTCTGTGCTAATTTTCTGCAAGTGCAATCTGTTCAAGATCGACTTAGTGATTACAAACACTGTACTGGGGATCTTCCTGATCCTTCAATTCCAATGCTACTTAAGGCTATTACAATCATGTACGCCCCTGTTCATTTCTCCTTCATTACTGTGTATTATGTCACAAGCCGCATGTTGCTGCTGCTAGACTTATCTCTTACTCATGCCTTGTATTACATCACAACCGCCGTTGCTGTTGCTAGATGATCTATTCTTGCTATTGCTTACACATCTCTTATCTCTGACTCTTTCTGCTCTCACACCTGCCCTAAAGCACAGTAGTTCACTATAAATAGGTCTCCTGTATGCTTTAGTTCTTTACTTTAATCTTACTAGGTTTTACCTGGAATATCCTTCACTTGAGACCTCCAATCTCTTGTCATCTGAACTGTACTTTAAGATAGAGGCACTCCCTCTACCTTAGCTTACACCAAACGCTTGACTTATCATCTTGTGTAGAACCTCAACAGAAGTCATTGACTCTTATTGAGTTGTCTGTTGTTAGAACTACCCTAGTTCGTAACAAAGGCCAAGCAACCCTTCCGGATGGCTTGGGCAGAAACTTCCAACAAACTCAGAAGAGCTAATGCAGACCTCCAGAGGTTGCAAAGAGCTCAACAGATGAGCATTGAAATGCTCAAGGTAGTAGATTCACTGATCAATCAGTTTGAAGATCAGATTCAAATGTAAAGTACCAAATTTTTGATAGTAGTCAAATCACATGTAAACTTCTGAATTTTCATTAACATACCCACATCATGTAAACAACCAAATTTGCGACACATTCCTCTTCCATTTCCAATTGAGTTCCAGAGGCTCAGGAGTTCCCGAGTGTTGAACATAGAAGTTTAATTCTCACTTTGGCTCACCAAGTCCCAAGTTCAATTTGAAGATCGAACTCAGGACTTGGTCATCCTCAGTAAAGCGAGAATTGAACTTTGGTGTTTGACATTCAGGACTCGGTGAGCCAAAGTGAGAATTAAACTTCTGTGTTCAACACCCAGGAACTCCTGAGCCATAGCAATTGAATAACATTGACATGTACATAAAGACAGGCAGTGTAGTATAAGTCCATTACTTCTTTCCCCTTGCTCTTGTTACTTGAGGGGTATTGTCTGATGGCTGTTGAGTTGACTTACTCCAGGTTGTCCTTGCCAATGGCTCAATTGCTGCTTTTTTTCCCCACATGTTCTTTGGTGCCAGAGACATGTGCCCTCCTTCCATTGCAACATCCTCCCCAACATTGCCAGTGACTCTGTCAGTCAACCCAGCCAGGAGGTCACCCATTTGTGATGTCAGCAGTGCACCAGTTTTTGCCAGCTTGACTGGGCGAGGCTTTGGAATTGCACATGGGACTGCTGTCCCTTCATGTGCTGTCAAAGGACCTGGCTCTCTTCTGGGTCTCTTTTGTAGGGATCTACCATCAGCTGCATCATCATTAGCATCATCCTCCATGTGATGAGAGTCACTCTTGGGATTACTCCTGGGATCGCTCTCAGTGTCAGTTGATGAATTCCAAGGCCTTCAGATCATCTGCTTTCTGACTTTATGAGTCTGATGAGAAGGCGAATTCCTGGACACAACTGATGCTACCATGTCTCCATCTTTGTTCTTCCATGCTTTGAACAGGAATGTTGGTCCTTCACCTTTCTCCTGCTGAGCATGCCAGAAATTGAGTAAGGCTGTAGTGTTCCAATTTTGCAACTTTGAAGGCTCCTTCAAGTCCACATCTGCCGGAACATACTTCTTTGCCACAAAGTCATCCTGACTTTGTATGATGGCACTTCATGGCATGATTGCCTTGTTGCTTCTAGAATAAATTTCTGTGTCCATGCATTCAACAAATTCTCAGGTGTTGTGATGATAGACTCATGATAGTGCAATGTAAGAAATGGGCTCACTATGGCCTTCTTCTCCTCAAGTTTCATGTTGGTGATGTCTGAAAGCAACAACATCCCATCTCCATTGGTTTCCAGTTCAAAAGCAGGCTTTCTGATTCTTTTTTGACCTCTCTTCATCTGTTGTCCTCCATCCCATGCCCTGGCACCTATCATCATGACAATCAACAAATTCCTTCTAGTAGCCAGAGTTCAAACACTCACCAAACTGTTCCTGCATATACTCCTGCCAAACTGGCTTAATGTCCTCCCAGTCCTTCATCTTCATGAAGCTGTCCCCATCTCCTAATGCCTCATTATCATTGTGCCTGCATGACATGTATTGAGATTGAAGATCTGCAATGACCGACACAATTCACTTACATCCTGAACAGCACCTCTCCCTGTTCATTCTTCCAAGCCAACATCACAAACACTCTCATCCCGCATTGCCTCCACATCTCCTTTGAAAAGTACTCCATATACACAGGTCCCTTCTTACGAGTGACTTGTACCTGTATCTCAGGAGGAGGAAAGTTGTCGGACCATCCTTCAGCTATTTCCTTCACCTTCTCCAACTCATCATTGGACAATTCAGCCATGACTCTCTTCACAGCTGCCTGATAATGCTTGAACATACTAGGACCTCCTGGCTTTGCTCTGGACTTGTCCTCAATCCTCTTTAGCACCTCTTCCTGGTTCCACTGGTAGATCACCATCCTAGGCATCCATTTCCTCCCATACTTTATCATGTCCTTCCTTTCCTTCTTTTTCCTGTTGTTGAACAACCAAGTCTTGTATATCTGAGCATTGATGGAAGAATAAGATATTTAAATTTTCGTTTTTCAACACAGCAAGGATGAATCATCTGCTTCCTCTTCTTCCATTGTGCTTGGTTGTCCTTAGGAGCAAATAACCTGGCAGCCCTAGCTATGGCAGTGAAAACTGCTTGCTTCTCTTTCCTTTTTGCCAAAGTCCACTCAGGAAGGTAGTTTTTCAACTCTGAAATTTCATTTTCTGTGAGCTTCTGTGTCTGTGGTTGACATGCCCTATGTCTTCCAGAAGTCAACTGAGTGGAGTGACCTGATCTTGCCATGGTGAATGAGATTGCAGAATAGGCTGAGGATAAGCAAGGTGGAAGTAATAATGGTGACAAGTTGAACTTTGAGCAAAGCCTAACAGTTGGTTAATCAACCCATATTGGATGCAATGCCATTAGTGGAAATGAATTTGTAATAATGTATCAAGACTGCATAACATCATATTGCAACATCAGAAAGTAATATGAAGATAGGTAGATGCAACCCATTGCAAAAATCCCACAGGGTAGAAGCAAGGGGCAGCAAAGGTAGGAAAACTTGGGTCAAGGTCCCACTTGCTAGCACAAAACAACATGCCTACAGGTCCATGCCTAACTCTCCCCCAGAATCACCAACACTTCAGCCTGTTGAGGCACCACCTCCTTGGGAAGACTTTCCTGACAATGCTTATGAGCATGACCAAGGCTCATTTGAGTCTTTGCAACTCCCAAAAACCATGGCAAGTTCATGTAAAATGTTGGATTGTCATTCAAATGATAGCTAAGCATAAAAAATGCAGAGTCAGAATGACTACCTCAGGCAATGGCTGCCAAGGCAGGAATCATATCTGCATCACCTCCTGGATCAAGAAGCTCCACCAGAAGATAGGAGATGCATTGTCTGCGACCAGGATGGGGTCTACAAATGTCAAGATTGTCTTGGGAAGCCACTATATTGCACTGGCTGTTGCAGGAGTCAATATCATTGCAATCCTTTCCACTGGATCAGTCAATGGAATAGTCAATTTCTTGAGCAGAGTTGTCTCGCCCATGTTGGACTTGTCATACACCTCAGTCATGATGGCAAACAATGTCTGGTCCTCACAGAGAGGTGGGATTTGTTTGAAGAAGACCAGCATGAAGACCAGCTTGAGCCTGAAGATTGACCATCTGTGTCAGGACCTGAGTTCCAGCCAAAGGAAAACACAATGGTCATCATTGACAAGTCAGGAGTTCATCACCTTGAGGTTTGATGCTGTGATTGTCCAAATGCCATGAGTCCAGACATTCAAATGTTTCGACATGGATTTTTCCCCACATCATTTAACAAGCCAAAGACTTTGTTCACCTTCAGGGTGCTCAATAATTTTCTATTGGACAACCTCAAATGTGGCACCTCAGCAATGAACTATTACAGTAAGCTCTGGTGAATGACCTTGAGCATGTTTCCACATCTTGTTCCAGTAATGCCAAATCTCCAACATCTAAAGGACATTATATTGACAAAGCACATGGAAAGGACCAATACAGAGAGCTCATGAGAGTTGCTTGACAGTGGAGGCAGTTGAAGGCCATGAAATGGCATGGATTTGGCCATTGTTCCGACAACCTGAATGCAGGAGATCTCACATTGTTTTGCCCTGCACATCCTCAGCTTGGGATTAATGTATCCTTGTCAGGGGATGAATCACTTGATGAGTGAGTCTAGTTCAATACCAAAGTCACCTCAGAAATAATAACAGCTCCAAGCTGGAAATACACCTGGACATTTGTTATGGATGGAAATTTCAAAGCCAAACACCTGGATCCCATCAAGCCATGTGATGAAGTGTGGCTTTCTGATGGGTTGTGATTCATGGTGGGAAAGGACAGGTATAAAATGCATCTTGCAGAGGCTGCTGACACATTGGAAAAATTGAGCTGCAACAATCACCAGGTGGTGAATCAAGCAAATGTGGCTCAGCACAAGCTGGAGTCCACAGGTATTAGGGGAGTTGCCCATGCCTGACACAGTTGCTTTGTCCCTCACTCAATGGTGGATTTTCAGAAAGGTGAAAGGCAAGCCAACCATGTCATTCTACATTCACAAGTTAATGATGCATCATTTGCAGACAAATGAACATGGATTATGCCCTTTGTGAGGCTGCCCAGCACAACATAGAAGGCATTACCAGGGCTGTCACCTTCTATGACATCAACTGTCAATACAATAAGCACTTTTGGGTTCAGGTGGATTGAAGCCAATTTCTCAAAATGGTTCTGGAATTAACTATCATTCCCAGAATTTGGTTGTGGCATGTCCAATATGCATCAAATTTTATTGAAGGCATTGGTTGGATCAATGGTGAGATCATGGAGACCCTATGATCATGTCTCAACCTGATTTCCCCTGCTGCTTGGGGAATGTCATCCCTGCATCACAAGGAATGTCTTGATTATCAGATGAACAATTCCAATTTCCACAAGATGATCCGCATGAAAAGGACTCTTTGCCATAAATACAAGCAGGTGAAGAATGGCATCACTGAAAGTGAAAAGGCTTTTGACAGACTTGATGAAGCAGCACCTGCAGCTTCAAAGAAAGAATGGTTAGCCAGCAAGAGGATCGCTCAGTCCAGCAGAATAAATAATCCTGCAGCAATGGATGTATATGAGATTAATATCAAGAAGGATAAGTTGACTTTGGCTCCATTGAAGTCAGAATTAATTATTGCACTCAGCACCAAGCAAAAAGGAGATCAAGCTTAGACTGCTAGAGGAGGGCGATTCCCATAAGGCAGCACCTGCTCACAGATCTGTGACAACATGGATATCAATGGGGTTGGCAATTGAAGAGGCTCAAATTGCATTGGTCATCAAGCTCCGAAGAATTGGAAGAAGAACTACAGGGACACAGAGATTAGACATCACCTAGCAACATAATCATCTCCAAGGCCAGATAGATGGATTCACTCAGTCTGCTCTTATGCATCTGGGAGAGGGATTTGATGCAGACAATGATCCTGATAACTTGAATGTAGACATTCTTGATGATCTTAATGATGACCCAGCAGATTTCACTGACACATCTGATACATGGGCAAACTCCCCCAAGCTCACTGTCATCCCATTGCCATCAAACCTCAGGGTAGATTGAAGCAGACACTGTATGGCAGAGGATCTGATTCCACTGGAGATGTCACTTTGTGAAGGGCAGGCCAATGATGCCCTTCACAACCTCTGGATTCACTTGTGCAACAAGGCAATCCTGTTCCAAACAATGGTTAGGCAAGCCAAATCTCAAGCCCTGAAAACTTGAGCTTGGTCCCAGGTGATGTCAGTGCAGCAGGCAGTGTCCCTCCATGCCAGTATATATACAAAGACACAGAAGCAAATGATGCAACTTGAGCTGGGGCAAGACCAGCTTCAGGAATACAAACCACTGTTTCAGGAGCAGCTCAAAATCAGCACTGCTGTCAGCAATCCAAATGCCTGAGGGTCATTCATGCTACCTGGGAAGGCAATCCCAAATGTATTCATTACTGGCACAGGATTCCCAGGCAGCATTTCAAGACCTGCAGAGTGGGTTCATAGATACTCAAGATGAATGAATTTTTTTGCCAATGATATGAAACAGCTACTTCAACCCAAGCGTTTTAGTCTCAGGAAATGCCTGGATCAACCAACATCGGAGTTTGAATTTTTTTATCCATCAACCGGTGGCTCATATCTTCACATCTGAACCAACTGGCATTGTGATTGTGATTTCCAGCATCATACTCCTGCATTAGCCATGCCTGTATTGCATACTCCTCCTACATCCCCTTCTGATCCCATGGATTCTGGCAATGAATACCAACCCCTCACACTCAGTCTTGCAGATATTGCAGCCACAATGTCAATGGCTGCATCATGTATCTGAGCATCTATCTCCCAATATCAGATGGAGGCTGCCAACACTGAGGAGCCTTCTGCTGCTCAGATCATGCACTTTAAAGCTGGGCTGCAATAGGAGATTGCTGTAAGTGACTGATGACTGCAGTAGTCAATGCTGAGATTTCCAACAGACTTTTGTGACACCCATCCTGCAGTACTTGTCTGCAAGGCACATCATCTTGGTTATTCTAAACCTGGTTGCTCATATTCTTCAGTTGTTTCCCTAGCTCACATGGAACATGGTTCTGAACCACATCTTTTCATCCCACTTATGTCTCTTTCATGATGTGACAGATCTGGGAGATCCCTCCAGGATTATATCTGGCTATGATACTGCATGGTGGATCAGATGCACTGCAATCCCTGACGAATTATGGCAATGGGATTGGGTAATGGGTTGCTGTATCTTTCACTACCAGCATTGGCTAGTAAGAACTATGAACAATTTCCTTAAGTGATGATTAATCTGTTCTAGGGTGGTGTTGAGGACAATGGTCTGATTCTTCCTGAGCAGGTGGATAACACCTCAATGGGACTGAAGTGGCTTAGAGAACACCTCCAGACGTTGGTTGAGGAGCAAGAAGAGGGCATTAGTGAAAAGATGGCAGAGATTGAAGTGTACACTGGCATCCTAACCAGATTGAAGAGAGGAAGAGGAGAGTAGTCCTAGTCCTTGAGTTCAGAATGCTGATGTCCAAACTCCATGAAAATGACATACTGTCTTCCAAATATCTAACCTAACATTATGTGCTGAGTCCTGAATACTGAATATTGAGTATTGAGTCCAGACAATTGTATGTCACATTGTGAATGTGGACTCCTGAATATCGAGACCTGGATCTTGAATATCAAGTATCAAGTATTGAGATTCAGATATTGAGATCCAACTATCAAATATTGAGTCCCCAGTATCAAGTCCCCAATATCAAGTACTGATGTAGGGATTTCATATTCTGTGGGCTTGTATAGGCAGATATTACTTAGTGTTATGTTCGCACTTTTGGTGCTTATGTAATCATCATAGTTTTCACCACCTACCAGCACCAGTCTGAGACTGAGAGTTATTAGCATGATTTCCTATCCTCTCTGAGCACTGAGCTTAGTCCAGAAACCCTTTAGGGTTGAATAGCAGCTAGGCATAGCCCATTTAGCCCAACATTAGAAGTCTACTTTCCAGTTCTCTTCTTGTTGTGTTTCCCACACCGAGTTCCAAATACTGAGTCCTGAAAATGGACTACCAAATCTTGAGACCCAACTATCAAATATCAAGTTCTGAATATTGAGTCCTGAATACCAAGACCCAACTATTGAATACCAAATACTGAATACCAAATATTGAGACCCAACTATCAAATACCAAATACCAAACCAAATACCAAGTCCCTAATATTGAATACCAAGACCCAACTATTGAGTCAGGACTTGATATTTAATATTAGGGACTTGGTATTTGGTATTTGGTATTTGGGTGTTGATATTTGAGACCCAACTATGGAATGTCGAATTCTGAATATCGAGTTCCGAATGTCCACTATTGAGTATCCAGTATTGAATATTGACCATTGAGCATCAAATGTCAAATATTGAGTTCCAAATATCAAATCCTGAATATAGTGAGTATCGAGATCCAGATATCCCATATCAAGTATCTAGTTCCAACTATCGAGTGTTGAGTTCCGGATATTAAGGCCTGAATATTTGAGATCTAGAGATCTAATATCTGGTATTTGACAGTAGGTGTTAACATGGGTAACTACACTTTCTACTTGTTTGATCTTTCACTGTTTGTAATCCACCCTAGCCCATCCACACAATGGAACCCCAGCATAAACATGAATGGAATCCCTCATATACCATGCCCAAGTAATCTGATCCCCTTCCACTGCATGAACCCCATGTCTCATGATCCTTCTGGAAAACACGATCATGCAACCTGGATCATACCTGAACTCCAGCTGAAGACTTGGCATGCTCATCCGAGCATTAGAATAGTTCCCCACAGTAGTGAGAATGTCGAAACATTCAGGAATAGATAAATGGTCTTGATGATTGGGGGTTTCCTGATTGGAAATGACAGACAGGCTGTTAAACATGGATGCCCAGTACTGCTCAGGATGCATCACCCTGAGTGCCATTGTTGCAATGGCTGCTGGCCTCACAATGGCTTTGAGGATCTTCTTGGAGGATGCCCCCTTCAATGATGCAGATACCTCCAGATCCGACTGATTCTAGGGGATTTGTGAGTTTGATTACCAAAATCACCATCACATTAGATCCTACCTCATGCCCCTGTTGAAACCATGCTGGAGACAAATTGATGCATCTGGGAGTTAAGACATCATTTTCTGAGCTTGGTTTGAACCACTCTTGATTAGTTTGCCAATTACTGTCAAGCTTGACACTTTTTTCAAGGATTGGAGTGAGCAAATCAGAGGCCACCCAAATTTCCTTCTGTAGGCACCATTTAATGTTCAATATCCATCAAGTAACAATATATATTACACACCTGGGTGGCATCAGTCAGGGCATCTGGGATATACCATGTGATGATGCCACCAGATGCATCAAGAATTGTGGCAGGTATCTCAAGCAACTTCTCCTCTCTCTCTTCATTATGCCTGGTGTCCTTCAGGGAGATTAATTTGCTATATCTTGCAACATCAATCTGCATCTGAACTGTGATGAAGCAATTTGACTGATAAAACCAATTTTCTGAATCTGCAGGAAGACCCACTGGGATTTTTATATGCCTTTATCAGGCAATCAACCAATTGATTGCAAGCCATCACCAGATCAGTGTCTAGGTTTGGAGAAGGTATAACTGGGTCTCCTCCTGTCTTCTCTGCATTGAATTTCCATTTGGTATATTCACATGCCTCATGAGTGACAGTCAGGGCCCAAGTGTGCCAGATGGTTATTTCAATATCAGAAGTGGAAGAAACAGTCATGATGGAATTGATCTCGGGAAATCGGACACCGAATCCTGCATGTCCACACTTTGGAGTTAAAGGGGGTGGAGATAGTGAAGATCAGATAAGGGAGCCTTGCATGATGTTATTTTCCAAAGATGTGTTATTGTCCATTGCTCAATGAAATACCAGATGATTGGAAGTGTGCTAGATATCAGATATTTGTTTGTTGAGACCTGGGCCTCAGATCTCGGTACCCTTCACTTGATGTTTAGTAGTTGGAACTTGGCTTCTCGTAGGGTAATGCATGCCATGTGTATTAGCTACTCAGTAGTCAGTGCTGCATGTTCATGTCTGTACTGGGTGCTCAATTTTCTGGCACTTGTGACCTTCATCATTAGATGACTTTGAATTATTACCTCCTTTGATTTGGATGATATACAACTACTCACAAAACTCATACATTTTTATGACTTTTGAGCTTCAGGTTTTGATGTTTGGGGTTCAATGTTTAGGCTTTGGGACTTAGTACTTGGTGTTTTGAGTTTTGAAATTTGTTTGGATGTTCGAGTTTTGAGTTTTGGGTTTTGGGTGTTGGGTTTATGTTCATGTGTGATAACAACTACCTTGCCCCACCCATTGATATAATATATATCACTACTGTGTTGATTGATACTACAGGAGCATGGGAGAAGGAAAAACTTGAACTCCAACTTGAAAGAGCAAGGGACAAGGCCCTGGCTTGCACTGATGTTCATTATTTTTCTGACCATGCACCACTGTTCTGACCAGACAGCTTTTGTTTTTATCTTTAGATGGCAGAGTTGGTGAGAATCTTATCTGATACCCTCAAGACCATCTGTCAATGCAATGCACAATACAGTATTAGGATATTAGAATAAGAGCTCTGGGATACTGCTGTTGTGGAGGCCAAGAATAGTAAAGTTAACAAAACCACGTCTGATACTACAAGCTCACAGGAATTGGAAAGCTCAAACTCCAGAAGTCAAGTGATGAGGCTCTGGCATGTGCTGTTGTAGGTTATCTTTCAGGCCATAGTGTCATTCTTGTGCATAAAAATGTGCTAACTAGCAGACTATTGTGATGCATTAACATTGCTAGGGCACAGTCATGCATTAGCCTTATCCCAGTTGGGAAGGTGATCCAGCTATTTAACCCCTATTTGGCAGCCATCTATCCGCTGGCATACATGCATTGTTCTTGCTGCTTCCAATTGATATGTACCTTGCTTACTAACCTACACTACACCTAGGCCCCCCATCCACCTGATGGCATATGCAAATCATTCCCACTGCTTCTTTGCTTACTAACCTACACTATGCCTAGGCCCTGCATCTGTCCTCTGGCATATGCACATTATTCTTGCTGCTTCTTTTATATGTATCTTGCTTACTAACCTACACTACACCTAGCCCCTACCCCTCAGTACCTTACCACTTTTGTGGTATACCTTGCTTACCTACACTACATCCAGGTCTCTACTGCCTAGGACTCACCTTACAATAGGACCCAGGACACTTATGGATACTTGCCAGTATTAAGGAGCTTGTCTATAATCTTGGAACATCTGCGCTCAGTGTCTCAGAGGGCCGGTATTATGCTATGAAGCCATGGGCCTTTGAACACCATAAAACATAGATTTACCACTGTTTACAGGTAGACAGCAGCTGGGATGGTGGAAGCACACAAGATTCTTGCATCACAGTTTGCAGTATGGTCTCACAAGAAGCATAGCTGCAGGTTGGCCTAGGTATTTCAGTAGCATGGTAATATATTTCAGGAAATTTCCTTTTTTGGTATGTTTTGGCTACCATGCATGTCCAAAATATGCCCTGTAACTCAAAAGTGTTATGCCCTGTAAGTATAGGGAGCAGCCAGGGTCCTCTTACAATTAAGCTATTTAACCTCTCTATTTGGCAGGCCTCTTCCCGTCCTAAGTCTTCTGTAAAATTGGCTCTGCATGCACATGTCATGATGTCATTTTCAAGATTTGTTATCACTAAGTCTGGTCCCCCTATAAATGAGAGATATCCAAATGTTCAATTGCCATTGTTTCATACAGCTTACAGATGTTAAGAAAAGTGCAATTATATTATCAAGCGACAGCACCAAGATATACATAACACTTAAATCTACAATATTCCCAGAATCCTAGATCAGGTATGTTGAGCTCTCCTACAAAATGAGTATATGTCAGTGCCACATAAGCACAGGAAGAAACAACTTACTTTTTGGGTACACTAATGTTATTATTGTGTTCTCTTGGATTGAAAGGCTTATGCACCTGGCAAGATGGGGCTGGGACTAACTGAAGGTCATCTGATGACAGTGAGGGACCAAGTGGTATGATATGTCAAGCATCCTTTACACAGCGAGTTTTCTTTTTAGGTTGGGGAGCTGGTGCTTCATTTGTTGGCCCAGTACCCTTGGAATCTGCCTCAGAAACTGGGGGTAGAAAAACTTTAGGATATTATTGTGCAGATAGATGATGATTGGCATCATCATTGCACATAGGAAGTGGTTGATTGTGATTAATAGAGGGAGGAATCAAGCTAGGCAAGTTTCCTAGAGGGTTGAGGATGCTTAATTCCAAATTTGGATCACCAATGATAGTATTAAATATGTGGTAATTGAATGCAGTATTAGAGTGGGAATAATCAGGCTAAAGATCAGGTGATGCATCAAATAATGCATTAGTTGATGTTAGCACTGCATCCAATGCATTTTTAATGGATGGCTCAGACTGAGGAGTCATCCGGTACAGGCCTGTGGTATTTAGCCAAGGGACACTATTGAGTATGAGATCATCCAAGCCTGGTTCCCTTTTCTCCTCCATGTGATGCACACCACTTTCTGACTGCTCTCTGTCTGAGTCATCATCCGATGAGTCAGATGATGAATCTGTAGAAAGTTGAAGCTAAAGAACAGATCTCAGCATTGTGGAAAGAACCACTAACATTGATAGTACCTAAAGAACAGATCTATAGATGAAATACAGTGAGAACAAGTCAGTGTGCAATCTAAGGATGAAACATACCTCAGCATCATGGAAAGAACCACTGAGGTATAAACAATGTGAAACAATGAAATTATAAACTATACTACAGAGACTGGGATGCCAGAGAATGAAAAAGGAAAATGATGTTGATGTTGAATGTCAACACACCCCCTCAACAAGACATTGTGGAACACCTCCTCAACAACTGACCAAGGCAAGACCAGTACAGTGATGAGTGAACATAGGACAGGGCAGGACTTTGGTAAAGATGTCTGCAGTATTCTTGTGTGTGAACAGCCATACTGGTAGGAACATGTTTTGTTTGATATGACAATGGATAAAGTGATAATGGAGATTGATGTGCTTAGTGCGGATGTGATTTGCAGCTTCTTTGGACAAAGCAATGGCACCTGAATTATCAGCAAATAGACAAAGGGGGAGAGATAATGGGATGGACAGGCAGCCAAAGAACAACTGAAGCCAGAGTCTGTCCTGAATTGCTGCTGTAAGAGCCTGTATTTAGCTTCCATTGACAATAAGGCATGAGTGATTTGTTTCTTACCAGAATGCAATACAGGCCCCCCATTCAGAAACCAAATGTAACCAGTGATCAAAAATGCCTAGTCAGAGTTACTAAATCCATGAAGTGCTGGATTGATCCCAGGACTGCTATAATGGACATGTAGGTGAACTGTACCAGCCAGGTAGCAAAGGACATGTTTTGTGACAGTATAGTGTTGAGGACCAGCTGAGACATTATGTTGTGCAAGACGCATGACCATCTGATCAGGGCAATGCCTGGATAAGTGTACATTGTTAGGTAAAGTAACTCTCCTACAAGCTTATGGTATTCAGTCTGAAGGTTATCAACTTGAGGATAGATATCAGTTGGGTAGCCAAATGGAAAGTTTGGGTCCATTGGAAGTGACACCATGTTACATCCAGTCATCCTGTGTTCTTTCAGAAGATAGGTGATATAATTTTCCTGGTGTATCCAAAGTTCATGTGTTGTGTGGTCCCTGACAAATTGCACACCCAAATATTTGGTGACAGGTCCTATGTCAGTGATACCAAAGTGTTCTGCAATTTGTGACTTTATCTGGTCCAAAAAGGCATGGTTATTTGCTCCTGCAAGCCTGTTATCAACATACCACGCAATGATGCAAATTACCCTTACCCCCTCACCGTTAATATGGTTGAAGATGAACACTGCATAGTCTGCTTCATAGCAGATGAAGCCCAGATAGGCAAGTACTCCATGAAGAAGCTCATACCAGTCATAGGCAGCCTGCTTCAACCCATACAAGGAAGACAGGAGGTGATAGACCAGTTGTTGACAATTGGTGCTGACACATTCAAATCCTGGTAGCTGCTGCATGTAGACATCTTCCTGAAGTTTTCCCCACAGAAATGCCTGTTATGCATTGAAGCAGTCAAGTTCCCAATCATTCATTGCTGCATAAGCAGCAAGAATAGAAATTGATGCAGATTTAGCAATGGGGGCAAAGGTGTGTCTGAAGTCGACTCCAGTAATTTGGGAGAAACCTTGCACTACTAACCTCACCTTGAACACTGGATTGCCCTTAAGGTCCTCTTTGAATTCCAGGACCCAATGACAGCCAATAGCATGTTGGTCAGTTGGTAGGGGCACAAGTTCATACACCTTCATCTCAGACACAAGATTCATTTCCTTGTGCATTGCAGTGAGCCAGTAGTCTCAATTGGGACATCAAATTGCTTCATCATAGGTTGCAGGTGGTATCTTAAGGTTGTAACCAGGACTGAGAGGATTAAGTTAAGTTGTGAGTCACTACAAACTGAGAGGCAAGCAAACTCAACAGTGATCAAGGACATGAGAACTTTTGGGAAGCCAATGTCTTCATTATCTGGTAGAATGACATCTGTGTCAACAGATGGGGCAGCTGGGAGCTAGATCTTTCTTGCCACAAAGTCATCCTGACTTTGTATGATGGTGCTCCATGGCACAACTGCCTTGTTGATCCCAGAACAGATCCCTGTGCCAATGCATTCAACACATTCTCAGATGTTGCAAAGACAGACTCACAATAGTGCAATGTAAGAAAAGCCCTCACTATGGCCTTCTTCTCCTCAAATTTTGTTTCAGTGGAACAGTGCACTCTGGCACCAGGGCAAGAGACTCCGAGATGAGAGCATGAGAAGAGAACACTCTAAGGAAAGCAAGAGGCTAAAGACTCTGAGGTGAGCAGGAAGCCTCAGACAGCAAACACACAGCCAAAGCTGGTGGAGGAAAGCACTCTGTTGAAAACCTAACCCTAAAACATGCTATATAGGTACTACCTACAACTCCAAAAATCCCAAGCTCTGAAAACTTGAGCTTGGTCCCAGGTGATGTCAGTGTAGCAGGCAGTGTCCCTCCATGCCAGTATATATACCAAGACTAGGAAGCAAATGATGAAACTTGAGCCAGGGCAAGACCAGCTTCAAAAACAAACCCCTGCTTCAAGAGCAGCTCAAAATCAACACTGCTGTCAGCAATCCAAATGCCTGAGGTCAGCAAAATGAGTCTCTCATATGGTTCTGGTCCATCAAAGTTGATTTTGGGGGTCCAAATCACTCATGGAATGAGGAATATGAGTTCAGGTATGCTTGACAAATGCCACAGTGAGCTGACAGGACCCCTCTGAAGTTTACCAAGTTCATTGGCTTCAGGCAAAGGCACTATGTGATCGATGGAAGAAAGAAATAATATTGGTCCAATTGGAGATGGATTGGACATGTAACTTTTTCTTGTGGAAAGCAACCCAATGGGCTGACTGGATGAGGGAATCATTGGTGAAATGCCTTCTGGGTCATGCTTGCTACTCGGGAAGGCAATCACAAATGTATTCATTACTAGCACAGGATGCCCAGACAGCATTTCAAGACCTTGTCATATCTGCATATTCAGATCTCAGATCTGATTCACATTTTATCTCCCTCCAACATCTCATCATTCAATCTGCCCACCAGGTTAGCCTTACAATAGTTACCCTACGTCTGGAAGTCATCTGGATATGCTACGCTACTTGTCCAACCCTCCGGATGCATTAGTCTTGTGCTCCTGAAATAAGGGACAATACTCAGGTAAGGGGCACAGTGCTTGAGCTGAGGCTGAAGCCCTTAGGATCCGTTTAGCCTTTGAGTACAACCTTAACAGACCTGCAAAGCATGTTAAAAGACGCTTGAAATGAATGAATATGTTCTGCCAATGATATGAAACAGCTATTTCAACCCAAAAATTGAGTCAAAGCCATTGGCCAGGTCAGTTCATGTTGGAGTTTGAATTTCTTATTCATCCATCAGTGGCTCATATCTTCACATCTGAAACAACTGTTATTGTGATTGCCAGTGTCATACTCCTGCATTAGCCATGCCTGTATCACACACTCCTCCTGCATCCACTTCTGATACTCAGGATTCCAGCAATGAATACTGACCCCTCACACTGAGTCTTGCAGATATTGCAGCCACATTGTCAATGGCTGCATCACACATCTGAGCATGTGTCATGCAATATCAGATAGAGGCTGCCAACAATGACTTTCCTTCTTTGGCTTGGATCATTTACTTTAAAGCCAGGCTGCAATGGGAGATCACTGTAAGAGACTGATGACTGTGGTAGTCAATGCTTGGATCTCCAACAGACTTTTGTGACACCAATCCTGCAGTACTCAGCTGCAAGAAACATAATTTTGGTTATTCCAAGCCTGGTCACTCATATTCTTCTGTTGTTTACCCAGCTCACCTGGAACATGGTTTCCAACCACATCTTTTCATCCCACCTATCTTAGTTTCATGATGTTGCAGATCTGGGAGATTCCTCCCTGATTGTATCCAACTATAAGACTCTATTGTGAATGGAACACAGTACAATTCTGGATGAACCATGGCAATGGGATTGGGTAATGGGTTGCTGTATCTTTCACTACCAGCATTGGCTAGTAAGAATTATACACAATTTCCTTGAGTGATGACTAATCCATTCTAGGGTGACATTGAGGATGATGGTCTGATTCTTCCTGAGAAGGTGGATGAAACCTCAGATCCATCACTGCTGGGACTGCAGTGGATTAGAGAACACCTCCTGGCATTGATTGAGGAGCAATGGGAGGGCATCTGTGATAAGATGGTTGAGATTGAAATGTACATCACCATCCTAAACCAATTGCAGAGAGGCAGAGGGGAGTAACCCTAGTCAATGTTAGTGTGTCCAGAGTATATTCCCCTAGATGAATGTTGTACAGATCTTTGACTTTGGAGAGGAATAGAAATACATGATTAAATTATTGATCACCACCAACTATTAAATACTGAGTTCAGAATGTCAAGGTCCAAGTTCCATACTTGATGTAAAGAGTACCAAAAATCACATACCAACTTCTGAATATCTAACCTAACATTACCTGCCAAGTCCCAAATATTGAGTATTGAGTTCCAAATATTGAATATCAAGTTCTGGAAATCAAATATCAAATATCATGTATTGAAAATCATGTATCACATTCCGAGTGCAAAGCTGGTTGATCAGCTCAAGCCAAAAGTGATTGATCTGTAAGATTTTAGTGAACATGGATAGTCATATTTGATTGTATTGAATTGATAAACCTACCAGGGATTGAAGCCAACACATCCAGTGTAGAGACTCACGCCTCTGTATGCCCATAGAGTCCCATATTGCAATCTGCCTGCATACAGTTTACAGCATGAACTTGTGGCTTCACTCCCCCATACATTCCCTATATATGTGTGATCTTCCCATGCATCATGCAACATGCATGCTACTCTCCTGCAATGTGTTCATGTGCATGTCCCACACACTTTCCTATGCTTCATCACCCATCATCCAGGAGCATCTATCCATTGTCCAGCAAGTCCTACTGGTACATTTTCGCACTTACTCTTCATTATGACACCATATCCCATCATAGACCCTTACTTACATATATCCTTACATACCTTCTTCATTCCTGCACCTTACTCACATTGGCTCTGCATCATAGGAACATGCTTAGTCCCCTTTTGCATGATAGCATTTGCATTTTTATGAGTTAGTGAATTATCACTTAGTTAGCTATCACAAGGTGGGCAGTTAGTATCCCTTAGCATCCCTCAGCATAGTGCACGCATTCTTGAGCCATAGTCAGTAGCATTTGGCAATTACACTCTATTATCATCACATTTGTCATTCTTGTGCCCATCAGTATCAGTCATCATCTTCCTTTAGTTCCCCTCACATTCCTAGCCCTTTGTGCACTTTTGCCTATTAGCACATGACTTTCCCACGCTTTGCGCGCCCTAGCACTCTCCACACACACCTTCACGTTTGTACATGTGACCTGTGGATATGTTGCACTTGCTTCCTCTTGGGTCGAACACATTTGCCTTTGCAAAGTATAGCAGCCTAGGCAGAGCTAAGATGACCGCACATATACTCTGACTTGGTATTCCTTGTAGTGAGTAAGTAACTAGTCCACCACCTGTTATGCCTTCAGCACAGGAAGCAAAAGGAGTGCTTCACGCTCCTTTTTAGCTTCCTGGCCTTGGCTTCATTCTAATACTCACTGTGTCTGTAACACCTTGACTTACTAATGATCATAGTGAAATTTTGAAAACTTGAAAACTACATTTTTGAGCAACTAAAAGTACATAATACATCACATCAGTCAGTTCTTTATATAAAAGTACATTCTATGTACATCAATCATTCATAGGATCTGTAAGGCCTCTAAGCACTTCTTTATACACTACATTTGTTGTTTTTGAACCTTCTTCATGCTCTGGAAAAATAGCATACACTCTCTCTGGGTGAGTGCACCAAGACAAAGCCACATATAGCTGTCCATGACTGAAGATGGGAGTCCACAAATTGAGTCCAACCCACTTGGCACTTTGACCTTGTGCCTTGTTGATCGTCATGGCAAATGCAAGATGAACAAGAAATTGTCAACACTTGAGAGGAATAGGGTTGTCCTCAGAAGTGGCATTTGGGGTTATGTGAGGGATCAGGACTGTGTCTTGATCATTTTGGTGAGCTTCATCGACACCATCCCTAAGAATGCGACACTTGAGGACATGTGTGGTCCAAGACAGGAGGATCATGTGAGTTCCATTATAGAGGCCTTCAGAGGGGTTTAAGTTGCACAAGAGCATCAGAGAAACACCTGCTTTAACCTCTAATTTGTGCAAAGGGAAGCCTGATTGGGTGAGAGTGTGGAGGAACTCTATGGGAATATAGTCATAGTCCCTCTCAGTGACTGAGTCTGCACTGGTAAATAGTTCTTTATCTCCAGAGAATGATTCAAAAATGATAGTGTTGATTTCATCCACATCAGTGTTCTTTGCAGAGAGGATGATACATTCCAGGAAGAAGGAGTCATTTACAGAAGGATGGCCAGGGTGCAGAACTGGAGAATATAGGACATCATTGTTGGTGCAGTGCATGTGAATATGGATGGTCACAGTTCCATCTCCATCTGTGCCCTTGCCAGCTCCAATCTCAAGGAGCCACTTTGCAAATTCATTAGAAGCAGGATCTTGACCAAGCTGCATATTTCTCTTGAGATGGAAGATCTGAAGGTTTGGCCAGATGTGAGATCTGCAAAATGTGGTGCCCACTATCTGCTTCATGGATCCATGAGGCACCACTAGCAGGGTCTGTCTGAAGTCTCCTCCAAAGAGTACTGTCTTGCCACATCCACCTGCACTGTGGACAAAGTATGCATATCTAGGTCTTTCCTCATTGCAATGCATTGCATCATGTACCACAGCATCAAAGACCACCCTCTGCTCAATATTGAGCAAAGGGACTCCTACATCCACTATCTGCTGAAGTTCTTGTGGATTATACTGAAGCTGCTCAGCAATGAGCTGATTGCCCTCCATGGCCCCCCATCTTGCTGCCATTTGAGAAGCAGGCATGTGAGAGATTGCTTCCAAAGACTGTCTATTTTTGCGAAGCACACCATCAATGAGATAAAAACCATAGTCATGGACCTCCTCCTCTGTAGGATCAGGTATGCTGAATGGAACATGGGTGAGGTGGTGACATAGATCATCACAGAGATTTTCCTTGAAGTGGTTCCAAAGGTCATTAGGGCTTGTGAGATTACAATAGATGAGGATGATGGCAAAGAGATTGTGCATGCAATATCCAGTACACATATGAGATGCATCCTACAAGCACTGGATCCTGTCATATCCCATGATCTGGACCCACATTCCATCATATTCCCACGCCTTCAGAGCCTATGTCTGGACCACACTTCATATCCAACTCATTCCCAGATCCCCTTCTGCTGTGTACTCCACACCTCAGCAGGATCAACTATGCTCCGGATTTACCCCTGAGCTCCAGACCATCGGATCTCCACTGCTAGCCTGAACCATAACCCCCTGTCCCATCCACCCTATGTACACTCCATCCAGCAAGACATTTGGACTTCACCTCATCTCAGATTCTGGATTCTATCCACCTTCTCATATCCCAGTCCTGTATCCACCTTGTCTTCCAGATCCCCAGATCTCCGGACCTCTGGATATTAGCTCTGGACCTATTCCCACCCTCTGTCCGATATCCTGTGCCTATCCCCATTTAGGCATTCTCTGCTTTCCGGCTTTCAGTTATCTCTTCTTCTGTCTTGCTTATTGATCCTTGTACGAGTCTTCATCTCCGAGTTCATTTACTTATGTTCTGTCTTACTTACTAATGTGTTTCCACATGCTTGTACATAGCCTTGCTCCTTTGCTTACTGATCCCCTCAGATATTGTTCAGTATATAACCCCTGTAGATACTCCTGTGGTTTCCTCAGTTTGAGTATCAACCTAGACTTGCCCAATCATCTCTTGGACTTTGGTCCACCTAAGTCTCTCCTACCCATCAGGCCTAGGGATTGATTCCCTAGGCCGGAGTTCCACCTTTCCAGCACTTACCCTCTTTCTGGACTTAGGTCCAATCCCTGTCTCTCCAACTCTACCTTAGGGTAGTCTACCTCTGTTTGTTTCTACATTGGACGAAGTCCAATGTAGCCCCTATTCCTTCTGGACCTCCTGTCCCTCATACCTCTGGGCATCCTGTCCTTCAGATGTTCTGCCCTCTGTACCTTCAGACATTCCGTCCTCCTAACCCTTGGACATCCTGCCCTCTGTACCTTCAGACATCCTGTCCTTCTGTCCTTCTGTCCTTCTGTCCTCCTGTCCTCCTGTCCTCCTGTCCTCCTGTCCTCCTGTCCTCCTGTCCTCCTGTCCTCTGGACCTTCAGACCTCCTATCCTTCCATCCTGTTTCCTGTAGAAGTATTACCTTGCAGTGGGAACTTTCCTGAGCACTTCCTGTGTTCCTCCAGAACTCTCCTGCACTCCTCCAGATGTTTCCCGCGCTCCTCTGGAAGTCCTCCAGACTTCGTTGGACCATCATCGGACCTCATACAAAATGAAGGGCACATACTCGGATAAGGGGCACAGTGTACGAGCTGAGGCCAAGCCTCTCTGAGTCAGTCTCTCTCCCCCTTGAGCAACATGGTTCTTAACAGATCCATTCATTATCATCATCAAGCAGACCTCTGTGCTGACATGCTTCCTTGAAAGTCTTGTAGATGACACCATCAACTGTCTGAAGATGCTCATAGGAGGTAGCCCCTTAAAAACATGGTGAGTTAGATCAATAACAATTGTCATGGACATCATACCTTTTACTACAGTCAAAAGCAATCTCAGATAGAAGCACTCTCCAGAGCTGGATACAGCAGCATACATCTTTCTAATGGCCATTCCATGCTGGCATATCTTCTATGCAGTTTTGGTCCAGACAAATTTTGAGGGAAAGTCCTGATAGAGGTGGTCATGGGCTCCAGCTGCCATAAAGTTCTCATTGACATTGGCTTTGAACCATCCAGTGAGGTAAGTCTCTTTGGCTGCTGCATGCTCAAGAACATCATGAGCATTATCCTCAGGATCATTGAACACCATATGTTCATCTGGGAGGTAGACTGATAAGCAGTAAACAGAGGGCCATTCAAGATACATTGAAAATTCAAAGATGTGCCATGCAGCCTCAGTTGAGCTGATATACCTGGAGTCAAGATATGATTTGACCTTATCCACTGATCCTCTCATCTCCAAAGTAGCGTGGTTGTTTCCTTTGTAGATGTACTTGTGAATATATTTGACAGATTTGATAGAGGCATAGACTTCCAGATTGATGTGGCAGTTGAATTCCACCAGGAGTTCTGGGGGGTGAGGAACAACCTCTTTGTTGGTGAAGACATTGTCAGGTCTTGTGTACTCTGGATAACCATTATCTCTCATCAAGGTCTGGGGACAAAATGACTTTGGAAAGTGCTTCTTGCACTGTCTATTCTCCAAGCAACATTGCAGGTTGCAAGGGCCATGCAACATATATTTTTCCACAGCCTCACAGAGTTGTGGGTGGAGATTTCTGTCAGGAATTTGGGCAGAGATGAAGGAATCAATTTGTTCTACAGTCCATATCTTATCATCTTGCTCCAGGAAGATGAGAAGGTGCATATGAGGCAGACCGCATTTTTGATATTTGATGGTGTACACCAAACCTACAACCTTTCCATAATAGCCTTTATGAACCTTCTTCAATGGAGCCTGCTGCTTTTGATAGAATATGCGAGCTACCAAGTCTAGACAGTCCACAGTGCCTTGACCTATATAAGAAGTTGTCAAGCTGAAGTCATAAACAGTGCATAAAATATAAATTAATTACCTAGCAAGAGATTCTCAGTGATTTCAGGCCAACTCCCATTAGCAGTCATTGTTAGAAAAAGATCAGGCTTCTTGCAGGCACAGCAAATAGCCAAGGAATCTCAAAGCAGCTGGTGCATGTACCAAGGGCTGTTAAGAACTGGTTTGCTCAAAGGAGAGAGTGACTGACTCAGAGAGGCTTGGCCTCAGCTTGTACACTGTGCCCTTCATTTCAGATGAGGTCCAATGATGGTCTGATGAAGTCCAGAGGACTTCTGGAGGCTGGCTACTCTAGTGGAGTGCTAGAGGACTTCCAAAGGAGCGTGGGAAACGTCCGGAGGAGTGTGGGAGAGTTCCAAAGGAATACAGGAAATGCTCAGAAGAGTTCCCACTGCAAAGGGATACTTCTACAGGAAACAGGATGAAAGGGTAGGAGGTCCAAAGGTATGGAGGGCAGTGTGGGAAACACAACAAGAAGAGAACTTCAAAGTAGACTTCTAATGTTGGGCTAAATGAGCTATGCCTAGCTGCTATTCAACCCTAAAGGGTTTCTGGACTAAGCTCAGTGCTCAGAGAGGATAAGAAACCATGCTAATAACTCTCAGTCTCAGACTGGTGCTGGTAGGTGGTGAAACTATGATGATTACATAAGCACCAAAAGTGCGAACATAACACTAAGTAATATCTGCCTATACAAGCCCACAGAATATGAAATCCCTACAGTAGGATGTCCAAAGGACAGGACATCCAGAGGTCCAGAAGGAATAGGGGTTACATCAGATGGAGTCCGATGTAGAAACAGACAGAGGTAGACTACCCTAAGGTAGAGTCAGAGAGACAGGGATTGGACCAAAGTCCAGAAAGAGGGTAAGTGCTGGAAAGGCAAAGTTCCAGCCTAGGGAATCAATCCCTATGCCTGATGGATAGGTCAGACTTAGGTGGACCAAAGTCCCAGAGAGGATTGGGCAAGTAGAGCAAAGTCTAAGATGATATTCAAACTGAGGAAACTACAGGAGTATGTACAGGGATTATATACTGGAGAATATCTAAGGGGATCAGTAAGCAAAGGAGAAGGGCTATGTACGAGCATGTGGAAACACATTAGTAAGCAAGACGGAACATAACTAAATGAACTCAGAGATGAAGACTCATACAAGGATCAATAAGCAAGATGGAACAAGAGGTAACCAAAGCCGGAAAGGTGGAGATGTCTAAATGGAGATAGGTGCAGGTTATCGGACAGAGGGCAGGAATAGGTCCAGAGATCTGGGGATCCAGAAGACAAGGTGGATACAGGACTGGGATATGAGGTGGATATAGTCCAGAATCCAAGATGAGGTGAAGTCTGGATGTCTTGCTGGATGGAGTGTGCATAGGGTGGATGGGATAGGGTGGTATAGATCAGGCCAGCAGTGAGGATCCGGAGGTCTGGAGCTCAGGGGTAAATCTGGAGCAGAGTTGATCCTGCTGAGGTGTGGAGAACACAGCAGAAGGGGATCTGGGAATGAGTTGGATATGAAGTGGGGTCCGGACGTAGGCTTGGAAGGTGTGGGAATATTATGGAATGTGGGTCCAGATTGTGGGATATGACAAGGGCTCCTAGTATGAGAGGAGGGAAGAATGATAGAGCAACCTGTCTGAGCCAGATCATTCACACCATCATCAAGGATATTATGTGTTAGGCCTCAGTAGCAGTCTGCCCTCAGCCACTTTTAGTTGTTCCTGATCCAGTCCAAATTGCTCTGCTCTATAGAGGCCCAAGCATTAACCAAATACTGCTAGAACAGTTGTCTACCATGAAAAATGTTGTTATGGTCAATGTGAACCAGTTGAGGGTGAAGGCAGTAGGCATAATAGAGCAACTGGGTGGCTTTTTTTGCTCATTAATGTCCACCCTGATTGTTAACCCTAATGTCAAGATGCCAGCCCTCTTCACCAGAAGGAAAGAGAAGGACATAATGCAGGGTTGAATATGTGTGGCTGAGTTGGCTGACATGCTGGAGTTGACCACCCTGAAGTTGCAAGACAATATCACATTTGTCAGACACCTCCTCAGATCCATCTCCAGGAATAATCACAGCAATTTCATTGGCAGTAGGGAGATTATATCTTTGACCATCTGTGCCTTGTTGGAAATGGATGCATACATGAACATCAGTGTGCTGCTCTGGAAGCTTCTCTCACATGACTTGATAGGCCTGCTTATATAGAGGAGCATAGGGATAGCTTCAATACAGCATATCATGGAGCTCTCTGAGGATGCGACAATCAAGACCTTCATTTCTAGGATGGGTGGCACAGATATTTGTGGCTTCCTCAGGGTCATAGATATAGAGTTGCACATATGAAGGCTGAAGGCCTTCTGGGGGTATAAGACTGCCTATGAGGTGATGGAGAGATCCATGGATATGAAAAGCATTTGGGCCAGATCCTTGAAGAGCATGATCCTTCATATTGATACCAACTGATGTAAATGCAAGAGCACTGTTATATTGCCTGATTTTGGAAATGAAAGATCAGTCTGTATATGCCTGCTGCAGCTCAGGTGGCCATGCTGGAAATGGTGGAAGGTTGACTTGGCCCTGCAAGCAGCACATACCAAAGCATGGATTCTGCTTGGAGGAGTTAGAAAGTCTTTTACATTCAAAGTGTATTGCATGACAGTTGGGACACTCCACATTAAAAGGACCAAGAGTATGATTTGTAATGGGTTTGGTATTTAGTCAACCTCCATTGTGAATAGGAACCACCACTTGATTGATATACAGCTGATGTTCTGCCTCATGCTGCAGGCAATGTTCATGTTCCTGAGTTCTTCTTCTTTCTTCATCATTACCATACTGCTCCTTGGGCTCTGCATGTGCTTGCTGTCTTATCTCCTGTTTCTCCTGCTGCCAATGAAGATCATGCAGACAGAGTCTATTATTATATGTCACATTTGTTTGCTGTCTCACACATGCATTATAATCAACATTGACAGGAGGAGGAGGAGGATGAGCATGCAGCACATACACAATTGCATTTTGTGGCAAGCCAGGATATTGCCCAACTGGTAGTGGCTGATGTGGAAAGTCAGGGGGAGGTTGCTAAGCAAAAGGTTGTGAAACAGGCCATGCTTGTGGCTCATTAGCTGGCATAAAATTTGGCTGTGATGCAGGAGGCAGAGGCCTGTCCTGATTATCATGGGCAGTATGGCAATGATTGTGCCTGGTAGGAGATGTCATCTGAAGTCAATTGAGTCTATCACATTCTGTCATATCCCGTATGCCAGACATAGATACCATCATATTCCCACATTTTCTGGACCTGTTTCCGGACCCCATATCCGACTCATTCCTGGATCCCCTATCCTGTCCACCCTATGCACATTCCGTCCAGCAAGACATCTGGACTTTACCTCCTCTCAGATTCCGTACTATATCCACCACCTCACATATCTCAGTCCTGTTTCTGCCCTGCCTTCCAGATCCCCAGATCTCTGGACCTCCAGATATTAACTGTACTATCTCCGGACCTATTCCCACCCTCCATCCAAGATCCTGCACCTATCCCCATTTAGGCATCTCCACCTTTCTGGTCCTTGGTTATCTCTGTTTCCATCTTGCTGATTGATCCTTGTACTAGTTTCATCTCCAAGTTCATTTACTTATGTTCTGTCTTACTTACCAATGTGTTTCTGCATGCTCGTACATAGCCTTACTCCTTTGCTTACTGATCCTCTCAGATAGCCTCTAGTATATAACCCCTGTACAACTACAGTAGAGTCCTCAGTCTGAATATCATCTTAGATCCTGTTCTACTTGCCAATCATCTTCCAGACTTCAGTCTGTCTGAGTCTCGTCCTTTTCCATAAGGCCTAGGGAATCCTTTCCCTAGGCTGGAATTCTGGACCTTTGAATTTGTCCCCTATGTCTCTATCCCAAGTCTAGGGATTGCTTCCCTAGGCTGGAGTCCTGCCTTTCTGGCACTTACCCTCTTTCCGGACTTAGGTCCACTTCCTGTCCCTCCGACTCTACCTTAGGGTAGTCTACCTCTGTTTGCTTCTACATCAGACACCCCTATTCCTTCCAGACCTCCGGACCTCTTGTCCTCTGTACCTCTGGACCTCCTGTCCCTCATACCTCCGGGTATCCTGTCCTTTGGACATTCTGCCCTCTGTACCTTCAGACGTTCCGTCCTCCATACCTCCGGACATTCTATCCTTCCATCCTGTTTTCCTGTAGAAGTATTACCTTGCAGTGGGAACTCTCCTGAGCATTTCCTGCATCCCTCCGGAACTCTCCCGCGCTCCTCCGGACATTTCCCACGCTCCTCCGGAAGTCCTCCCGCACTCTCCACCAGAGTAGCCAGCCTCCAGAAGTCCTCCAGACTTCATTGGACCATCATCGGACTTCCTCTGAAATGAAGGGCACATACTTGGGTAAGGGGCACAGCGTACGAGCTGAGGCCAAGCCCCTCTGAGTCAGTCTCTCTCTCCTTTGAGCATGGTTCTTAACACATTCTCATTGTGAGTGATGATTGCATTTGGGGATTATTTGATCTTCATTTCTAAAAATGATACATGCAGATATTGGCATCATGCACCCTGTACATAGCATATATAGTTGGTAACTAACAGAATTTGCATATTTGGATCCATTTTGTTTTTCAAAAAGTTGTTTAGCAAGTGCAAATTTTCTGAGTTGCCTGAACTCATTAATTAATAAGCCATTTCTATCATTGTTGATAAGAAATGAAACCCACAAAAAGTGTATTGCACTTTACCACACTTGGCTGCAGGGGAAGGCAATTTAACTCAAGAATTCTATTCAAAAGCAGCAGCCAATTGTGTAATGGTTTGTGCAATCAAAATGCAAATTGCATAACAAATTGTGTAACCAAAATCAATTATGCTTTTGCTATTCTCAATGCTACTCCATTATAGTAGGAAAAGCACTCTGTTTGTTTTTATTATGCCCACAGCGCAGTAAGCATGTGGATCACTGTCCACTATATCATGTTTGGTAGGATTTTCATCCTTGGTCAAATTTTGCCTTTCTAAATTTCTCAATTTGCAAGTTTTCCCCTCATCATTAGCAATTGTTAGCAATTCACACAAGAACACCACACAAGAAAACCACATGAGATTTCCAAAGTAAGGATTAAGTGAGCTAAGCATTCCCATGTGGCCTTTAACAAAATACGTGAAATAAGCAAAAGCCACACAAGTTGGTGAGATGCTTCCCACACCATCGCACCTTACTTTATAGATAAATTCACACATGATTCATTCTACCCAACCTGTCAGCTACTACAGTTTGACTAAATAAGACTACCACTCATTTTATGAAAGTGATATATAATAACAGCTTTAGTTTTCATTAGCTTATATCTCAGTCAAACAATCAATAAATGACTAAACAAGACACCCATTATGCTTCCCTTGACTAGTACTACAAATGTAATTTAGATAGTTAAGCATAATGACAACTTCATTATCACAGATTGTTTGAATTTCTTCACCTTGAATAGCAATCAAATAATAACCAATGTACAAGATAAGACCACCACTTGACTATTTGAAATATTAATAATTTGTCCCTCAATTTGAATGGGATCTGTCACAGACTCTTATTTGGCCATGTCTGAGGTGTAAGGACCATTAAGCACTCCTTAACCTCTATTGGAACTGTTCCATTGGAGGCATCTCAGGTATATACATGTATATTATGGGTTAAGGTGTCTAACCTACCTATGCCTCTAATGGAATGGTTCCATTGGAGGCATCTCAGGTATATATATGTATATTGTGAGTAAGGGTATCTTGATACTCTATGCCTCTAATGGAACTGTTCTAATGGAGGCATCTCAGGTATATACATGTATATTGCGAGTTAGGGTATCTAACCTACCTATGCCTCCAATGGAACAGTTCCATTGGAGGCATGTACTGCAAAAAACCCTTAAAATAACCCTATAATAACCCGAACCCATTTACAAAAATCCTGTATAATTGTATGCGATTGTATTGTATTGTGTCATCTTGTGTTGTTATTGTGTGGTGGTCTATTGCATTTGTTATCCTTGACTTGACTTGGTTGTCATAGGGTGTGGTGTGGCGTTTCTTATCCTTGTCCTTGTCTTTTGCTATCATAGTCTTGACTATTGTATTGCTCACCCTCATCCTTGTTTCAACTTTGCTTGACTTTGCTTGATTTGGGGCGTGGGGTGAGGTAAAAACCTCATTTGGACTTGGGTTGACTTTGCTTGATTTTCGCTATTTTCATGCTATTGTGTTGCTTAATCTGATGTGTAGGCTGAGGTGAAGACCTTGTTCAGACTTTGCTTGACTTTGCTTGATTTTTGCTTGATTTTTGATATTTTGTTGCTATTGTGTTGCTTGATCTGAAGCATAAGCGAAGGCAAAAACCTTGTCAGGGCTGGGCTTGACTTTGGTTGATTTTTGGTATTTTTTTGGTATTGCATTGCTTGATTTTGCTTGATCTGAAGTGTAGGGTGAGGCAAAAACCTCGTCAGGACTGGGCTTGACTTTGGTTGATTTTTGGCGTTGTGTTGGTTGATTTTGCTTGATCTTGAGGCGTAGGGTGAAGTGAAAACCTCGTCAGGACTGGGCTTGACTTTGGTTGATTTTTGGTATTTTTTTGGTGTTGTGTTGGTTGATTTTGCTTGATCTCGAGACGTAGGGTGAGGTGAAAATGTTGTTTGGACTGGGCTTGACTTTGGTTGATTTTTGGTATTTTTTTGGCATTGTGTTGGTTGATTTTGCTTTATCTGAGGTGTAGGTTTAGGCAAAAATGTTGTTCAGACATGGGTTGATTTTGTGTGATTTTTGCTATTATATTACTTGATTTTACTTGAGTTATAACTGTTGTATTGTTTGTCTTGCTGTGGTATGGTATTGTGGGGTATTGTAATTGTTATCCTTGTCTTGCTACCAAGAACTGAGGCACCGAGAGAATACATTTTTATCCGAGATGACGAGAGAGCTAACAGGCGGGCAGTGGTTTTTCAAGCTCTAATGGGTGGGTGGGTGGGGGCAATCTAACATATGATTGCCCTGCTTGTCCTTATCCTTATCCTTGACTATTGTATTCTTATCATATGGTATGATATGGTATTCTATCATATTGTTATTGTAATTTATCGTATCATAGTCTATCGTATTGTTATTGTAAGTTATCATATTGTAGTCTATTGTGTTTCTTATCCTTGTCTTGACTATCATATCGTATCCTATGGTATCGTGTTTCTTATCCTTGACTTCCTTATTGTAGTCTTGACTATTGCATTTCTTATCCTTGACTTGCTTATTGTGTTGTAGTCTTGACTATCATGATCCTTATCCTTGTCTTTTCCTTGTTTTCTTGATTTTTTGCTATCATAGTGTTGACTATTGTATTCCTTATCCTTTTCCTTATGGCCCAGGTCAAAACCTCATTCAGACTTTGCTTGACTTTGCTTGATTTTTGCATTTTTATCGGAGTAGTTCCCACAGTTGAATTGCTTTCATAATGCCCAGAATTGACCTCCCCTGTTCTGGGCATTTTTGACATGTTGAGAAATGCCCAGATCTGACCTCTCCTGTTCTGTGCACTTTTGACATGTTCAGAAATGCCCAGATTGGACCCCCCCTGTTGTGGGCATTTTCAAACATGTCAAAAATACCCAGATTGTGCTCTTTTGGCTAGCTATAACCTGGGTGTAACCAATACCAGTTTACAAATGTGCCCTTAGAATGCTGATATGACTTTTGGAACTTGAGATCACTGATATGGTCATGAGTGTCCCAAGGGAACCTGTTTGGTAAGCAGTGGCTTGTGCACCCCATTTGGCAATAACTCAAGATAAGCAGGTGGATTCACCAGGAATATTTGGCATTGTCAGACAACTGGAAGGACGCAACTACATTAGCATGACCACAGTCTATATGACACAATTCAGTAACAAGTCATCCACCACCACTCTCTTAACCAACGCCTTGTGCATCCATAGTCCAACAAACACACACACCTAACATGTTATACTAACCCTCATGGCTGAGTCGTCACCCCCAGTGCCATCAAAGTGCGAGCACAAGGCAGAGTCCTTTTCGTGCATGAGGTACAATTGAGTGGGTGCGGGCAGTAGTTACATACATTTGAAATGTAGCATCCTCAAAAACACAGAGGATCATCATTGATGAAAACACGCAGTGTGCACATGCAGAAACTCTTGAATAAAACGCACAAATAATACATATAACATCAAAATGTAGTGCTTCTATGTCTATCATGGGAATGTCACATGATGGTTCACATTGCATTTATGTGCCACTAATTTGCTGTTCATTTCATTCTTGTCTCACTCTGTCGCTGTCGTCCCAACTTAACAGTTCACATCGTCATAGCTCCTTCTTGGGGCTTTGAGCTATTGCTCTGGCATAGTGTTCTTTGTGTTTTGTGCCTTCATAGGCATATATCCATCATTGACAGTCACACATTGGATTTGTTCTTGTCTTATCGTTCTGTTGCCATCGTCTTGTTGGCCCAGCCTTTGAGCTGTTGCTCTGACATCATATTCACGTGTTTCACACCTTCATAGGTGTACATCTGTCATTGACAGTAACATGTTGGATTAATTCTTGTCGTCATTATCATCCCAACCTGTCTGCAGTGTTGCAGTTCCTTGTTAGGACTTTGAGCTGTTGCTCTGACATCGTTTCCGGATGGATTCATGCACGCCTTGCCTTAATAGGCGCACATATGTTATTGACAGTCACAATGGATCATGTCTTGTTGAATCAATATTCCATTTGTTTCAAATGATGCACAACTTTCTACCATTCCTTGTCATTGCTGAATCTCTTTGTTTGACTACACCCTTCTCTCAGATGAAATTAGTTATAGACCACTAGCTTGCAGTTATCTTAAACTGATGTAGATGATCTGTCAGCCAAGCCAATGGGGCTTGTACATCAGGCCATTCAATACACAAGTTGTTGCCAGTGTGGTCACAGGTGTTAGGGCTGGCCACCATAGGCTGTATTACAGGCATGTACGGTGGCATAATACAGGAACTGTACCCATACCATCAGGGCTTCAGTATGGTGGATGATAGGTTATGGTTTGATTTGCTGATTTGCTGCGACTTATTTGGAAGTCCAATTGATGTTTATTCTAGTATTACAAATATACCTAGATATACCTGTAAGTTTGTGTCACACTGACTTAGTGCATTCCTTGCTTTGCAGAGTCCAGACCACTGCAGATGACTGGTTGACCTGCAAGCACCTCATGGAACTCCCACACCCTCTCACTGACCTCTCACCTCTTGCAAGTGCAGCATGCAGAAACAGGTGCCTGTGAGACCCCCACACCCTTGCGAGGCTGTAACTGTTGAGTCTCTGCCGACATGATTAGCTTGGACGCAGGTGATGATCATGAAAATGCTGTGATTGCTGTGGTAACTGCTGTGGAGCGAGGTGTATTTACACTAACTTATTAAGTGCTTGCTTTGTAGTTGCTATCTGCATATATGATGCATTTATCAAAATTGAAAGCATTGGACAACTTCACATGATGAGCTCACTCAGTATTTGGTGTCTTGAACTGCAGCACTGAAGGTTAATTTGTGGTGAGATTTGTCTTATTCTTTTGGATCGAAATTTCAGATTTTGTATTCTGGATTCTAATGTGGACAGGCTGGGCTGAAGAAGTATGTTTGCTGCATTGAGGATGCATATGATACTGGTGCCAGTCATTCATCTCACTCATGGTTGGTACCATGATCATTGATGAACCTGGGGGTGCTGTGGTACCTCATTTTTGATGGGTTTTGTCTATTTAACTTCCAGCACCGTCATCCATGTCCATTTTACTTGTTCCTGATGTGATAAGCCGCTTTGAATTGTTTGGTAAGTACTTTCATTTTTACTCCAGTTTTGTTCCAGTTGGTTGTCTGCACTAATCACCTTGCAGTCCTTATCTGCTGGATTTGGTCACAATGGCATGGACAACCTCAAAGTAAATGTGCGGCACTCATCCTCTGCTACTAATAGCACTATCCCTCCAACTCCCACCATCATTGTCTCTGAACCAGTGGTACACTCCCTGACACTGGAAATCATGGAGGAACACTTCCACAAGGAACTCAAACTGGACAGGAAGGATGTTGAGTGCGAGTTTTCTCATCACGAACATGCAGGTATACTACTTGAAACAGCATAACATACAACAGACATCATTCGTTTCTGAGAGGTGTGTGATAAATTTCTGTCTGAAATCCATAAGATTAACAGGTATCATGTTAGCACAAAGAACATACATTTCTGCTTCTATTCCATGTCACTATGGATGTCTTGCCTGCTCAAGCTTCATCCATGCCTTCCGAGCACATATTTTCATCCAGCAAAGAGACCTGGCACAGCAACTTATCAGCAAGACCACCTCAATTTTACAGAGGATCTGGTGGCTGACTAGTGGGACCACACAGTATCTGGACCTGTGACTCCCAGAGCAGTTGACAGGTTAATGGCTGCTAGGAATCTTTGTGAGCTTGATGAGTTGCTCCATCCTTCCTGCTATGTCCTAGCTAACAATGTTCCCTGCCACCCTTGTAAGTCCCTTTCTTTCCTTTCCTCTTAATATTGATAATACTACTCAGAGACTCTTACCTGCATCTTAAATACTGTCTCCACCCACCAATATTGCGCTGCTTACCACACCCTACTGTGACCACCTACACCCTGCAGCTGCTACCTCTTGCATTCTGCCACCCATTCACCTTACTGTGCCATCTTGCACCCTCTTGCATCATTTTAGTGAGTTTTCTTTCTCTTACCAAAGTCAGTTTTTTCCCACCTTCTTCTGCCTACATTTACCCACTTGTGTTTCCTCCATCTCACATCATCCATGATACATTTTTTCTTCTGTCTCTTCCTTTTTATATACCATACTTTGTGCACCCACTGCTACCTTGTGCATGTAAGTGTGCTTGTTTCTCCTCGACTTCTAACTCTTAGTAGCCTTCTACATCCTCCCGCATCATCTGAAACAGTACTTTGCCCTCTCACATAATCTTGCGCCATTATTGCATTCTCTTGTGCCTTCTCACATTGCCGTCAATTTCACTTTTTCTCTTGTTTGTCCTCCACTCTGCCGCTTCACCTATTATGCATCATCACCTCATTACCTTTTTTATGTTCAGTACTTGCCCCTCGTATATCTGTATCTCAACTTACATTCACACATTATTTTCTGTGCTTGTTGGCTATAGCCTATAGTTGAATGTACTCTAGTAGCTGCTGTAGTGCAATCCGATGTGCCCATTATTGTGATCAAATGAGGATGCATATAATTTCATTACCTGTACAAGGGACTACCCGGATGCACAAAATGTCACAAGAGTTGCAGCAGCATGTATTGAACGTCACCCAAACAAAAATCTACCGAGATATGTCAAAAACTAGTCGCATGCATGGACTTGTATTGTAGCTCACAAGTCTGTCAGTTGTTTGTAGGCAATGTAGCAATTGTATACCTTGTACTGGCTATTATTGCCTGTTACGTGGTATGCATAGTTTTGTTTCTTTTGTTGATGAAGGTAATGCATTGAGAGTGTGACACAAATTTACAGGTATGCCTAAGTATGCTTGTAATACCAGCATAAATACCGCACGGACTTCCAAATAAGTCACAGCAAATTGGCAAATTGAACAGTAACCTATTGTCCACCATACTTCAGAGCTTTCATTGATGGTTACAGTATATGGTCATGTGAGTACTGTATGGGAAGATTGTGGATGTATAGACCCTGCTCTCAATCGGAACCAAACTAATCTAGTTCCACAGATACATCCATATGCAAAGATGGCACTGGGTGTGTTGTCTTGTGCAGCCAAAGTATGTTTTCATTTTATGTTGTCTTATTCTCCCACCACTCAGCAATCATTTATACAAATTATTCTGACTCAAGTGGATCGCCATGCAGAGGTTCTCAAACTTCTCATGTGGAGTGCATTTTTTTAGGTGGCCATGATACTACTTCCTTTCGGTGTGTGCCATTACAGTTATTGATTAATTGATACTTGTATTCACTACAGGTATTTTTTTTTCATCTCCCGTATGACCATATTGGCTGGCCATATGGTTGTACAGTGACCCATACCATACCATTGAGGGTATCAAGGACACCATATGACATACGGTACAATACGGGTGGTAACTGTATGGCTACTGTACATTGTACATCTGTAACTGTATATGGTTACAGTGACCAGCCCTAACAGGAGTGTCCTTTCTGATGTTCCCACCCCTCATGTACCTAACCTGCTCATGAGATTTTATTGTCTTTCACATTGGAGGATTTCATCCTCATATTCCATCAAAAAGTGTTCAGACGAGCTGGAACAATCTCACCAAACCACAACACTGTCAGTGATCAGGGGGAATGTTATATCTCTGTCTAGAAGTCAACTGACCACCCAATGCTGTCCTTATTACTGTAAACAGGACACAAATCCATTGTGAATTCAACTATGTCTGTACATCTAGTATATTCGCAATCAGGAAACATATACACACACACTAGTGCATTGATTGCGTGAATTTTCACATACTGTCCCTGGCCTGGTGTTGCAAATTGTGATGTAGCATACTCATACTTCACTCATTTCCTTTGCACAATGATTCTAGGGGATGATTGATTCATAGCTTACTGTCTATATTTTTTATTCCATGAAAAATGGATGAGAAGTGCTTGTGGCAGTGAAACACTACTCAGAATGTGTATTTTCCACACCAATCCATCAGAGGGAAGCCAGCACATGCGTTAAAAAAATCAGGAATTTTACTAGTGATTTTCCATCACCTTCTAATACCACTCTAATTTTTTCTGACATGATAAGTGAGTGGTGTTGAGAGATACAAATGTTGTACTACTGAGATACAGGATGTGACAGGAGGAGTGAGATTATGTTCAGAGTCACAAATTTGAATAATGCTCATCAATTGCCCTAGGTTCATTCAACACTTGACAGCATTGGAGAGTAAAAATGGCAGTGTGACATACTCTGGCAATGTAGCCTCAACATATTTTTGCATAGCCTTACAGTATGTACAGAATCCTACCTGCTCATGTTGTTGCCTTATTTTAATGTTATGTAGTTGTTGTGTTATAAAAAACTGGTCAAAAAGTTTTGCAACACCGGGCCAGATATAGTAGGTAAATTCCATAGCATGCAAGATTCAAACCTCCAGTCTTTCTGTGTGCCATAGGATGACTTCAGTCTCTTTATGGACCCTTTGTCCTAGCCATGGTATAAGTCAGACATGCCTCATCTTCAGATTCCCTATCATCATCTTCGTAATCAGTGTATCCATTCGTGATACTAGTAAGTGACACACAGTGATGCCCTTCTGTGTAAATTGCTTAGGACGAGCCATTGCCAATACTCACGATGAAAGACTCACTATTCTGAGGTATCAGTAGCCTAACCTTTTCCTCCGCTAATTCCCAAACTAACATGTTGCCATGCCCCAACTCATCCCACATTACCATCAGGCTTGGCAGTGGCACGATTCATTGATCGAGTATTTTATGCTTTTGCAGGAACTGCTCTATCACGTGGTGTGAATGTTCCACGTGAAACACCAGCACTCGAAGGCATGCATTGCCAATAAGACACATGACCATCACTGGATTACAACTGGTGGGTGTGAGCACCAGACAGAGGTGCATTAATGCGTCAAGAGCCTCTAAGCCTGCATGTGGCTTCTTGAGCACCACTCGATCAACGATTTTGAGATGGGTAATGCTTTTGAAAACATAGAACATGTTAATTGAGTTTGTGAAGTCGATGGCCATGGCAAGAGTCAATGATTTGAGTTGGAGAGCATCCAGTGCATGCCACAGCGATTATGCATTGTTTATGAATGCATCTGTATGAACAAGTAGGACCAGGCATGTGAGACCATTGCAGAGCAAGAGAATTTCAATCAAAGTTGATTCATTTAGTGCACCACAGAGATACAGGGATGTGATGGATTTTTGGGCAAAGTCAATGTGCATGGGACACAGGTGAAGACATTCCAGAAATTCCTTAGTTTCATCTTCACCATTGAGAACAATCTTTTTATACAGCAATTTTTCCATCCTTCCACAGTACTACATCAGTACAATGCAATTTTTAACATACCAAATCCCATGTTTACCATGTATGCATCCCGTGGGACACCCTCAAGGTGGTTGCAGCAGTGTCTTAATAACTGAGGGTCTTATATAAATGCATGTAAAATGTAATGACACCACAATTACACTAGGATAAGACTTCTTGCCAGTCCTTGATTAACACAGTCTATGACTTTTCTTCTTTTGTGGTAGATAACATGTGAGTTCTTGGGAGGCTCGCTAAACCAATCTATGTGATTAACTTAGCTGGAGCTTTTGTGTTATATCCCAACTTATAAACTTGTCTAGGATAAACCATCTAGACACTGGAATGTGGTTCCTTGTTAAGAAAATTCTCTGTAGAGACTACAGTCTCAAATACGAATATGTTGACCAAAGACTGGTTGGTCAAATAGGCACAGAGTGGTGAGAAACTGGTCTCACAAATGATCAGATTGACCAAAGCTTGTGTTGGTCAATATCAGAAAACTAGGTGAGAAGTGGGTCTCACAAATGAACAGATTGACCAAAGCTCATGTTGGTCAATATCAGAAACTAGGTGAGAAGCTGGTCTCAAATAAACTAAGTTTATATCATAAGAAACTTATGTAATCTCAAGGGAATGTCTTTTCCCTGCACTTGGTACTTCAAAGGGGCTTTCTTTGTAAGCAACAATCTTCACAGTGAGTAGCTCAAACTGAGATTCAAATGATTGCAAGTGGGAGATCCTATTTTTTGGGGGGGGAGAATGGGCCCTCCTTATATACATTTTGTGTGGGAATATTATGTAAGTAAAAAAGCGGAGCAATGACATCAGAAGTGGAGCAGAACATTCTAGCAAGTGGAGCAGAACATTCCAGAACAAATGACATCATCATGACATCATAACTTTCAACAGAATACTTGCAGGAGTATCTGTGGAGCCATATGACATCATACCCTGTAGGTACAATTTTGTGAAGTATCTGATGGGTCAGAGCATCCCAATAGAAAAATAAATCAAGGAAATACTAGAGAAAACAACTCAGAAATAATAATACAATAACAAGACACAAAACACAGGCTTTTTAGATAGGTTTTTGTTAGGCTTTGAACTTTTCTCTATGGTTTTCTCTAGCCACATTGAATAAGCCAAAGGCAAGGTAATACCTTAACCTTCTTGCTTCACAATATCAACTAGGTCATTATGTGATTCCAATCTCACAAATGACTTTTCTTCAAGATATAATAAATTCATGAATCACAGAGGGGAAACTGAACTATTTGACCAAGGTTTGAAACCAAGGTATGGGTTGACTAGCTTGATGCCTAAGCTAACAGACTTTGTCTTTTAGGGGGCTACCTAGTAGTCATGTCCATGCATGATTCCCAAATCATGCAGGACAGCAGCACATCTGGAGTGAGTAGCTAGAGACAATATCTTCTGCTGAATTTCAAGTGGAAGGGGAGGGATCATGACTGGTGATGGATCTGGATGAACTGTGCCACTCTCTGATCGGTAATCAAACGAACATAAAGGTTCAGCATTGCCCAAGCATTGCTGACCTTCACCTTGCTTGCATATAATCTTCCTAAGCAGATTTGTAAGAAAAAATGACCACGTGACAAAATCAATCTTGCCCTTATAGCTATCTTCATGTCAATAGGCCAGAATCTAGAAAATTCACTTAGCTGCTTTTGTTTATTATTGGAGCGACACTGAACAAAGGCAGTAATTTCATGCTAGCTACTTTTGTAAGTTGGGTAAGTCATCATCATTACTTAAGGAGTACTACTACAACAACTGCCGGCTGTCATCATCATGCACGGAAACTGTCAACATATACATTTTCAACAGAGATGAAGAGATGATCTCGCTAAAGTGCCAGAGAAAATAAGTGGAGCCTCATCTGATGACAAGAATGACTTACCTTTGACAACATTGTAGTGTCTTTCAGGGCGAGGGCTTTGTTACTTGACCATGAAGGTCAGCTATGTGCTAGTAGCATAGTACCACCATCACATTGTGCAGCTGGTTGCAGATCAGTGCATGCGCACCGTGATTCCAAGGTCTTGTCATAGCATTTGTACTGCCCCACAAAAGCCCCACAAGGTTAATAACTTGCCATAGAAAATAACTAGCACGAGCACCTCTGTTTGGTGTCATTCCAATAATAAACAAAAGCAGCTGAGTGGAATAAAGAACAGATGCAAGAACTGCCTCACCTATGATGAAATCAAGAAGAAATAATGGATAAAGAGTGGAGTAACAGTCATGAATGGGTTACCAGAGTGCCTCCATATGAGGCCAGTGCCCTGTGTCCACAGAGCCTGCACTCAGCCAGAGTGGTAGAAGTTCAACAGTAATATTATTTGCACAATTGATAATGCAAATGATGTACGACTGATCCCAAGTAGTAGAGTAGCTCATAACTAAATTATCCCATCACTCCTTGCGACTGTGCTGTACAGAGGGTGTTGATGTGATGCAGTACTTCTCTACTTAATGCTGGACAAGATCAAGTAAAAAATTACTTAGTAGATGAAAAAAACACAGCAAGATAAGCATACTGGATAACTATCATTTGCATAGATGAAGGAAGGGCAGGGCCAGTAGGTGAAAGTGAGGGCTGGAGTCAAATTCTATCTCCAACAGGCCACAAAGTGAGAACATTGGAAAGTCCCATGGAAGGTCGAAATCATCATTCCTAACCAAAGTGCATTTCCACTTGGATGGAAGGGAAGGAGGGGATGAAGCATTGGTTGGAGGTTTCTTACATGAGCGCTGGGGAGCACCTGGCCTTTTATCAGGTCCTTGCTGTTTGGGTGCTGCATCATATTGGCATTCATTCGAGCGGCTCCAATCAGTTTCTACCTGTAAACCATTGACCAGCCATGCACGCAGTCCTTTTGCCTATGCTCAAATCAGTACTGTACAGCGCAAATATCAGTGACATCCTCATGCGCTTCACACACCCTGTTCTTGACATCATCACATGGCTTCCCTACCAAGTCATCCATTATACCTTCCTCCTTGTTCTAACCAGATTCCTTTAGCTTTTCCGCCCACCAGCTCTACATATAAACAGTACATTAATCAATGCTTATCACACCGCCTAAGTAGAAACTCACCCTTTGTTCAATGTCCCCATCATTGTCATTCTCACGAAATATGATATACTTATTGAGTGCATGGATTGTACCCTGGATGAATCCTCTATCAAAGGATTGAGTAATGATGCCATCAAGGAGCTCATTGAGGGCAAAGCAGAAGCTGAGCTGCAGGAGGTCCACATTGGACCCCCAGACATTCCCTTTCGGTTTTTTATTCTAGTACTCAACATTTTCCTCTCTGTAGACTCTGACTAACCCATGAGTCATACTTTGGTAAAGTATCTGAAACGCCTAATTGATGGTTGTTTAAGAAATCACTGGACACTGATTTAAATACCTCCCATATATTGCTCAGCATTAACTCACACTGCCTGTAGGACTGGTCTCTATGCTGAATTGCACAGTATCATTGCAAATGTTCATCCTTCACCACTCTCATAGACTGTCTGATGTTCTCATATCAGCCACATAGAACTTCTGGGACCCTGTCTTCCAAGACACATTCCATTACTCTTGTGTTGAATCTACACAAACCCCGAGCTGGTGGCTCAGTGAACCTGTTAGTACCCACCAAATTTTATTTTTATATACCCACTTAATGTCTTATCTTTCATTGTCTTGTAACTTTACATGTCCATCTCATTCTTTGACTGTCACATGAATTGTCCTTCCTGTCCTCTTGCTTTCCTACCCTTTATTCTACCCTTTGCACATCTTAGATATGGGAAACCGCCGAGTGTGCAGGCATCATCACTGCAAACCTCATGTGGTTGGTTGTTCCCTCTGCCTCATATTTAGATGTGTGTTCACCTGATTACCAGCATGGTTATTGTGATCAATGTATGCAGCATGCCCCCCCTTATGGCTCTCAGTCCCCTCTGCCCTCTCATGGTTCTCAGCCTCAGTATCACAATGGCGGGTATCATGATGCTCCATACTGTGACTCTCACAATGGATTTGAGGGATACATTGAGAGCTATTGGCACCCTCTAAGTGGTCTATATTGTGGTTCAGGAGGGAGATATGAGCATGGGTATGGGCATAAGTATCCCAATGAGTATCCTGAGGACCAGGAGGATGGAGGATGAGCTCCTTAGACTCATTTGTGATCATCCATTCAGCCACATTCCTGCTAAGGATGTAGTTTTAAGTGCAGGCAAACTAGGAAGAAGAAGAGATATTACTTCAAGACATTCGGAGGAGCATACTCAGCTGATGTCACAACAGATATGCTTGTACTCATCCCGATGTACCCAATGGCACTGCTTCTAATAGTAGTTAATTTCATTGGAGTGCTGATTCAGTGCTAGTTTCCAACTAATTGAGCTTACTTTGCCTCACAGAAGCACAGGCTGCAGACCAAGACTGCATGTAGAAGCTGAGATGGGACAGAGATACACTAGTGTGATGGCGGACAGGCATTCACATTAGAGCTGTTCACTGTAGGCTGTATGATGGGACTTTACGGGGCCATAATGAGGTCACCATACCCACACCATTCACTGTTTAGACCTTGAGCTGATGGTTACAGGGTGTGGGTGTCAAGGTATCATATGCTGCCATATCTGTATGGCCATATATGGCCATAATATGGTGTAAGTACATGTTTGTTTATCATGTATAAACAATGAGACTCAGCTTGATTCATGCAGTATCCATATGTCTTATTTTGCAACAACTCATTCTGGACCTGATCCAACAAACACTTGTGATAAATCCAGTGATTATTACTTCAAGATTGACAAGTCACCTTTCTATGTCTGGGCTTTGAGTATGTTGCCTGTTACTGCCTGTCAGTTTTGCTAGTTAATCATCTATTCTATTCTAAAGTTATTGACCCCCGCATCTCATACTATGGGCTATACAGTGACTGCAGTGATGATGTCACTGCAACTGCATATCAAGATGCAGAAGAGCAATCTGCATGCTCTTTTTAAAAAGCAGTATGTTACTATGGCAGTGGTGCAATCAGTCCCTTTGTCATCTCCCACTGAGGCAGACCAATCAGTGAATGGGTGCCAGTATCCAATGAAGGTCAACTTCACAGCAAGGTATGAGAAGTGGTCAAATATTTCAATAAATGAATTTGAGGAGTACTCAAACTGGCACTTCCTTCTGCCTCCATTTTCACCTCACCACATTTGCCTTTCTCACATCTCACCATTTGTTAGTGGGAACAGTGATGAACAAGACAAGTGGATTCTGGTTCTGAGATCACCTTTCTTACATCTCACCTTCTGTTAGTGGGCACAGTGATGACATGTCTGTGACCTGGAGTGACCTCCTCTTCTCACCTTTTATTTCTCACTCTATTTCTTGGAAAGCTGTCAACAAGCCTGGTGAATGTGTGCAGAGAATTGCAGTTTTCCCATTGGCTGATCTGAGAGTTCCTAAAATATTTTTAGAGTAAGTTATCAACTACCTTATCGATACCAGTTTATATACTGTAGGATATGGGACTAATAAGAATGAATATACAAAGAATCAGCCTGAGAAAGAAGTAGAATCAGCAAGCAAAAATGTTCTGCCCAGTGCAAAAAAGCCCCTGGAAGTGAACATTGGCCACTGTTAACAACAGTGTGATCCCCATGAAGGGGTTGAACCAACAACCAAAGCCCTCAGAACCACAAAGTCAAAAAGCATGGGATGCTCATAAAAGGGTGACAAGGCCCATAAATCTGGCAGCAGCAACAATTTGATCTGTCAAAGTCATGTTCAAGTTGACCGCTTTTGCTTATGTAAGCAGTGCCACTGAATTGATTTTTTCAGCCTTCATATGACTTGCCTGACTTCAAATAAAACTTGTTTCTGGGGTTATTGAGTCATATGATTATGATGGCAACACTAGTTTGGTATGAAAAAAATCATATCCCAGAGTCATGCATCATGCCACCCCCTCCCCCTACCTACTGTGCCCAGAGGCATGATTTCATGTCAATACTATGCTGTTGAATCTGCACAAATATTATTTGTGTCCCCCCAAAACAAAAATGTGTGACCCCTGGGAAAAATGTGTGCCCCCTGAAAAAATTTGTGTCACCCCAAGAAAAATGTGTCGCCCCAAAATTATATTATGTCTCCCCCCAAAACAAAGTATGATTCTGACAATTTTTGTATGTTTTTTTTATCATGGTAAGGCTCATTTCCACTTGGACTTACAAGAAATAAATCAATTAAAAAGATTGTAGTAAGAGACAGTTACTATGTACAATTAACAGAATATAAACCACAATAGAAAAGTGCATTTAAAAGGAGGGATAAATCTGTAGTGTCAGTTTGTGATAGGAAGTTGGGTATGACTTGGATGATATAGGTGCAAAATAATTACAAATTAAATGATAGGACCTAGAAATCAAAGAGATGATTTCCTTCCCATAGGTTATCAAGACTGGGATCAATAAAAAAAGACCCAGAGGCCTGTAAGGTTGGTGTTGTAAAAATTTCACCAGTCTGTGATGAGGGTGTCGAGACAGGCCCAGGTGACTCAAAAGGCTCGAAAGGGGCAAGGTCAGCCTCCACTGCTACCTCTGGCTCAGCTACAACCTCATTATTGTCTAGCCTGAAGGAACTGAAGAAGTTATCAGGGTATTCATTGTCACTTGCAGTTAAGTCAACTATAGTGGCTGATTTGGATAAGTTTTCGGAGTCTGATGCTGGCAGGATCTCATCATCAGTTCCTGTCAATACTGATGTTTGTCATGAGTCTATTGACAATCAACAAACAAAACCAATGGACTGTACCTCAACAATATTTGCTTTTTTTTGGGGGCTCAGATAAGCTTGACTCAGATGAGGAGTCATCATCTGAGTCATCAGATATGCTCTTAGACTTGGTGAGATCATGAGATGCTGATCTAGATGGGAGAGAGGGCATCTTATCCTTCCCTTTTGATTTCACCCATCCTTGTAACACTGATGTTGGGATGCTCTGGCAAGTGGCTAAGAAATAAGCTATCAGTAGTCTGTGTGAAGTGAATGAACTAAGGACTGACCTAGAATGACCACATTTTCTCAAAATCCACCTCTCTTATTTGTCCTTGCATTTCATGCCACCAATGATCCATCAGGGAATTGGATACCAGAAGGGATTACAATTCTTTGCTTCTCCTTGACACAAAGATAGTATTGGGGCAGATATTGAAAGATCTCATCTTGGTGCTCCTCATAATCTGGATTAGGCAACTTTGGCAAGGCATCGAGATAAAGGAAGAGTCATGGGAAAAATTTGCGAAGCTTGAGGTCAAAGAGCATGAAAGACCAGTTCTTGCTGATGACAATACCATCAACATGATCTGTGATCACTAGTCTCATGACTTCAAGAGTCTAGACTTCCACCAGAGTTGGCATTTGAGGATTGTGAAGAACAGGTGTCAGAAGGGGGATGTATGAATGTGAGGTCTTCTTAGGCTAACAAGGTTAGAATCAGTAATCTCAGCCAATAGTAGTCACAATATCAACTACTTACCTGTGTTGTCCCACAAGGAATGAAAACAATTTCACCAGCTATAAACTGGAAGTCAAGAGGACGAGCTGACTTTGACTAGTAAACAAGTATTCCAAGTCCATGGCATAAGCAACAACTCCTTTTTAAACATGCTGGCACTTACTTTGCAGACCATCTGGGCCTTAGACCTGCTGTGCGATTGAGAAGCAGACTTTAAACCTTGGTTGGCCTCGCTATTGGCCTTTCTGTAGGCAGCTGAAGATCCAGCTGAACCTCTGAGCAATTCCTGCAGAATTGAGTTAACTGCTAGTGTTGAGCTTGATTTTCCAGAGGTTTCCATCTGCTTAGACTCCAAGGTAGAAAAATGCGAATTGGAACCATTGTCATCCTGATCAAATTATTTCATGTGAAGGATACTCGTCATCATCCCATTCATGTGGAAGAATACCAAATCCATCTGGGATATGCTCTGCCTCTCATACTTGATCAAGGGCTTGATGAAAGGTGTTGTAAAGAGTAGCAGAGCAAAAAGGACTGTCATGTTTTGGGACATGGACAGGCTTATGGTGAAAATGGGCATCATGATCTGCAGCGATAAGCTGGGGAAGCTCTTGTAGATCTTCTGTACCAATGTCCTCTGCATCATTAATATCTTCCCATTCCTCTTCTGATTCTTCATCATCCAATTCTCCATCAGTAGATCCAGAAGCTGAGTATACCTCATCTGAGGGATGACCTGCTCCAGTTTGATGGGGTGCATGATGAATAGGCCTTCCTGCAGTTCCATAGTATTGTCTGATGATATCAGGATGGACTCCTTCACAATCATCAGCATATAGTCCATGCTTGAGCTGGCCCATAAGCCTCATATCCTGATAGATACAAAATCAAAATCAATTTATTTAGCTGGCTGTGTCTGAGCTCTTAGATGACATACATTTGGGCTCTGATCATGTCCTTCTCCAGAGATAGGGTGTACATTCCATTCAGCTTGAAATGTGTTGCAGTCAGACTCGATCTGTCTGAGGAACAGCTCATGTAATAGCCAAAGATGCTGGGCATTAGATACATCGAGTCCATGAAGCCTCTCAAGCCAGTAGAAAAATGCATGCCACATGTGAGCAAATTGAGTGCTGACCTCAACCCAGGATCATTCAATCCTGCTGTTGTGAGTTGATCTAGCAAGCAGCAGATTTTAGAACAACTAATGTAAGCAATTAAAGTGTGGTTACTTATGATCCCCACATAAAGCTTGCACAGTTAGGCCCTCTAGTCATGATCATATAAACTGATACCTTCTTGTTTTCTCCACTTCTATCACCTCATACTCTTGAAGGTGTACCACAGAGAGTGACTGCATTCAAAAACACCTCAAGCACTGTGGATGCACTATTGCTTGTGCAGGATGAATGGCAACCATCTAAAAGTCAATATCTATCAGGTATGGGTGGCTAGTCAAGAATAATAGCCTACTGTGCGACAATACCCATCAATGATACCATGGATTACAACACCCCAATGAATCAGCTTATGGTGACCATCCATGTGCCACAGAGCATTTGGCTGTGAAACCTTGTACTATTGCCCTTGAATCATAGTGCGTTGTCGGAGGACAGTTCCTAAGGGATCAACATGGTGGATAGAGGCAGTAATATGCTGCTGCTGTATCCACAAGCCCAGCTGTCATAGATGGCCAGTAAGATAGCAAACTCCAGAATTTGGTTTCATCTGATGAAACTCCCAAACAGCATGATCCAGGTCAGCATCTGAGATTAAGCTATACTTGTAACTAACATTGTTCTGCTTCAAGTAGGAGCACAAAGTATTATGGTGAATACCCATGACTCATGCAAGTTTGGTTTGTTGTAGATGGTGACCAGGAGAGGCAAATTCATGCAACAACTGAACATTTGGCACCTTACATGGTCTCCCTGGTTTTCTGGTGTGTTCAGTAGTGATTGGCTGTGGAACTGAAATATTCGATGTTTCACTGGCAAAGGACTAGATATTAGAACTACTGCAGTAAATATGGTAGGCTTACCCTCCTTGTGCTGTTGTTTCAGCCTGCTGCAGCTGCTTCAGTAGCATTCCAAGTCTTGCTGTGACTTGAAGAACCCAGGACATAGAAATGCCCTCTACTGAAGAAGAATTCTCCAGTGCACATAGTAGTGGTATGGCATTATTGGCAATGGCCTCAGCATGAAAATGTATGTGGTGCAGTTCGCTGCAAGTCTGGAGTGCTTGTAATGCATGATGATAGATATAGAACAGAGTGTCATGGGCTTGATGCAGATGATCAGGCCAGACACCTGAGCCATCAATAGGTTGTGGTAATGGAGGTAGATCCATTGTAGCTTGAGTCAGGTTAACACAGCACTTTGACCAATATTTGTTATGTAATCATCCAAGTGTTTACTGTTGTTGATTTGGTCAATCCATGGTGGGTGAGACAGTATGAAGTTCATCTGGCCATTATACAAGCCCACCTAGTACTATCTGAAGCTCTTATCCACCATAGATGTTGATCAGAGATTAGTTCCTCACAGGCATGGTGAGTTTTGGTTCAGAGATGGAAACATTGTCTTTCAAGTAAGTTCTAAAGTGAATGTCTCTCAAGTTTTGCTCAATTTCTGGCTGGTTCTGGATTACTTCTACCACAGGCTAGCAATACCTTATTTTGTGTACATCGAGGTGTACTTGTTCAGCATTCTCCTGCTTTGGAAGCAATTTTGGCTATGCCATCAGGTTATGATACTGATGGTACAGAGCAGCTTCCCATTGTCCTACATCAGATCTCAGAGGAGGACTTTACATATTTTCTCAACTGGGTTTACCACATGTATGTGTAGCCATGATATAGATTGTATATTATAGAGTGGCTTAATTGGTGTGTTCTAGCAGCTCGATTCCTCCACCACTTGAGGAACAATTGCTTGTTGCTATCCTTAAGGTTTCGCACCTGTGAATGATGAGCAATAGCATCAAGTTCGCTATTGATGGGCTGGAAAACCTCGCCCTGCAGCCTACTCGCAGACTGGAACTTGCTCAGTTATATTCCATACCCCAGTGGATCACTCCAGCAATCTGTGAGATCATATCGCTGTCACTTGTGAACACTACCAATACTGAGGCTGCTCAGATGGGATTCAAAGTATATACAATTATTGCTCAGGCAACAGAGGTGATAGAGCAAAAATGACGAGCATTGGCAGCTTACCCACCCTCACTCCTTGTTTCACTATCTTTCAGCTGCTTGACTCACTTACATAGCCGGTGCAAGGAGGCATGGTTGGGATTCTGGTGGAAGAAAGTAGCTCATGTGATCCTCCACCCAACAAACCCACTCCCACTGGCACAGACCCTCCAACTCATCATCGAGGCCTCATTACCTGATGGTATGAATATTGCATGCAGACAAGCTATGGTTGATGCAATGATAGAATTAGATGGGCTTGAGGTTGAGGAGAGGATTATCAAGGGGGTCATAAGAGCAGTCACTTCATATTTCAGCTCAAAACTGTGGGTGTGACAGTAGGTTGTTGCATAGAAGCCAGGATTTCATGTCAAAAAATCAAAAAAGCATAAATGTAAAATTGCGAAAATGGTCAGCCATTCTGCTGCTGACCACTACACTTTCAACCACCACCATGGCCTCACAATCAAGAAATCCTACCCATCTGAGACAATGTATGTGATCTTTTACCATCATTATCTAGGCTAATATACTGGTGGTGCATAGACTTTGAGCATCTAGCTGGAAGTACATGCTTTATGTATGCACTTAAGATTAGATCAGATCTTGATAAGGATCTTCTTGCTTTTGGGGATGATCCAGGCCTTGCAAAATCTGTAAGTATGTTTCTATTACAATATCTATGCTAAGATCTGAGTGTTTGTATATCCAGGCTAGTCATCTGCAGCTCCTGGCTACCAAGAATGCTGCATTGGTGCCAGAATCTCTCAAGGAGGCTCTCAGTGAGTATTCCCTCCATCACCACAGAAAGGGGAATGTGGCTCGCTCTAAGAAACAAACCATTGTGAGTGTTCTCTCTGCTGTTGCTGAATTATTTTACACTGTACTTGATAGGCAAAGGCTCTTGGCCTACATGCTACCCCACTGACAGCCCAGTCTCTTGCAGCCACTGGTATGGTCAAAGTGGACATTTGTGATCACTTTGATGACACCAGCTTTAAGCAGGGCACTCTTTTAGTGGACCGTGGCAATGAGGATCTGGTTGACAGTGGGAGTTCCACCCTTTCTGTTCCTGTTGATGGTTCTTGGTATGTGATCGAACCAGATGAAAGCATTATTTTCTTTGATTCCAATGGTATGAATGGTCTTTTTGTCTTTCATGTCTGACTTGTTTAGTATATAGGTTTGGTCTCGCTTGCTGTACTCCATGGGAGGTGTAGCCAGCATCCTGACCTGTTGACTTATGTCAACAATATCATCAATGAGGCTGTCAATGACTGCAAGGGAGTCAGGGTGAGTTTTTTCTCATCTCAATTCAGTATATGTTTCTGACAGGTTGGATAGCCTACTCATGGGGGGGAGCTGATTCAGTTTGGCTGGAATGCAGGTCCCTGCCATGCATGTGTCTTTGGTCTAGTGAATAACCTTACCAATAAGAGGCTTTTGATGACTGCAAGGCAGGAGAAGGACTCTCATGCTTTAGGAATTTTTGCTTTGAGCTGGAATTTGCTGGTAGCTAGTCTCCCTGCTGAGGTCAGTGCATCCTGTATTGAGGCAATTGATGGGGCAGGCCTGCCTTCCATGACCATCAAAGGTGATGGCTCAGGTGAGTGTCTTACATGTAATCTCCATGCTATGATAGGGACTCATATATGATACCTAGACTCTGGGTATACCCTGGACTTACCTAATGGTCCTCTCTGCTTTTCAACAGCTAAGCGGGCTCCCTCTGAGGGATACATCTCTCAAAACTACAAATTGTAAGTGTGTTGCATCTCATTAGAGTTGCTCTTGATGTCACCTCTAGCCCCATTCACACTGACCAACTCTATGCCCCATATGCAATGAACTGGGTTACTCTTCATAGTATCATGGATCCAGATCAATGCCAGCTTCACAGTGATTGTAGTTCTGGTGGGAATTATGTTGATGTCTCACTCAGGGTGGTGGTGAAATGTGCCACTGACACAGTCATGGTAAGTTTGTCTCTCTTTGTGATTCAATATTTTTATTGATAACATGTGTGACAGAGCATGCAACCCAAGTTCAAGCATGGTACAACCCTCACTTGAGAGGGTGTCTGCAGGCAAGGAACTGCAATCAATTTCTCAAGGCAATTGCAATTGAAGGTGATGTTAAAGCAATGGTGACTCAACTTGTAGAGGAGAAAAAGTGAAATTATGGATTGTATCAAGTAGTCTTCTAGTTGCATACAAACCATTTGGAATCGCACTTTTTTTTTCGGGGGTGACATAATATTTTTCTTGGGGCAACACTATTTTTTTTTTGGGGGGGCACACATTTTTTTGGGGGGACACACATTTTCTCAGTGGTCACACATTTTTGTTTCGGGGCGACACAAATAATATTTGTGCAGATTTAACAGCATACAATACAATGTATAAAAGGGTGTTCCCAATGTTTTATGATCATATTAATTGATTAGAGATGGTTTCAAAGTCATTTTGGCCTATGTGAATTGTGATGTGTCAACTTGCCTGATACCCCCACACAAAGATCGATTTTTCTAGACCTCCCATGACTTGCCAGCCCTCCAGGAGTATTCTCCCTGGGGGTTTTTGATCCCTCTGAACATGATGGTCAAGCCAGATTTGCCAGAAAAAATCATGTTCTTGAGATATGCAAGGTCTCCCTCCCCCTCCTATAGCATATATCTTGATATTATGTAAATACTGATATATCAAAGGGAGTTCCTAGTGTTTTATGATCACATAAATTGATTGGAGATGGTCCCAGAGTATTTCCAGCATGTCTCAATAGAGATTATGTCAGTTTTCCTGGTACTCCCCACAAAGATCAATTTTTACAGACTTCCCATGACTTGCCAGTCATATAGGAATATGTTTTATGGGGGCTCCTGACCTGTCTGATCACGATGGTGTAGTCTGTTTTCCCTGGAAAAATCATGTTCTTGAGATATGCAAGGTCCTCCTCCCCCCTCCTGCCTCATATATCTTGCTGTGCTTTGTTTTAACTTGAGGCTGATACTAAAAATGGCTGTCCTGGGGTTTATGAAGTGTAGGAATCGATTGGTAATGGTCCTGGACCATATGGAAGACATCCATACTGAATTAATATTACAATACAGCAGATAGGTCAAAAAGTCAGTATTTTGACCATATCTCCACAACCCAACCACTGATTTCTTTAATTCTTGGCTCATATAAATCCTGGAAGTACCCTCCACGATATGTACCAGCCCAGAAAAAGAAGTTTTTCAAAAGTTTGAAACCTATTTCTGTTATGACCATATAAATTTTTTGAATCACACAATTGCACATATACTACAGTACACTACTAATCTCACACTGACAAAAAGAAAACAACAGAGGCATAGGAATGGGACAATGGAAAAAGATGGTGAATGCCCATACAGGTGAGAAACCACCCAACATAGTCCAATGGTTGCTCCAGAATGTGATAATGATGCTAGCCAACAGACAATCAGATGGCACCATCATTGATGGCAAATGCCCATAGAGATGAGGGGCTGCCCAACACAGTCCAAGGTTTGCATATGGATGACAAGAGTTGAATAAAGAAGGGGGAGGTGGCCACCATCATCGACAGCAAACACCCATAGAGGTGCAAAACCACCCATGAAGGTAATGGTAAGGAAGCAAGAATGAAATTTGCCAAAGAGCAGTATATAAACTTCATGTCATGTGACATTCTCATGCCACAGCAATAACAATTGGAGTTTGATTAGTAGAGGGCTGTTTGACATTGGCAAAAGTTCTGTGACCACACCAGCATGTGTGTTGATGGCCTCAACCAACTTTCCAATGACGATGGTGTTAACGTTTATGATCTTCATCCAAATTATTATACATTTCTCATCCTGAAGCGCATATTCAAAAAAATGAGAATCTGCCAGAGGTGTCAGTTCAGGGATGAGGAGTGAGTAGCAGAACTAACAGAATCCTTTATGTCGCAGGACAAGGGTAAAGTGAATGAACAGGGGTAAAAAAACAGGACCCTTCACATGGCATGCTGGAAAATATCAATGTAATGTTGTGAGTATCACAACAACTGCCAAAGCCTGACACTTACGCTAATAAAAATTGTAGATATTAAGGTTCCTGGCTGCCATCAATGAAGTCGTGGATGCCCAACCACCTCCTCGCTTCACCATTCAGGTGAAAGATGATCCAAAACAGCTGCCTGAAAAGCAAATCGAAAATCGAGTACATCGATTGGTGGAATTAGCAACATGGCTCGCAAAGGAAGAAAACAAGAAACACGACTCACCCAGTACAGTTGCTGTGCATGAGGAGATCCAAAGGATCCTGAGGAAATGGAGGCAGGCTAGAAGTGGGTCAAAAAACAGAAGAGGCTGATTGCCTCAATGAAGCGTGTGAATGTTGAGGAGATGGAGGTGAAGACAAGGGAAAGTGAAATGAAGAAGGGTAAATGCAAATCAAAGATCATGAGCAACAAAGTGAAAGGACAAGAGAGTTAGGGTTATTATCTAAATATCCTTATGGTTTGTTCCCTGCCTGCAATTGGTTTGAGACTGTCGCACAAGAGTTATGACAATTTGTAAACTTACACAGTCAAATAAGTTGGTAATCCATAGATCTTTTTGGTGGATGTTTGAGTGCACTGGAAACCATGTCAATGGGCACCCAATCCGCAAGACTGTTAAGAACCATGTTGCTCAAGGGGGAGAGAGACTGACTCAGAGGGGCTTGGCCTCAGCTCGTACGCTGTGCCCCTTACCCAAGTATGTGCCCTTCATTTCATATGAGGTCCGATGATGGTCCAATGAAGTCCAGAGGACTTCCGGAGGCTGGCTACTCTGCTGGAGAGCACTAGAGAACTTCCGGAGGAGCGTGGGAAATGTCCAGAGGAACACAGGAAGTGCTCAGGAGAGTTCCCACTGCAAGGTAATACTTCTACAGGAAACAGGATGGAAGGATAGGAGGTCCAAAGGTCCAGAGGACAGGAGGACAGGAGGATAGGATGTCTGAGGGTTAGGAGGATGGAACATCCAAAGGACAGGATGCCCAGAGGTACGAGGGACAGGAGGGCCAGAGGTCTGGAAGGAATAGGGGCTACATCGGACGAAGTCCAATGTAGAAGCAAACAGAGGTAGACTACCCTAAGGTAGAGTTGGAGAGACAGGGATTGGACCTAAGTCCAGAAAGAGGGAAAGTGCTGGAAAGGTGGAGCTCCGGCCTAGGGAATCAATCCCTAGGCCTGATGGGTAGGAGAGACTTAGGTGGACCAAAGTCCGAGAGAGGATTGGGCAAGTCTAAGTTGATATTCAGACTAAGGAACTACAGGAGTATCTACAGGGGTTATATACTGAACAGTATCTGAGGGGATCAGTAAGCAAAGGAGCAAGGCTATGTATGAGCATGTGGAAACACATTAGTAAGTAAGTTGGAACATAAGTAAATGAACTCGGAGATAAGGACTTGTACAAGGATCAATAAGCAAGATGGAACAAGAGGTAACTGAAAGCCGGAAGGCAGAGAATGCCTAAATGGGGATAGGCGCAGGATATTGGACAGAGGGTGGGAATAGGTCCGGAGTTAATATCTGGAGGTCCGGAGATCTGGGGATCCGGAAGACAAGGTGGATACAGGACCAGGATATGAGAAGGTGGATAGAGTCTGGAATCTGAGACGAGGTGAAGTCCAAATGTCTTGCTGGATGGAGTGTACATAGGGTGGATGGGACAGGGGGTTATGGTTCAGGCTAGCAGTGGAGATCCGATGGTCTGGAGCTCAGGGGTAAATCTGGAGTGTAGTTGATCCTGCTGAGGTGTGGAGCACACAGCAGAAGGGGATCTGGGAATGAGTTGGATATGAAGTGTGGTCCAGACGTAGGCTCGGAAGGCATGGGAATATGATGGAATGTGGGTCTGGATTGTGGGATATGACAAAGACCAAAATCACTTCCCAAGGGCCCCCTGCAGTGTAGGAGAAGTGGATATTGAATGTCAATGTGCTGGAAATGCATGGGCATTTGTCTCTGGTAATATGACGACTTACTAGAGATCCCGTTGCATTGCAGGAATTCCATCATCGGAGCCCAATTTTCTGCACCATTGCAAACTCATGAGGAATGACATCAAGAACGCCGACTATAAATGAAGCTGTGATTTGAACAGTGACATGATCCCTACATATGAATGAGTACCAGCAGGAAGAGCAAGAGGGTACTATGAACATGTTCCAGAATGCCATTTCACCAGTCGAATGCAAAAGCCACCTGGGATACGGAGGACCAAACATCTTGTTCATATTGGCTGTACCCATCGAGGCTTGATGGTTGATGGTGAGTTGGATGTGAAGCTGCAGACATTGCAAGTGGTCATGGGCAAGAGAGCTTTGACCATTGTGAGCCAGAGTGACAGATATTGTGTGAGATGCGCACATTCAGACATCAGTTCACAGGAATGGCTGGATGCAGTGAGTGGGGAGTTATGCGAGCAATCTGGGACAACAGTGTGGTGTTGGAGGCTCTGTGTCTGGTATTCTATCATGAGAATACCACTCAGATCACCGGAAAACAACTGGAGTGATTGTCAGAAGACAGCGCCACTCTTCAGCCTTCTTGAGTGATTGGTATTCCCCCAGCTGATTTTGGACAATGATAATCACTAAGTCAGCATCAAGGTGTACTGTTACATACTGAAATGATTCTAGCACCGTATTTTTTGCATTTGTACTGTGATACAGACACATACATGGGGTAAAAGCACATACATCTGAGCGCAGAGGCATGTGGACAGGTTTGTGTGACAGGTGAGTTAATGGGAGCTAGCCCAAGTGCATGAGGGCCAGGAATTGTTCGAACAAGTCCATGCAAGTGCGAGTAAGTGCAGGCGAATCACATGTGTTGTTAATGCAGGCGTGACAAAATGAAAACACATAATACAATCATGGAAATCAAAACATACCTGTATGACAGTATCACCCATCATTGCATCAGCTATGTATAAGCGATGTGAGTTAGTATGTAGAGATAGTGTTTGTGCTTACCTAAGATGTGTTTGATACAACATTCAAATGTTACATTCCTGCACCCCTCTGCTTTCAAATCCAACTGCTATCTGTAGTCAGTAACGTGCTGACTTTGACCTCATACCACTATCTATCATGTGCTTCTCTGGATCTAAACATGGCGCTGATGTTGATCTTACACCTACAAAAGCAAGCAAATGAATGCGCCTTCATTTAGAGTCGGTTGAAGGGACAACAATGGTATGTTCAGATTATTGTTAAATATATATCACTAACTACACTGCAGGTACAAAGGACAACTGATGCAACTGCCGTCCATCATCAGCACAAGACTGCACCATGAGGGAGCACACCTACACGCTGCTCGAGACGTTGGAGCGAGTTGAATATCAGGTCGAAGATTTAGAGGTCGATTGGTTCCATGAAAGAGGGGAGCTTGAGGAGGTGCGCATGAGACATCTTGAAGAGGTTGATGAGTTGCAAAGAAAGCATGATGAGGAGCTTGAGAGGCAGCAGGAGTGCATTGATGCATTGGAAGAAGAAGTCCAATTTCAGCAGGCAATGCTGGATGTCCTCAATGACAATGTCAAATGGCTAGAGGTGGACAATGATCGCTACAAGAATGGCATCAAAGGGTTTATTAGCAGAGGCGTTCAAGATGGTATGAACCACAGGGAGACACTTGCATCAATGAGAGACACCATTGTTCAGCTCTTTGACAGCACTAACTTGTAATCTTTGCTGTACACATCACCCTTTCTCCTACAAATGACTGATTGTTTGACATATGTCTTTATCTCATAGTGAAAATGTCATTTGCTACCTGTTGCACCCATTCACCTATGAATGACTTGCATAGAACTTCTTTTACATATTACTGTGACCCTTCCTCTATGAACGACTGATCTCACAAATCATTAATGCTCTGATTGACAAATTCATATAAACACTTTCGTTTCTTTTCTAACATTAATGTTTCATAAATAGAGTACCTATGGCATCAAGTATCTAGTATCTAGTAGTATGGGACTTGTTAAAAGTGAGAAGATTGCCTGGGTGTTTAATCCCAGTGAGAAACGGTCCTAGTCATATCAACAACAAACAATGGAAATATTGTGGCAATATGTGCATAGATTTTGGGAGACAGATGAGACTTGTAGTTGATTTTTAGTGACCCACATAGAGTGAGATATTGCAAGATTGAGCGAGTTCATGTAGCATAGATTCCAGTACATTGTCGTAGCTCTCAATTGACTTTTTGCATATCTGCACATCAATGCAAATCGAGTGAAGTTAATTGTATTGTGAAAATATTACAAATGTGATAAAAAGTGTACTCTATATGATTATACACCTGGACCCCACCTGTGCATCTGGATGGTGTAGTCCAGCTTCTGGGACTTCCTAATACACAGTTCTACAGACCAGCTTGCTGATAATACTTGCAGTGTTGTCTGCATTCTGGGAGTCCTCGACCGAAATATATCATTGTTACATGTGCTCGCCAGACAACTAAACAGTACTTACAATGACGGCTGACTTGTGTCTGTGTTTCAACAGGAATAAAGATCAGTTAAAGTATGTTGTAGGAGGATGGACAGCGACGGTATTGATGGATCATTTCAGGACATGTGTCCGGATGGGAGAGTGGTCAATTCATGGCCCACTAAATGTGTGCAGGTGCTGGGGCAACGTTAGAAATGTTTGGGCAACATAGGACACTGAGCATATGTGCACATACCTTGTTCCATGTGCATCCCTGGATTAGTGTTGTGAAGTGAGTAGTAAGCATTGCTTACATAATGGACATTCATGGATTGAGCACACCAGGCTAGTCGTCTATGTACTGAGTAGACAGTCAGCAACTATCAGTATTTCATATTCATTGGATCACATGTATTGCTCTACCTCAAAGCACAGCCCATCAGATGACCATATGCCTGAGAGGGTGAGTAAATGGATGTGATCTAGTTCCGAATCAGTCAAAGTGCTATCACCAGTAAGTACCAACTAATATGTGTTGTTGACTGCTCTTGTTAATGGATGTATTCATTGGCAGGAGACTGAATCAACCTTGGGAGCGCACTCCCCACAGCCAGAGTCTACTTGGAAGGAACACGCTGTCCAGTTGCAAGAGACACTTCAACAAGTGGAATCCCACGTCGCATATCTCGAGAGCGATCAGGTCCATAGTCATGTGGAGCTTGAAGCAACTATAACAATGCATAAGGCAGAGGTAGAGGAGATAAAAAAGAGATATGAGGAGGACCTTGAGAGATATTGCGACTGTATTGACAATTTGGAAGAGGAAGTACAATATACCACTGCAATACTCGACATCCAGATGGACGACATGGAGCAGCTTGATGGGCTGACAAATACTCAAAGGAAGGAGATAGAGGACCTCATTAGCCTCCACATTCAAGATGAGATGGAGAGGTTCCAGGCTAATGCTATCATCAGAGACAAAATTGTGGACTTAATGGATCACACACTCTTGTAATGTGTCAGTTGGACACATGTGTTTGATATTAAATGTTTCCTGCACCACTAACTGTTACTGTACAATACTCCTCATAACTGAGTTCAAACACATGTAATCCATATCTAGCCATCCCAATATCATTTTTCGAGTTCATACAGTGCTTTTATTGAAGCATGAACATTAGTCATCAGCTCACCAGATCTTGCTCGTTGACTGTCACTCATGGGCGCTTATTACAATTAACAGATACAATGAAACTTCCAATAAACATAAAACTAACCAAGTGTCTCTGTTGTTGCTGAGACCCTGCTGAGTACCAGTGATCAGATCCATGTCACGCACATCAACATTAACATCAATATCCCTGAGTGTATGTCCATTGCATAACTACCACTATAACCCAGCTTGAGTCTGACAATGGCGATGATGCCCACAACTGTATTAGAGTCCACAATGATGATGTGGACACAGAGAATGGTATGTCCCACCTCAGGCCATAGTAAAGATTTCTGACCTTATTTATCAACAATCTAACATCAAAAATGTATGTCACACGCTTGAATACTCACCATCGCATCAACCATCACCATTCGATATCAGTGTATTTCATGGCTATAAGCAACAACACAAGTATGTATGATCATTCAGGATGTTCCTGAATGAATGCTCACTCATTCCTTTGACATGCCGCAATTGTGGTTCTTTTCCATGACTAGTCAGAATCAACTGCAACTGCAACATCAATATATTCTCAATTTGGTGCCTTACATTTGTTTTGACACCATGCCATGCACAGGTGGAAAGCCTCCAGGGCCTATGACACCAACATCTGGTCACTGTATGTCCTGCGATACATTCAGTCCATCTCCACACACTGATTGACTGCTGATGGATCTATAAAGTAGGATGTGATGGGTGGGAATTGTCTCGCTAGCTCACGTGGCTTTCACTAAGGAGTGCTTAGCTCAGTTATTTCAGTTAGTTCACTTAATTTCTTTTTGGAAATCTCATGTGGTTTTGTCACATGTTTTTGAGCGCCGACTTAATACTGTTGCCCATTTGAGTGTGGCACATGTCAATAAATAATTGATGAGAAATTGAATGAGAGAACAGGGGAATGGGGGAATGGGCCAAAGGTGTGAGCGCAGTGAGCACTTTTGGTCCATTCCCCCATTCCCCTGTTCTCTCATTCAATTTCTCATCAATTATTTATTGCACATGCTAGGATGTAGCCAAGGCCAGGAAGCCAAAAAGGAGCGCGAAGTGCTCCATTTGCTTCCTGTGCCGAAGGCACAATGGGTGTGAAGCTAGTAATAGATGTAGCAGATGATACTGCAATGCCGTTTTCCTCCATCCTTGAGGATCTTATCATTGCAGAATATGGGTCATTGATGGATGGAATGGATCCCGACAATGCAGGCAATCCACATGCCTTGGCAGCCCATATGCGCATGTGCCAGCGCATGGACATCTGCGCTAAGGGCCTCCACAACATTCTTGCAGAGTCATTCAGCTTGCTTGCCACACCAACGATGCCAATGGATGGGCTACCCCTGCATGAAGACACCAGGAGCAAGCTACATGAGGATGCTATATTAAGCCAGGAGAGGCAGAGATGCACTGCATTAGCACAAGCAATCTACAGTGCAAAGTCAGACTTGCAGATGGTCTGGAGGATTGTGGAGCTGGCATGAGCACTCAGACTTGAAGTGCAGCATGTGAAGAATGATTGTGACACTTGGGACGATGACAATTCGGATGGACCAAGGAAGGCATATGTCAGCCATCAAATGGACATGATTTTGGATCTCACAAGTCAACTGATCGTTAAGAGTGGGGCAATTCTGAGGCACTGTCATATGGAGTTCTACACCAAGGAGCAGGTACAATTGTGGAAGGGGAGAGCAGACAACATGGAATCATGTGTGTGGGCAGTTGTCAATTTATGTTGTTGGTCATTGGAAGAGTTCAATGAGGTCCTAATAGATTCATTGTCCTGGTAGTTAGCAATGTGAGATGTGATTTCACCATCTGTGTTTGATACACCTGGCATTTGGAATACTTTACGGTTGAATATCTGAGCATGCCATCATGGTTGGCGAATGTTTGCTACATGGATGGTCCATCTCCTGATGGATGCAAGATGTTCTGGCTCACTGGTCAGCAACTCTATATTACCACAGGGGGGGATATGTTCACTGTTCATCCAATTGATTCAAGTTGAGTGAAAATAATTAAACTTGGAAAAACACTGGGGCTTCCAAGATGACACACATCCCAGGACTCAGGAAATGATGGACAAATGTGGACTAGTGAAATATATTGACAATGACTACACAGAAACCAGATGCAAAGATTCAAGTATCTACACATACTACAGTGTTAGTGCCCATCCATGTATGGGCACTGCAGAAAAAGGCAGATTATGTATGGGATGCAAACATTGTTGTATTGATCACTGCATGGACTAGACTATCAAATACATTGATCGCAGTGGAAGAAGTGTGAAAATAAGAAGCAGAGTGCGTGCAAGAAGACAGATCAATACGGTCACTGTCATCAACAGTACATGCCCATAGAGGCAAGAAAACCACCAGAAATAGTCCAAGATATGAAGTAGAGTACACAAAAAAGGACAGAGTCAGATGGTCACCATCATTGACAGTACACGCCCATAGAGATGAGAAAACCAATTGACATAGCCCAAGGAGAAGGAAGATGTAAAGTAGAGTACGTGAAAGAGGACAGAGTCAGATGGTCACTGTCATCGACAGTACATGCCCATAGAGACAAGAAAACCAATTGACATAGCCCAAGGAGAAGGAAGATGTGAAGTAGAGCACGCAAAAGAGGACAGAGCCAGATGGTCACTGTCATCAACAGTACACACCCATAGAGGCGAGAAAACCACCAATGGAAGGTAATGGTACAAAAGGAAGAAAGAAATTTGCAAAAGGCAAATATATCAACTTGACATCACATGACGCTCCCATGCCACACCGACAGGAATTACAAACTCATTTCTCAGGCATGAGTTAACAGGTCATGTGATGCCAAACGTCAATGTAACTCAAGCTCCCACTGCCAGTAGTGTTGCTAGTGAACTGAATGGATAGCAGTGTATGCGTCAATCCTCACAGTCTATCAATAATCTTGAATGCCGCAAATTTTCGGAGTAATGACTCTACCTTGGTCATGATAGCATCAGTGACAAAGATATACCTCATCACACAAAAATGACACTGATGATCCTTGAAGATTATCAATGAAAACATTTCAAAATTATTGATGACATGAAGGTTAGCTCCCTGGCAATTCAATTCTTGAAAGCTTGGTTAAAACTCACTGATCTTCGATATATTTGAAATGATGTACAATGCTAGAGTCGACATAACAGGAATGAAAGACTGCACGCCCTATAGGTGCATCATCTGTTGAAACCATAGAAGTAGCTCAACATGATCGATCTCAGAACCTGGGTCAAACTGGTCGCCAGTGTATAGGATATTGCCGGTGTGCACCTGCTTTGTGATGCCAAAATGCTGATAGATGATGTCAGCAATATCTCTGGTCGGTGGTGCAGTCTTGGTATCCTCTGCGCACTGTGCACTACTGCCCTTCGCACAGTATTGTTGTCCCTTTGTTGCCATCATGCACAGACTAAGAAGTGGTCTCTTGTAAAGGACTGATGGCTAGTGAAGCTCAATTGCAACACATGGAACAGATTCACTGACCTATCCTGGGTGAAAGATAGGGAATAATGCATGTTCCATGTCTTGGTTGGTGGTTGTGGTCGCAGATTCAGTGTCGATGAACCATGACAGTTCAGTGAGATGCATGCACGAATAATGGTAGAAGTGAGCTCTGGTGCTAAATGATGGCACTGGCATATAGACCACATGCACAATGCCAGGAGGAAGTATCCTGATATGTTAAAATGTCAATGCAACATGGGATAGATGACCCAAGACTTACAACATGTCTCCTGGCATAAGCATGATGACCTCCACATCACAGTTCTTCTGAATCCATGTGATATTCCTGGTATAATCTGCAAGTTTGACAGAGAGGTTCCACAGTTGAATATGATCGCTCCTTCCACTTCTCAACCAGAAAATGACCCAGAACTTGATACCAACCTCCATCCTAAGCCACATCAGTGTCCACTCTGCGTCATGATGCGGATATGTTAAGAAGCCTGCATGATGAAGCAGTCCCCATCCTTTGGTGGTAAAATTCTCCAGATGGACCTTGGATATTATTGGCACACAGGTGCACGTTTGGTTCCACCCATGAATGATGCCATGATCAAGATTTCTAAGGCAAAGCATTAGCACTGAGATCATCATTGCACGAGATTGTTAAAGATACTTTAATTGGTCTGGCATCGAAATCTGTGCAAGAGGTATGTTGATGATGCATTGGATCTTCATTAGATCATTCAGTGAGTCAAAAAAGGATTTGATGGTGCTAAATATCTGAGGCTTAGCATGATTGTGGCATTGCACCTTAACATCTATAATACATCTGAATAATGTCTGTGATTGAAATGCATGTGGACGGTATACCATGGACTTGCATGGGCCTAAGTGGTGAAATCCCAAACTCCACATCGAGGTAGTGCAAGTCAAATTGATTGCACGATGATGTGAATGGTACTCTGGTGATTTTCATGCATTTATTGATTGACAGAGATTTAGAAATGATGTTCATGACGTCTGAGGTTGATAATGAATGACTGGCGAGGTGATGGACATGTTGAGAATGGACATCGGATGTTGGCAATTGTGCCATGTACTTGATCAGCAGGATATTGACTTCATCACATAAGTTCACATCATCACCATCGAAAATCGTGGGAAGGACAGTCTTATACCCATTTCTCCATGTGATGGATGGGCTTGTTTGTGGTACCTGTGCTCCAATGACACCGATGGTTAAATCAAGATAGTTTTTGGATGACATTATGGTCATTGAACAATGACAGCAATATGATGGAACTGGAAAGGCTTGCAACACTGGGTTTAAGGCAGGCTTTTCAGATCACATGGTGAACAACTCGCACACTACAACGGACAATCTTGGAGCATGCTATCAGGCATGAGCACATTGCTCAAATTAGCTTATCATGTATGTCAAGTCAGTATTTCTGCCCTTAGATCACAGTCGTGATCCCTGGTAGTCTCACACATGCTTAGAATGTTCAAGACTGTATGACCTTGTGCATCAATTTATTTTGTACAACTAACAGTGATATTCAGGTGTGTGTCGTCCCAACAGTGATTGCCCTTTTGTAATACACAGAATGCATCATGTCATGGAGACACGGGAGTCATCATGCAGAACCATTTCTATCTGAATAATTACATCATGTCCACAGACATGTCCATTCACTCACTTCACAAGTATCTTGAGGGGTGGCATGAGTGACAGTCTGTGTAACATCTTTCTCGCCATCTGTGACAGGTCCGACAACCAAATCAGTGTCACATTGCATGCTTTCTTCATGCAAGAAGTCCCCAGTCAGCGGCAGAAGTGCAATTGGTGACAGTTTTGGTGGACTATGTCTGAAATGCGGATGCTTAGGTGATTCACTGTCAGGGATGAGGATTACTGGGCTTGATGGGTGGGTGCCAATGTGACATGTCAATGGAGAGGTTGGTCACTCAATCTCTTCACAATTGCCATCCTGTGGAATTGGTCTCACATGATGCACATCTGACAATATTGACATCTGTTGTTTGCCATCAGGATTATGATGATCATCTGCTGTGTTGGCATTCCATGCCTCCAGGAGCACGGATTCGTCATCCCACGGACTACTGGCATTGGAAATCAATGACAAGTGAGGGACCACTGGAGACATGATGAAACCAGATTCATCAATATCAGTTGATGACAGGACAGGTGACAGAGATTGGGCCAAGATTTCTTGACAGTTCTTGCAACGCTTTGCAGGACCTCTACCACCATCCTTCTAATATAAATCAATTTCAATGCCAGCAATTGTGCAAGAATGACTGACCTTCAGTGGGGACACTTGAGAAGATGTTCTCTTCTGCTTTGGATATTTTGAATTGCCCACATGAGTTCCAGGTTTGTCTGAAGTGGAACCTTCTCCAATGATCATGCAATCCAATGCATCTATGACTTCAACCTCATTGCCATCAAGTGATCCATCTGCATCATCGTCGGTAATGTCTGTGAATCCTGACCATGGAGCCATTATTTCATCGGGTTTTAGTGCTAGCCATGGAATGTCCATGTCCGATAACATCCTGTTACATTATCAGCTTCAGATCCTCAAACATATCAATGCTTACTGTGCTTCAACTGCTGGTGGGGAGTTACATGGCAAAATTTGTGGGTTACTGCAGCTCACTTCCAAGCAACTCATGGCTTTGCCAAGTGCATGGAATAGATGACACAGGTACCGAGGACTCATTTCCATGTGTGCAATTGCAGTGTACAATCGCTCCATCCCCATGGCCTCAAAGAAATGATCATTGCTGATCTCATCCATCAGCCATGGATTTTGCAGAATGATAAGTCCATCAACCAAAGCATGCATGTTTAGGTTCATCATCTGACGAAACCAAATGAGCATCCAGGTTCCGAGATTCAAGAACACATGCAAGTTTCCTTTCTCAAATACAATCCTTGTCCAATATTCCCAGTCATCGTGAAGGCTTGGCAGCAGGACGTTTTCTAACCCTTCCTCATCTTGACCATGTGAAGACCAATTGTTCACATCTGGCAGCTGGACAGATCACTGGATCAGTATGTCAAAGTGCGACCAAGTCAGTAGATGACTCACTTCAACTGTCGGAGGATCAGAATGATATCCTGTGGATGATCCTGCCTCATCATCCTCCAACTCGATTACAATGGGTGGTGAAGGCGCCTTCTGCTTTCCATATACCTTGCACACCCTCAGTTTGTGCAATCGTCGTCCTCCCTTGGAATTCTTCTTCAAATGTACATTGCTTTCAAAGCAAGATGCAACTTCATCAGTGTGGCTCTAACATGATGAATCAGTCACCAAGCCACACTGTAAGTTGTATTCAAACCTTGACATCAACATCAATGACATCTTTCCTTGGCTTACTGCTCCCTTGGGCGATCACTGATATCCATCTTTGTTCAACCTGCCAGGCCTGGAGCCCAGCTCAGTCTTCTGCAATACAGTGCTGTCACCAGAGCCTAGATCAATGTCTATCACCTGCGATAATGACTGTGACATCACAGAATGTTGTTTGGTGGTATTTGCAGTCTCTTCTGAGTGCATCAACTCTATGTCAACATCACCTTCACTGTTCACCACCTGCACTGATTCGTCAGTGGTTGTGTTCTTAATGATGGTAGATATGGTGTCATCTTCTGAATGCTCATGTTCAAATGACCCCCTGCACATGTTGTTGCTGTCAGAACAGAATGCATCATGCATTTGTTTCCCTACGACTGCGACATATACATGGTTTGTGTAAAGATAGATTTAACTTGTACAACTATGCAAGACTTACATTGCTGAACCGCTTTCAATCCCTTCTTCTCCCTGAAATGAGTCCAGGTGCGCTTAATGTCCTTGAGGGCTGTGATCTGCATCTCCTCAGTGAATGAGCTATCATGCAATGCAAGAGCAATGTGATAGTTGAGATACACTGAACACCACTTCAAGGTAGAGCTTGATGCATCAGCCTTCGCCTTGCCATGGAATGCTGAGATAACATCTTTGAAATATTTGACTAACAACATGTAGAATGTGACAGTCGCATTAACGCCATCAGACTTTGGAAGTTTTCTTAGCACTGTAATGATTTGTTGATACATGCAAAATTGATGGATTATGAGCCAAATTTGATCAAGGCATTTTGGGGATACTTTGACCTGAAATGTGTCTTCTGTGATGTGCATTAATCCCATGAATCAGTGTGGGACACTTACCTTTTCAGTCACACTGCCTATTTTCAACATATGGATGTTATCCTCCACATCCAAAGACACAGTGTGAGACAAAAGGACCTTGATTCTCTTCGAATCATGAGATTTTATTTCCAAGACAATTGGTGGTGGTGTTACAGATGACATCTTGAAGTAATTCTTTACTGACAATGTCTTAAAGTTGTTGATCTTAGTGTTGTGTTCATGCATTCAGAGTTTATTCCTCAGTGATCTGGATATGGTGTTATATTCCCACAGTTCAATAATCAACAACACCTGTGTTAGGTGTGTGAAATCAGCAAATTACCCTTCACCAAAACAACCAATATTGAGCTTTATTCATGGCAGTTCTGAAACCCACACATTTTCCTCAAGCAAAACCAAAGGGCCATCCAGCCACATCTGCATCCACATCAGTGTCCATGTCTGCATCTGTGTCAGCATCTGCACAGCATCTGTGGCGTGTCCTCACCAGCCATCAGTGCAGAATCGTGCTCACAGGACAGATGTGCTGCCTGTGCCTGTAGCAAACACGTGTCTGAAGTGCAAGAGACAAAGACCTGCCAGATACGATTCCCATTCACTAAATGCACCCTATGTCAAACTCACTCTGATTCTGGAAGATGATTTAAACGCCATGGATATCAATGAAGTCAATGAGACCAAGTCACAAAAGTCTCAGGCTGCTGACATGATTAAAGATCCAATCATTGTATGTTCCTACTTTCATTGAATTGATTAAAAAATCATTGACATATCTTAAGTGCTGTATTTATTGCCATGACATCAGATCTTATATCTGGAGATGTCAGGCTGAAGGGTGTGGAAACCCAGTGTGTAGTCAGCTTGGGTGAATGTGATCACAGGTACCTGGATATATGGCCTGATCCAGAGACTGGTAACACAAGTGTGACTCAGAAGATGTTCCTATGCCCTCAGTGCCATTGCGATAAAGGATTGGCAATGACTGTGAGTCGATCAACCTCATACAGCATGAAGCAGTCTTGAATGCCAGATTCAAATAGTATAGGATTCAAGGATACTCCATGCAACAAGATTTTCTTTATTGCAACTATTTCCCACTGCTCACAATCTTCTTGTTACCAACCACCCCACATAATTTTCCTCGTCAAATTGGCAAGGTCAACAGCGACAGAAACTCCAGGTCAAAGTTAATATCACAATACAGGGATGGTAGGCCTGCCTTCACATTTTTATGCAGCTGACGCCCAAGAGTCGCAATGCATTCCTCATTAAACCACTGGTGGCATGTCCTGCAGTATCGCTGGAGGGTCATTGGCAAGTGAAATGCAGGATCACATTGAGTGCATGCACACTTGGTGGCTATCTGGGAGTTCTACATATGTTTATCAGCTGTCAGCACAGATACAAGCAGAGAGATATTTGCATACATGGATGTTAACTGCTTTCGTGTACACCATTTTATAATCCCTTGAGAATTTGATATCAATGGTCCATCTATTGTACAGTGTCCCTATTGGTATTTGAGGCTGCACTAAATCACCTTCATTGTATGGCAGGATGGTTGCGTGATCTACAAAGCATGGACAGATGTCAATCAACTGACTTAAATATGAAACCATCTCTAGGTACCTACCCTCGACACAGCACATGTCCACTACAGTTATAAGATCACTGAGGATGAGCTCATATTCACCAACACACGCTGTGAGACTAAGTATACAAGAAGGCATCAGAATGATGTCAGTGGTAAATTAAAATCAACAACGTACTCAACATCCTCGTCTTCCAAGTCAACCTTGCAATAGTACCACTGTATTTTAAGCCATACATCCTACAATAGAATATTTAGGTGAGTCACAACTGGCGAGACATTTAAAATGTACTGCACTTGCCTGGACCCACCTGCCAGCCTTGAGATAGATATCAACCACCTTACCATACCAATAGGACATCGATAGCAGACTCCCATCTTGCAGCTGAACTGCTCATTTATCTAGTGGATAGATTGAGACACTGACATAACCATGTGAGGATCACAGTGAAAATGCACAGGAACATTCATACTCCTCTCCTACTTGAATCACCATACTACAATTCGCATCATTATGATTTGAAGTGTCATCAGCTTTATATATCCCTGGACATCAAGATTAATATAAACATAAATATGAATCTACAACATCCGAAGGACCACAAGAGGGAGCCTATGTCAACTTACATTCCAACAATGTGCATTGCCTCAATCTATGGAGATGAGGATGATCATGGTGCATCAGTGTCAACTTTCTTCTTCCATTTGTGTGGGATGCATAACTTGTGATCAATGGTCTGCGGGGCATGAAAGGTTAAGTGGGAGCAAAAATTCCACAAAGAACATCAAGGGTCAAATGAAATAAGTACCATCAAGCAGAGCCTTTTGAATATCCTCCAAAAACGTGTCAATCTGACAAACAGATCAAGAAAAAACATTATGCTTAGACTTATGGGGTAGAGGGCTGTTCTTATGGCATCGCAGGAAGTGTTACCTAAATGAATGAGATCCGCCCACAACTCGTAAAATGCTACAAGTTCCATGCCATTGAACCGAAACCTTAAGATGCCTGAAAAGTCCAGAGGCTATGCCAGGACAGCCTGTTGACCTGAGACAATCAGCAGGGTTTTTTTTCATCAGTAATCAGTTAGGCAGTCCATCATGGATGTAGTTCAATTGATTGTATCACATGGATATTTCTATGGGCCTTTGGACCAAATATAATTACAATTTTACTAGTGTGCATTCCCTCACTCACATGACAGCATACTTCATACGATGGATGATGAGGATTCACTTGACATTCTGCAGCAGATCATTAAATTGAACATCCTGGATCCAGAACCACACTGATCAAAAATACCAGGAGCTACTGGTCATTTACATGAGAGTGTGTCTATGGTTGGACAAAATGATAATGTGATTGTCAATGTTAGAGCACTATCGACAGACACTCAGTCATGGAAGACTGTGCATGAGGGGAACGATGAGTTCAAAAAGCCAAAACAAAAGTGAGGAAGGCCATGAAAGCGGGTTGGACAGCACCATGAGTACATGCACTGAACCCCTATGTAAATGCAAAGGCAACATTCAAACTCTTCCTCAGGGAGCAAGGTGGCAACAATGCTACCAACTGATGCACCAGCTCAGAGGATCCAGCATTTAAATCCACGGGTCATCCATGCCACAATCAGCCCAGTGCCCAAGCATGTCCCACCCAGAGTTGATGTGATGCATCATCATTCAATACATACACTACTAGAGAAGGACACACACGACCAGATACACAGCGAGAATCAGCAGTGCACCACGGCTGAGGATAATGAATTGAATGTGGATGACATACTTCAGTGGATAATGATGTCTGGAATCCTGGATTGGAACCCCAATGGGTCATGGTCTGCAAAGAATACGGCAGACAATAGCTTGAACAGCAGTCAGGACATCAGGGAAAAGTTGATGGAAATCAACAACCGAGGCAATGGTAAATATATTGATGGTTCAATGCAACAGAAGCCACAATGTCCATGCAGACGACCTGCTAGGAAAGTGATCACTCAGTGTAAGTCTCTATACAAGACCTTTACTACATTCATCAGACTGTTGGCACAGGTAAAAAATTCAAGACGGCAGTGTCTGTGTCCATGAAGAAGATATCATCACCGCAAGTGCGAAGGAATCATGGTTCCATGTCGATGATTCATGCTACCAGCAACCTAGTGCAGGAGGATCAGCAGAAAGATGCAGAAGTGACAAAACGTGGTAAAAATGAGAATTTGATCCTGGTTGACATGTCAATCATTGACAAAGGTCTCACAGGAGAAGCAGCTGTCCATCAGAATGACAATGACGATATCTCATGCACACAGGAGGGAAGTATTGTAGAACATCAAGCTACAAAACAGCAACAGAGGGGCCATCCCAGAAAATGCACTTTTCATCTGACAGTAATTGGTCAGTCATGTTACAATTTCTCATACCGGACAGATGTCCTCAATTTTGGATTTTGATCCACAGCATCACAATGTTGGGTCATTTAGCAATCACCTTCAGGTAGTGTTGAGTTGAACTACATGGGTGATGAATATTTGCAGGACACAGAATTATGTAGGAGTCTCACATGTTCTTACAGCTGTTATATACATCAATTAAATGTTAATAATTAGGGGGTATGGCACCACCTGGACAGAGACCACAAGACGATGAGTACAGGCCATCTCCACCACCACAAGCAACTGGCTGGTCACCTTCGCTTGAAGTGCCAACACCCGTTACAGCTGAACTGATGGTTGAGGAAATTGCTTGTGAGTGCTTAGTTCGCAATGAATCCTGCATAGCATTAAAATGCCTATTTATTCTTCATAACCAAAGCTCGTGCAATGGCCCAGCCAGTTGCATGGATGGCTGTTTTGGATGCCTGGGCAACCCTTGGGTTGAATGAGTGGCTTGAGGTGATAGTGGCTGACTTTTACTTATCCCACATGTGGTATGGGCTACTTGGCAAATCACACATGAGATATATTGGTCTGCATGTAGCAAGAGTATCTGCAAATGACATAGAGGATGAAGAAGTAGAGAATTTCTGGAGGAACAATCTTTTGCCTCACAAGGGCATATGTCCTGTTCTCCCCGTCAGATTCGTAGTCCATCATTCCCAACATTTCTTCACAGTCATCTTTGACTACCAGCAACACAAAGTGCATGTCCTTGGTTGCTATATTACTGCCGATGACAATGCAATGGATATCAATGGCATGGATCCAGACAACTGGAATGAGTGGAATGGACTGGAATATTGGAGGAGAATTGGAGTGCTTCATGGCTGGAAGACAGGGGATGTCACCGATGTATCTGTGATATTTGTGGATTGGGAGCAGAATGGAGTGGACTGTGGTCCAATCGCTTGCTCTGTGCTCAAGCAATGTCTCAACTCTGGATTAGATGAGCATGGTGACTTGCCAGTGTTTCAAATTCAGTGTGGCCACAGACTGAGGATTCACATGCTGTGTGTAATCACTGGGCGTATCAAGATTTGCTGTAGTGACTACCTGATGCTTCTAGACAGCTCACTGGATGATTGGCAACAGGATGATATACCAGATGAAGATATCATCAATGCAATTCAAAATGGGTGTCATCAATCTAAATGCCTAAAACTCCTGCAGAAATTGACTGTAGTGAGTGCAACCTGCTCCAAATGTCAACGTCCAATGGTTCATCAGGATAGTGATAACCCCCCGCATGATCCATGGAATGAAGATCAATCCCCAGGTGATCAAGACAGTTGTGAAGCTGAAAGGAGTGATGATGAGGAGTCCCTGGGCATGGCTCTGCCTGCAGACAGAAAGGTGAAGCTTGCAAAGATTTTTAAAGCGAGCAGGCTACTGACCGGATCTCGAAATTGCAATGCCATAGTCCCCTGTGCCATCGGAACACACCTTCAACTGGAGCTGGATGCACTGCCTGATATTGAGGCTACCAATGACTCACAATGCTCTGTATCTGCTTTAGCATCTCACAGGAAGGTAAAAGACTGGCATCTCAGGAGCAACAAACAATTTCCACGTCCCATTGCACCACCTGCCCTTGCTGCATATGCAGGTAGGAGGTGGCTCCAGGACAGTCACACATTTGATGATTATGATGGTGGACCAACAATCAAAATGTTAATTGCTCCAAGAGATATAATCCAGCAATGATGTTCCAAGCTGGTGGAATTCAGATATCTACTGCCTGGGTGGACTGGGTTGACCATGGGTACCACATTACCCCTGGTTCATTTCACATATTCTATCAATGCAACCCCATAGCCACCATGGATCATATCATGCCAATTGGCACAACTGACTCCTATGATCCTTCAAATCAGGTTCCAGATTGAGTGACAGGTGCATACAGCCTGAACTGGCTAGGGTCAGAGGAGGGAGGACACCGCACACAGGTCACAGATGTAGAAATACTGTCTGCTTCTGAACTCATCAATTCTGCTCAACATGATCCCCCGCTGCATGATGAATGCAGGTTTGGACATAATGCATTTGTGTGTGGCTGCATCAGTCATCGTTATGGTGATGGCCCTTCATTGTATATCAACCTGGAATGAGATGCTGTCAGATTCTCAGAAGATGAGATAGAGACTTCTGTTGACATAGACAGCATCATTTGGACCACAAAGGTCTTTTGATGCAAGGGGTCTGTGGGGATTTATCTTACTCCACCATTTCAAATGAAACCTGGTATATTCAAGCACAATCACACATATGTCGACATCACGATTCCACAATCAGAAGCCGATGCCAGTGTGCCTGGTGGTAGGACTGAATGGCTGTCCAAAAGATTTCCAATGTCTGCCATCCCTCACACCTGTATCGGGCGCATATCCTCAGCTTCATCGACCCTCAATCTGTACATCGCATTCCCAAGGATGATACATCAACACCCAATGAATGGGCAAAGAATCACACTGATGCCAAAGGACGTTCTCAACATCTTCTGGGATAGAGTGCTACTTCCATCAATAGGAGACTGCACCGATGTGAGTTGGGCGCCTTACCTTAAACAGACATTGGAGGAGGCACGATATAAAGCCAGAGGTGGAGATGGATGCAAAGGCGGATGGGGACCCCCTAAGACAATACCCCTGTCCAACAATGACTTCAAGGATGTCCAGAAATGCATGGAAGCTCACATATGCAATGGGGAGGGCAAGCTGAGCATGTTTGGGTCACTGTTCTTTATTTTAGACAGAAAGGGCATCAAGCTGCTCATGAAGGATGGTCAGAGAGGGCACTTCTCAGGACCAGAAGAGGCACTGCGTCGAAACCTGTCTGACCTTGACTGGCTATATATGAGGAACTGGACACATGGTGAACTGCTGGTGGATGTTGGGATCTCATTCACACCTCACTCTCCAGATGTTCCTGTCATTGGAGTTTGGAGATTGGACGCATTGGAAGCCTCATTTGGAGCGGGAGGCTACAAGAGAGGGGATATGCATCATCACAACACACTCTCTTGATATGGGGCAATGCAGGCTGAGATGCAGCAGGAGAGATTGCAGCAGATGCACATTGCATTCAGGAGCATGTACAACCTATACTATGAGGCAATCTGATCAAACACCAACCAAGCACATTTTGCATCTGACAGTGATGCATATAAGCTGTCCCCCCTTTACATGGCTGAATGTTTTGAAATCACCAAGGTGGTCAATGGATGCAAGGAGAAAACATATGGTGTCAGGGACAAGTATAGGGTCAGTGGACATGCGGCTAGAATAATGCTGGATAATATTGATATGAAGGTTGGTGATCCACATAATATGCATTATTGACATGTGAGCTAAACTTTCCTGGCGATAATTGCCATGCAGGCTAGAGAATATCTGCAGTCGGATCCAATCCTGTGGATCCCATCTAAGATCTGATTCAAGCTAATCAGGCGACAGGTGAGGGAGATTCAGAGGACACAGATATCCATCATCAAGAAAAATCCTCCAAATCTTGGCATACTGACTGGCTTGCTGAATCACATGCTTCACTCTACTACATCAACCCCTATCATTTATGACTTTCACATCTGTGAATCCCTTGCCCTCCTTGAATATAGAAATGTCCTTGAGACAGCAGGAATGTTTTTCTTACCAGACTTCAACCTTGACAGTGACTACCTGCCTGGATAAGGTGCAGCAAATCAATGATGTGAATGTACTGGCCCTCATGGGCATCAATGCGAAGGCTCAATGGGATAGAGCAGGTAGGAAAGATGGATGCATGGCAAGGCCATGAGTCAGAACTGGAGGACTATCCCCTTGGTTAGACGCCTACATGGACATGACTCAGGGCAGCCATTGCACACTCACCTGCAATGATCATGAGACCATGGACATGGTTGCCCAAATTATCCAATGGTCCACTTTCTGTTAGGCATTTGATTGTGATATTCACAAGGCACATGTGGCTGATACTCACACCCAAAGTATTCAAAGGTATTAGACCCCACCCTAAATTCACTTCAGGAGGCCATGAAGTGCTGGACGATTACTAGCATCAATGACACCCTCACTGCAGTGGCATTTGAAGCATGCAATGCTGGGCTGCATAACAGTATGGGTGTAACTCCAGGTCGCATGGGTCCTAGGTTGAGAACATTTGTGGACAGATGCTTGTTATTCTTTCCTGACCCCAATGCATTACATAAAAATAACACTCAGTGGTCTGCACTGTGGGAGGGAGATGGGTATATCGCAGAGTTTCACAGGATGATGAAGTTGATGGAAGTGGATCAGCAGGCAGCACTGAAGCAAGGGTTGTGCAAGGTGTTTTCTGACCTGCACTGTCTCCCTGCAAGCAGTGCATAAGAGTGTGAATGCAGAAGCATGATGCCATAGTATTCACAATGAATCCTGCATTTTACAGGATTGACTGTGTTGAACAGGGGGCAGAGAGTCAAAGAAAGGCTCCAAAAGTGCAGTTGCATGATGAAGCTGATCAAGGGAAAGTGTATCTTTGCAGCTGACCTGATGGACTCACAACCATTTAACACTGATGGGAATTTGAGAAGGAAAACAGAGAGGCAAAGGTGTCGGGAGCTTCAAAAGAAAATGACCATGGTGATGAGAAACAAGTGAGTTCCCCCTCTCCCATGTCATCGGAAATCCAGGCCATTTCCAATGGACACAACAGCATCTGTGGAGCAAGATGAGGAAATGAATGTTGATTAGCTTACAGATGTCCCATACATAGTGAGCACCCGATGAGGCATATTGGAATCAGCATTAATGGTAAATGGTCAATCTATTGTATAAGAATGGTTGTTCCCAACAGTGTTGGGCCAACTGGGCGGAAAGCTCCTTTCTTGACATTGGTTTCCCAGATCACTGGTACATGCTCTTGCAGCAATATTATGCAAGATCTTCAGTCATTGGAAATCAGCATGGGGTCAGCTGCACAGAATCCCCTACCTGACTGATGGAATAATTTGATATTCAATGCAAAATCAGATCACTCTATCACCGTCATCCAAGGGTGTCAGTGCAGTTGACACCTTTCTTGATAATGAAAGGATTGTCCAACAAAGTTAATCACGATGTAAGACACCATCCTTTCTTATGAGTGGGGCAATCTGGGTGAAAGAATCTTACCTGATTTGATTCATCTCAAGTGCAGTTCCATGCTCAGGATTGAGCAAGTCAATTTGTTGTCATTGAGATAGTTGATACTTATAGAGTTAGCTATACATAGCTAATGTGCAAGACACTGGACTTCTCATGGATTCAACCTAATGCAATGTGACCACTAACTGACATCTTGTTATACTACACTTACCAAGTGATTGGTGAGCTCGTTGAGGTTATCAATATGGTCAGTGGCTGCATGGTATGCTTTATGCAGGGTCACGGACCTTTTGCCAATGTCAAACAGCCCTTTACTAATCAAACTCCGATTGTTATTGCTGTGGCATGAGAATGTCACATGACATGAAGTTCATATACCACCCTTTGGCAAATTTCATTCTTGCTTCCTTACCATTACCTTCACAGTGTCCTGCATGATTTGGGAATCATGCATGGACATGACTACTAGGTAGCCCCCCTAAAAAAGACAAAGTCTGTTAGCTTAGGCATCAGGCTAGTCAACCCATACCTTGGTTTCAAACCTTGGTCATATAGTTCAATTTCCCCTCTGTGATTCATGAATTTATTATATCTTGAAGAAAAGTCATTTGTGAGATTGGAATCACATAATGACCTAGTTGATATTGTGAAGCAAGAAGGTTAAGGTATTGCCTTGCCTTTGGCTTATTCAATTTGGCTAGAGAAAACCATAGAGAAAAGTTCAAAGCCTAACAAAAACCTATCTAAAAAGCCTGTGTTTTGTGTCTTGTTATTGTATTATTATTTCTGAGTTGTTTTCTCTAGTATTTCCTTGATTTATTTTTCTATTGGGATGCTCTGACCTATCAGATACTTCACAAAATTGTACCTACAGGGTATGATGTCATATGGCTCCAGATACTCTGCAAGTATTGAAGTATGATGTCATGATGATGTCATTTGTTCTGGAATGTTCTGCTCCACTTGCTAGAATGTTCTGCTCCACTTCTGATGTCATTGCTCCGCTTTTTTACTTACATAATATTCCCACACAAAATGTATATAAGGAGGGCCCATTCTCCCCCCCAAAAAAATAGGATCTCCCACTTGCAATCATTTGAATCTCAGTTTGAGCTACTCACTGTGAAGATTGTTGCTTACAAAGAAAGCCCCTTTGAAGTACCAAGTGCAGGGAAAAGACATTCCCTTGAGATTACATAAGTTTCTTATGATAGAAACTTAGTTTATTTGAGACCAGCTTCTCACCTAGTTTCTGATATTGACCAACATGAGCTTTGGTCAATCTGTTCATTTGTGAGACCTGCTTCTCACCTAGTTTACTGAAATTGACCAACACAAGCTTTGGTCAATCTGATCATTTGTGAGACCAGTTTCTCACCACTTTGTGCCTATTTGACCAACCAGTCTTTGGTCAATGTATTCATATTTGAGACCATAGTCTCTACAGAGGAATATCTTAACAAGGAACCACGTTCCAGTGTCTAGATGGTTTATCCTAGACAAGTTTATAAGTTTGGATATAACACAAAAGCTCTGGCTAAGTTAATCCATAGATTGGTTTAGCAAGCCTCCCAAGAACTCACACATTATCTACCACAAAAGAAGAAAAGTTGTAGACTGTGTTAATCGAGGACTGGCAAGAAGTCTTATCCTAGTGTAATTGTGGTGTCATTACATTTTACATGCATTTATATAAGACCCTTGGTTATTAAGACAATGGGTGGTTTCGCACCTCTATGGGCGTTCGCTGTTGATGATGGTGGCCACCTCCCCCTTCTTTATTCAACTCTTGCCATCCATATGCAAACCTTGGACTGTGTTGGGTGGTTCCTTGTCTCTATGGGCGTTCACCATCAATGATGGTGGCCATCTTGCTTCATTGTCACATTCCCACATCTCTCACTAAGTGCTTTTTCTTTGTCTTTCTTTGTCAGTGAGATTATTAGTGTACTGTAGTATATGTGTGATTGTGTGATTGACAGCTCTTTGCATGAAGGATGGTGCTGGCGTGAATTTCTCATTCAATTAGCAAAAATGTTAGACTTAGTCAAATTTGCTCATTATGCACTCATCCCCTGTAATTTAATATCATTATCCCATCCATACCTATGAGAAGCCACCTCATCATAAGCTCTTTCATGTTTGAAAGATTAGTCCTGTTCTTGAGCAATGGCTGGACTCTCACAACACCTTGTACACCAGTCTTCAACTTCACCATCTGAACTGAGGTTCTTCATATTTTTTGCCCACAGCGACTGCCTGTGCCTACTGCTGCACCAGAAGTATCCTGTGTCAGACTCATCTGAATCTGCTTGTACTACACTCTTGCACCCATCTCATGCTCAAGGGATGGATGTACCATTTGACAAATTCTACACAGAATATGAGCTCAGCAACAACATCTGTGTGAATGTCACTGAGAATGCATATAAGGAAGCTGAGTCCTTATGCATTGTTACAATTGCCTGGTTGAAGGGGATGGGCTTCCAATTTGGCTAGATTGCTGCGCTATGTGATGCCATTGAAGGTTTGTCTGTCCCATGCGTTTGATACTGTATGAAAATGTAATGTTACAGGACTTTGCCTCAGATTGGCCTTCTATGCAAATGGACTTCTTTGCAAATAATGGTGCTAATAGCCTGCATATATACTGTATGCTAGATAGTAGTCTTGATGGCAAAGGAGCCAGTGTTCTATTTAATTGAATACTCACCTACAAACACAAATTATAGTGAACAACATGGAGGATTAGTGAAAGCACACACTGAAACGATCAACGACCTTGTGAACTTCAGAACCATAATATATTTTTGCATTGGCCATTACACGGACACTAAGGGTACCAGGATGGGCTGAATGCTTTGGGAGCTGGAAAAGTCTTTTTTTGCCACATCGACAGCACATATTTATGTTGAGACTTACAACAGTGTTTTTAAGCCACTCTAGGGGCAGCTCCTGGGTCATAGAGCCTTTAACAATGGTTGCAGCAACATGAAGGAACCATTCATTGAATGTCTGAACACATGTACATGAATTACATATTATTTTGTGTACATAAGGTCTATCAGACTACTGGAACTCTGAATGCGCAAGGGCATCATCCACCTCCTTCTGCAACTCAGTACACAATGTGACAATGAACAAACCATCCAACACTATCTTCTTGGCTCTCCTCTCTGTGCATGGCACTGTGTGCTTGCGACAGAGTACTGCTGGATTGATGGTCTTGAGGATTACTGCACTTGTTGCAATGATTTCATCAAGAATCTCCAGCACCTTCTCCATCAGCATGTTGATATACACCCCATCAGCATCAGTCTCCTCCCAGGCTGCACACTCCTCCATCACCTTGTTCACCTCAAGCTTCTGCACCTCAGCCAGATCAATTATTTTGTGCACAGCAATACTGGTATGCTGCATTATGGCCTCATGCTCCATGTTGCGGTTGCCAATGTTGTTGTTGCCAATGTTGTTGTTGAAGATGATTGTTTTGTCGAGATCGATAGTGACCCGAAAGATGTCATGCATGCCGAGTGTCACATCATGCAAGTGCATTCTGACATGCATAAAGACATGCACCTGGTGCTCACACACATCCACACAATCTGCTATGGGTTGTTCTGCCATAACTGATGTAGTTGGTTGAAGTCAGTACAATATGCGAACTGAATGCAAGACAGTGCATACCTTCATTAGTTGGCAGTCTCAATGGTCCTGCAGGTCGTCTGCCAGTAGAAGGCATAATGAAGGATCAAATAAAGTGATGGTTGATGGTTGGCATGTGTGGTTAAGATGTAGGCTGTAGAAAGTGTGAAGTGATGACCAACTTCACCTTATTGATCAGTGACTAAAACAGACTGGTGTCAACAACTGGACCACTCACATGTAATGTCCACAATTGTTAAATGTGGTGAATGGTAAGGGTTTTGTTGTTGACACTGTATTGGATGCATGATGCACTTCATGGAATTACCAGCAGGATATTGATTCTACTGAGTGTTGTATAACAATTGCGGACAATCATCAAATGCACAAATATCATCCGCAGTAGGGCGGCACACCAAGTGGGACTCCATGACATGGACATGCTAAATGCTGGGATGCATTTGTGAGACAAAATATTGTACTCCTTGTTGCAGCTGGTGCCATGGTGTGGAGATGTGGTGGGGCTTCTGTAGTAGTCTCACAGACAATGGATTGTTCTCTTCAGACACTATTTATCTACATTCTGTCTCCTTGACATATCACCCCATCCACATCATATTTTGTATATATATAATAGTCATTGCTCATCAGTGTCATGCCACATAACTTCCAATGGAGTATCCTGCGTCATGTGTGCAATTTGGTACTATGTGATACCATCTCGAAGGCTACATAGTTGTCCATGTCAATGAATGTCCAAATGTTTTCTAACCTCCCCTCCTCAACTCCAAGTGTTGGGCCACCTCTCATGCTCTTTAGAACCTGTCATGCCACTGATCAGTATGAGCTCTAGGTTTTTTCTTGCTCCTGATTGAGGTCCCCTGCTTCTCAGATGCACTTGGGTGACAGAAGGGAAATGAGAAAGTGAGTGACAAGACAGTCGTGCAGATGAATGGGCACAATCGATATACTTTGCTTGAGCTTGTTGGCACATTGAAAATACTGCTTGGAGTCATACACAACATCAAGTGCACAATACACAATCATGTATTGCACAATGCAGTCGCCTACAAGATCTAATCACACTCATCTTGACTTGAATACTTAGCCACATGACACAAGAATCATGCAGCATAATCATGAGTTCTGATACAATTGACATTGAACACATTGCATTTGAACATGAATTAATTTACTTAAATCCCACATACACTACAGTACACTTACAATCTCACAGCAACAAAGGAAAACGCTGATACAAAGATATAGAAATGCGATGCCAGCAAAATGTGGGCATTAGCAGCGATACCAGAATGACCAATGGACAGCAAGATGGCCACCATCATCAACAGTGAATGCCCATAGAGGCAAGAAACTACCAACATAGTCCAAGGGTTGCCTGCATGCTAGGAGTGGGAGGAGGAAGAGAAGAGGTGGCCACCATCATTGACCATGAACACCCATAGAGGTGAGAAACCACACAGGATTGCTTGGAGGGATGCAGGATGCTAACAGCATGGCCAATGGACAGGAAGATGACCACCATCATCAACAGTGAACGCCCATAGAGGCGAGAAACCACCTGTGAAGGTAATGGTAAGAAAGAAAGAGCGAAATTTGCCAAAGCATGATATATCAACTTCACATCACATGACGTTCTCATGCCATTCACAGACATGACATGGTCACATGATATACTGGGGTTCAGCATTGCCACCCAGTGATAATTGATGATTCAGAGGTTCATCTGCATAAATAGAAGTCGATAAACATTGAAGTGATGATTCTGATTGAACTGGTTCGTGGTCTCTCAATACAATGTGACTTGTCAAGACAAAAAATACAGAGTGAGATGAATTTCTACTTCTACAGTGTAGATATGATTCTTGATGGCATTAGGAGCGTGGATAGGCATTTGCATGTGTCAACAGGGTGTAATGTAATAGTGAGGTCACTTTTCCTACCATACTGCCCACCATTAAAATGCAAATGCTATTGAGCATTGCAGAGGTGACATGTAGTAGAAAAACCCAGTCAGTACAATAGTCTATCAAACCAGCAGGCATGATGACGCTCACGTGTGCCATGACCCATCATTTGTATCCATGGTGTAGTGTCCTGAGTCAACTTGGGATGCTCTCCATGATGTAGCACATACCTCCTTGGAACTGGTGGATAGATCATTCCAGCAGAGTGGGAATGCACTAGCCAGGACAAGGCACACACATATTTCTATATTTCTATAAAGCAGATTACAGAATACCATAAAGTTATATCAAATGAGAAAATGTACTGGACTCACATCTATGTTGGCTGTTTCCTGGGCCTTTCCTTTGTTGGTAGGCAGCGCTTGTTGGTTCACATTCGGACAATAGGTGAGGCTGGTCACTTTGTCACCTGCAAGTGACTCATTATAAATGATGTAGTGTAAAACATGCATGGTACTAACATCATTCTCTTGATCACAAGAGCTTATACAGGGATATCAATGTAACGTGTATGTGCATGCAAGGCCTGGATGCTGCATTGAGACAAATGATCCATCATAGCAAATCATTGTATGATACATATACATTCACATAATAGGATTGACTGAGACATTACTCACACTGTGCTAGTACAGTTCCACATGATGGCAGCAACCTAGAAATAATTTACCACTTTGCCAAGTCAGCTGCACAAGCAAAATGTATTGACCATTAGGGTGATACCAGCAAAAGAACCCCCAAGAGGGAAAATTAAAATAGTTGCAGAACTACCTGTTGTGCCCTATAGCCAAATACAACCATAGCATACATCAGATGTTTGTGCAGGCTCATATCATTGATGTAGTCAAAGCCATTGATGAGAATCACTGGTGATCGCTGCATGATCGATGCTCTTATCTACCTTGTTACTAGTGTTTTCTGTTGCAGCTGTTGTCTTAGAGGGTCCATAGGCTGATTTCAAGCTGTAGATGTGTAACTCCCTGCATCACATCTCTTCTTCTTGACTTGGCATTGGTCTACAGTGCCTCCACTGATGGTCACTCTAGTTTCAACTGGTCTATTAAAAATTGATTCAAGTGACATATCTGGCAGCTTATCTGCATATATAGAGTGGAAGATAGAATTTTCAGCCAGTTCCACAGACATGTCTCAAAGTTCAAAAGAGTCTACTGACAAATGTATAAGTATGACAAATCATAATCATAATCATCATTCTATCTGAAACACATTTAGAAGCAACACACATTGTTTACATTCAGAATGAATCAGACCCTCAAGCAGAGTGGTGTCAACAGAAACTGCAACCCAAAGGGAAACCTTCAGTATCATCAACAATTGTCTGACCATCTTAGCGAGGGACACTGATATTAATATTCACCCTAGCATTCAGAAGTGAAATTTCATACATCAGTCACATTAGATACTACAATCCACCAAGGTGCAAACAAGAAGGCCTTCAGAATCACAATGTCAAAGAAGCCCTGAGAACCAACATTTGGTGGCACCATCATCAATTGTGGGACCCTCATGGAAGAGTGAGACAAACATGATCAGCCCCCAGACTAGAACTCCCATGGGGGGTGATACCAACAATATAACATTCCCCACATCCACAAGTCAAGTCAAAAAGCAAAGTGTGTTGGCACCATTATCAATGGTAGTACCCTCATAGAAGGGTGACACCAACACGAGCCCCCAGGTCCACAAGTAAGTAAGTAAAGTGAGCAAGTAAAAAGCAAAGAAAAGAAAGAAAAAAACCCCAGAAACAATATGTGTCAGGACCATTATCAATGGTAGTACCCTCATAGGAGGGTGAGACCAGCATAAGCCCCCAGGCCAACAAGCACAGTAAGGTAAAGTAAAAGTAAAGTAAAAGTAAAAAAAAAACAGCCCTCAGAAGCAAAATGTGCTGGCACCATTATCAATGGCAGTACCCTCATAGAAGGGGTGAGACCAGCACATGCCCACAGGCCAACAAGTCAAGTAAGGGAAAGTAAAAAGTAAAGTAAAAATAGGTCTTGGAAGCGAAATATTCTGGCACCATTATCAATGGTAGTACCTTCATAGAATGGTGAGGCCAGCATAAGCCCCAGGCCCAAAAGTAAGTAAGCAAAAAGCAAAAAAAAGACCCCAGAAGCGAAATGTGTTGGCACCATCATCAATGGTAGTACCCTCATAGAAGGGTGATACCAACACAAGCTCCCAGGGCCGTGAAGTAAAGTGAAAGTGAAAGTGAAAGTGAAAGTGAAAGGACTCCAGAAGTGAAACATGTTGACACCATTGTCCATGGTAAGACCCTTGTAGAAGGGTGACACCAACATAGGCTCCTAGGCTCACAAGTAAGTAGGTAAGTAGGTAAGTAAAAAACAAGAAAAAGAAAAACACCCTAGAAGCTAAATGTATTGGCACCATGATCAATGGTAGTACCCTCATAGAAGGGCGATGCCAACATAAGCTCCCAGGGCCATAAGTAAAGTAAAGTAAAGTAAAGTAAAAAGTGAGAAGAAAGAAAGAGACATTTTGGGTTCAAACTGACCGCATTTTTGCTTATATATGAGGCCCTTGCTCAATGATCAATTTTCCCAGTCTCCATGGGACTTTCCTGGCTTCAAATAGAACTCAACACAAAGGCTATTGAACCATCTGAATGCGATGGCAATGCTCATTTTCTCCAAAGAAATCATGTTTCAGAGTTGTGGCGTGCCCTGCCCCTACCCACTCCACCAAGAGGCATGATTTTATGTCAATACTTATGTTCAAAACAGTGTTCCTAGTATTTAGTGATCATACAAATAGATTGTACATGAGTTCTGAGTGTTCTGAACTAATATGAATCGTGATGCATGAGTTTGCCTGATACCCCCCTTAAAGATCGAATTTTCTAGGCTTCCCATGACTTGCAAGGACTCCAAGAGTGGTTGTCCCTGGGGCCATTGATGCATCTGAACATGATGGTCAAGCCAGATTTCCCAGAAAAAATCATGTTCTTGAGATATGCAAGGTCCCCCTTTCCCTCCTACCTTGTGGTGGTATTGTCACAGTTCTTTGATAGTCTAGCTTTGTTTGTCTTCCTCAGCATAGCAGTTCATACACAACACTGATTGATTCTACCTCAAACACGTTCATGTCCAAAATTCATAATTCACATCAACAATACATAGAGTGACATGAATGGCAAATGCTCTCAGAAGCGAAAATTTATACTATTGATGATAGGTTGATTCTCATAGGAGGTGACATGCACAACAAGAGCTCTCCAAAGCGAAATATTCATGAGTTACATTGCATCAGTTACATTAGACACAATCAACAAAACTCTAATAGAAGGGCAAAAGCTATCTAAACAGCCATCAAAAGCAAAAATAGTTGTTCTCAAAAAGTCCCATGGAGCGAAAATAGCTGGCACCATTATCAACAGTAGACTCCCATTGAGGAGTGACAACCAGCAAGAAAAGGCCCCAGACCCACAAAGTGAAAAAAGCGAAAGAAGCTGGCACCATCATTGATGGTAGACTCCCATGGAGGAGTGAGGACCAGCAAAAGCAAAGTAAAAAAAAGCGAAAAAAGGCTGGCACCATTATCAATGGTAGACCCCCATGGAGGAGTGAGGACCAGCAAAAGCAAAGTAAAAAAAGCGAAAAAAAGGCTGGCACCATTATCAATGGTAGACTCCCATAGAGGAGTGAGGACCAGCAAGAAAAGCCCCCAGACCCACAAAGTGAAAAAAAAGCGAAAAAAAGCTGGCACCATTATCAACAGTAGACCCCCATAGAGGAGTGACAACCAGCAAAAGGCCCCCAGACCCACAAAGTGAAAAAAAGCGAAAAAAAACAGCTGGCACCATTATCAACAGTAGACTCCCATAGAGGAGTGACAACCAGCAAAGAAAGAAAGAGAAATTTTTTGGTTCAAGTTGACCGCATTTTTGCTTATATAAGCATTTCTAAATGCGGCCTATCACTTTGAAATATTCACATATTCCAGAGTGATGCTGCTCTCCCCCTACCTACTGGGCCCAGAGGCATGATTCCATGTTAATACTGATGTTCCTAGTGCTTTGTGATCACATTGATCAATTGGAGATGGTCTCAGGATCATTTGGGCCCATGTAAATTGTGATGTGTCAGTTTGCCTGATACCCCCCAAAGCTTAAAGATAGATTTGTCTAGGCTTCTCATGACTTGTCAGAGCTCCAAGAGTATCTGTCCAGGGGTGATCAATCCCTCTGAACACAACAGTCCAGCCAGATTTTCCAGGAAAAATCAGGTTGTTGAGATATGCAAGGTCCCCCCCCCCATCTCATACATCTTGATATTATATAAATACTGACATGTAAAATGATGTTCCCAGTGTTTTATGACAATAGAAATCAATTGGAGATGGTCCTGGAGCATTCCTGGCCTGTATGAATTGAAACATGTCGGTTTACCTCATGCCCCCCCACAAAGATTGATTTTTACAGACTTCCCATGACCTGCCAGTGCTCTGACAGCATTTTTCCCATGGGATCCTGATTCCTCTAAACACGATGGTCAAGCTGGATTCACCAGTAAAAATCAGGTTCTGGAGATATGCAAGGTCCCCCTCCCCCCTACCATCTCATATATCTTGATATTATGTAAATACCGGCATGTAAAAGGGTGCTCCTATGGTTATTATATCACAGGAATTGATTGGTAATGGTTCTGGAATATTTTGAGGCTGTCTGGATTGAAATATGTCAGTTTGCCTCATACCCCCCACAAAGATCGATTTTTACAGACTTCCCATGACTTGCCAGTGCTCCAACAGCATTTTTCCTGAGGGCTCTTGATCGCTCTGAACACAATGGTCAAGCCAGAATTCCCAGAAAAAATCACATTCTTGAGATATGCAAGGTCCTCCTCCCCCCTCCTACCTCCTATATTGTGCTGTACATGATTTTAACTTGATACCGATAATGTAAAGGACTGTCCTGGGGGTTTTCAAGCATAGAAATCAATTGGTGATGGTCCCAGACCATCTGGAGGTCAATAATGGTGACATATGTTGGTGGGGCCGAAAGTTCAGTATTTCAACCATATTTCCACAACCCAACCACCGATTTCTTTGATTCTTGGCTCATATCATTCCTGGATGCGCCCACCATGATATGTACTGGCCCACAAAAAGAGGTTTTTGCACAAGTTTGAAACCTATTTCTGAAATGACCATATAAATTTCCCGCACCCTGCCAACAAGGACATCCTATCAGAGTCAGAAACTCAACTCCTGCGTGACGAGACCAGTCATGTGCTTACATCTTGTTTCAAAACCTCTAGTTCACTCTTTATAAAGTCCAAGGCCATTAAGGCAGATGGACGAGTAGATGGATCAACCAACCAACACTGCTCAATCTGATCCCAGCAGGTGTCTGTAATATTGGATGTCGCATCAGATGTTTCAGGATGCAAGATATCCTCTCCACAAAGGATTTTTTGAAAGATTGTGTAGTCATCAATATCATGCCAAGGAATGACCAGGGATAACACCTGCAAATATATGTATTAAATAGAATTTTGTGGGCCTACAGTATTTACACTCACATGGAACATGACACAACCAAAGGAATATATGTTGTGCTTTGTGGTCAGTTTGAGATCAGTGGGGTAATTGTGGGTAGTCAGCAACTCAGGCGCAGTCCACCTGATTGCACCATGCTGAATCTTTGAATCTTCATTTACGGAGTCATCTAGAAGCCTGCCTAGGACAGTTGACAACCCGAAATCCATAAGGCATGCCTTGTATTCTCTGTCCTTCACATCTACCAGAACATTGGACTGGAGTCTTGTGAGTACAACTTTACAGGAAGAATAAACTCACACACACTTGTGATGTCTCCATGAACCATAGGAACCTGGTGAACTAACAGCAAATTGATCAGTTGAAACTAGACATCAATGAAAAGAACAGACGATAGTCAAGCCCAGATGCTATACCATGAAGCTAGCGATGTCAATGGGTATTTCATTATAGCTAAACTGTGGCTTACCAGTTGCAATTTGGACCTGATGCTCAATCCAGCACCCTGTGCCACAATCATATCAAGTAGGTTACCATCTGGAAACCACAGGGAGACAAGTGCTGTAGTTGGTCCAAACCCCTCTGTCATTCCAACAAGTGTGATGATATTGTTGTGGACGAGGCATGCCCATATTGTGGATTCTCATTGAAATCTCTAGCAAACTAATATGCAACTGCACTCAAAGTAGAGGAAAAATACACCTACTCTCAAGTCCTGCTCTGAGGTATGAAATCTCAAGGCTTTTACTGCAATCTGGGGTGCAAGAATCAACAGGCTGATCAGCAACTTATGCAACTGAACAGACCTCGACTGTAGGGCCATACAGTTGTCTCCATTCACATCTATAAACATTTCCAAATGTCCCTCCAGTGACATAATTGCCTATTGTACTGAAGATCTGACCTGTAAGATCTATTTGACTTGCCAGTGATCTTGGAATGGAACTGAAGAATATGTAGAAACTGAATCAATCAATTCTTGTTTCAGTGTGAAGATCCCTACAGAGTTGTTAGTTCTGAAATGGATGGCTAGGGGCAATGTATCAGAATTAGCCATTGATGAAATACTCAGGTTGCCAGACCTGTGAGTCATCAATCCTGCACTGATCAAGGATGTGTGCAGTCTCCAGATGATTTGTGGGGTCCAGAGACCAGCAGTGTTTGATCAAGCTCCAGGAACCATTAGGCATGTTCTCGGGATGCAAAGGAGTAGCTCCTCTTGATAGCTCAATGGCAATGTGATTCGAGTTTTTCTCTTTCCATGGAATATTCCCTGAGATGATCTGAGTGGAAAAAGTCAAGGGTAGCATCACAGTGACATGAAATAGATCGCACAAAGAGCATAACGCTACCAAAAAAAATAGATATCACTGGCAAAAGTTGGTCGTGCAGGTTCATCAGACTCTACTCCAATGACTTCAGGTGCACACCATCGAGAATTGAAATCACATGCTGCAGTGGTTGAGTTCCATTGCAGCTCTGGGTCTCCCATGACTGTTGCGAGACCGAAACCTGTGAGACATGGATTGCCTGAATTGTCTATCAACACATTGGCCTGACTTACAAATAAGTGCAATATCCACAAAGAGACAGCCATACATACAGGTTGAAGGTCTCCATGAATGACTTTATTTGAGTGAACTGCATAGGCATCAATAACAAAAACGACAACTTGTTATAAATGGACAAACAATAGTAGAGACCATCAGCAACACCCTCGACCTAGTAACACAAGAATTGATGAACACTGCGTAGATATGATTGGTATGGATTAAGGACATACCAATCTGAATTTTGTGGAAACAGAAAGGGTTGTTGTTTGCTTCTCCAGATAAACATATAACATCCCAGATGGCATGCATGGATAAACAAGAGCTGGCCATGGTGATTCAATGTGTGCGATACCAAGTAGCAGCACAATATTCAAGTGTCTCAACTTAAGTCATGTCATCAATGAAATGGTGTTTGCCAAAGCATCACACCCACCAGCGGATGGTGTTGTTTTCGAGAGAAGGAGCCTGTAGCACAGCATGATAACTCCTGCAACAGTGTTGACCACAGACACATCATCTGATTCAGATCCCCCTGTGACCCACCATCAGGACAGCACTGATATTATTCCTGCTTCTTCTTCCAGTCTGAATCCCTCTGTGAAATCCACATGAACAGCAATGTTCTATGATCTAATATCCTCTGCAGGAAGTGTCACTCAGCTCCTGAAGACCCTGGAAGAAATTAAAAATACAATCTGAAGTAAGTTGCTCTATCATCAACCAAACCCTCAAGGATAATAATGTACTCAGGCTGTGCTACTTCCTTTCATATCACTGGCAATCAGATCTTTCACCCCTCAGCGCTCACCTGCTAATACAATCACCTACAATACACTCACAGCAAACAGTTCCTCCAGAATACTGATATTCATGATCCCATGGATGTATGTTGTTCCTTTGTTTCCTTTGTACTTGACTTGACGGTCTCCTTGCAGTTCCCTGCTACATTGCCTCTAACTCCCAACTGCTCTCCCTCACAACAGTCCACCATGGACATTCACACATAGATCCATGAGAGAATGCAAGCGTCAATTGCCGCCATCACATTTCCAATGTACATTTTTCAGTCTTGACTATCCACTGACCAATCATCTACTATTTTCAATTCTGAAACACACAGCCTAGCAGTCAAAGAGTGTATAGTTGTCAATTCACCCGAAGTCATCCCAGCATGCTTACCACCCAAATTCAATGCACCTATGTCATTCCCCATCACAGATGACCACCCAATCATTTCCCAACAACAGCGTCCATGTCCAACTTGCCTTTCATCCACAGCCATCCTGATTGTGCAGCCATATCTGCACACATGCAAGGGGCAAGTGCAACGTTCAATGCAACAGTGACTATGCCTTCATGTGCAGGTTCACCTGAGCCAAGGGAAACTCTTGCAACACATAGCATCCAGAGACTGGTGAGGAAGATCAGTCTCCTCAATAAAGGTCAGAAATAGCCTGGTGTGTTGGGGTGGGAGATGAGTGTGCAAGACATGAGCATGGCAAGTAGTGTTGCAGGTGGGAGTGTGTCTACGCCTCCTGCTAGTGGAAGCACCAGGGAGAGCATCAATGAGTTGCAGATCAAGATTATTTCAAAGAAGAAGCAGAAGAAGAGTTTTACCTGGAAGTTTCTCCTTTCTGTCCAATTTCTGTCTTTTTTCCAGTGTTTGTTTTTCCTTCCTTTTTCCTTTCCTTTCCCCATCATGTATTTTACCAACTTACTTCTGACGACCTTTGACGATCAAGACATCTCTAAAATGGGACTTTCAGACCTTTGCAGCAAGCTCACCATCATTCCTCATGCATGTCCTGCCAAGTGATGATTATGATACTTAAACTGAACTGAGGACCCTACCATCCTTAGTGGCACTTTGCAATCCATGCTGGACATATTCAACAAGTACAAACCCACAGAAATTGTCAGTTTACATTTATATTACTCAAACACATACTGACTGCTCTTTAGTTCGAGGCTCTTTGACACATGCATCTGATTCCATCTGATACTGCCAATGGTGTCATCGAAATTGAAGGTGTGGAGATCAATGTTGACGTTTTCTGAAGCTTGGAGTCACCAGTATTGGAATGAGGGGATAACTTTTCTATGGGGTTAGCACTTTGTCGATGCCACCGAACAACCTAACTCAGTATAGAATTTACATCATAGGGGTATACTGGGTTCCTGCTGTCTTATAGATAGATAGTTATTCAGTCAGCAGTAGGCTGTATGTTAAATTTTCCAAGATTCTCGATCATCAAGTACCCTGAACAACCACGAGTAAAGTCAGCCTCAAAACCTTGCTCCTGATGCCCATTATCTCAACATGATTCTTGACAGAGCCCAGTGAAATAATGGATACACTGCTCCACTGGAAGACTAAAGGTGCGGCAATTTTGGTAAATTGCATAGACATGATGCCAAGTTAGCAGAGCTGAAGACCACATGAATCAGAGCACATGGAGAACACAAGAGTATAATCTGTCATGGCATTAAAGATCTCTGGGATAATCTGACTGTGAAATCATGCTCACCTTCAAGATACACAGGTTCTTGCAAGTGATCTTTCCAAGCAGACATTGAAATTTTCACTAGACACACACACCTCACCCTTTCAAGCAGTTTCTCACTTTCGCGAGCCCTTCAACCCCCAACAACAATGGCTCAGAGCAAAAAAAGTATCTTGATGAGCAAGATATCGGCATGCTTTCCATGACCTATTGACTTGTTCGTCATTATTGAGTAAGAGAATATACATGTAGTATTCCACACATTAGAAAGCACCAGCTGAACCTTTGCTTCGAGGTTCTCTGTCCATGGTAAACCTGGGTTCCACTGACATCCATCTGCCATCTGTCAGAAGACAACATAGACAATTACAAAGTGGAACTCACCTCCACTCTGCAAACCTGATTCAAGCTGAGGCTTGCTGACACGAGCTAGTTCATCAGCACTTGAGGTTAAAATGATGAACAGGTCACATGATTTTTCAGTCAAATAGAGATTCAGCTAGAGCACGCAGAGAAGAGATTTGCTTAGAAGAGCAAAAAGTTAGGCTTGAGCCTGTACCTCTCATTCACTCTCTGTCCCTATCTCAGATCCGTCTGTCTTCCTTGTCTCAGGTCTCTTGGACTCCAACAGCCCTGTTGTGTAGTTAGTATCATGAGCATAGTGAAACTATTTGCAGAAGGAATAGACATGCAATTCAACACCATCAGATGTGATGATTTGCAGAAGGGCAGTTAGCATGCTGATCTGCAGGGGCAATCGGCGCCATGATCGCAGGTCTAATGGAACAAGATATTACCTTGCGTATTTGAAGCTTCCCAGTCTTCTGTACACTATGATTATGATTGTAAGTTGTCGCGAACGAGTTTGCAAATGATTGAAGATCCATCATCCATGATGATAATCAGTGCAGCAAGGATGGTGTTGAAAGATACAAACGCACTAATGACCACACACGTGACCGCATAGTGGCAGCTCTTCATTGGAAAATTGATCAAGGCAAGGGGATCATCTTGCCCCTTGCCATGACGAAGCTGCCCTGATAATGACATGAAGACATGTGACTTCAAAGATAAGTTAAGTCTCAGAAAGGATTATCCATCATGTTACCTGTGTACACCATATATTTTCAAATAATACTTAGGTTATATTCGAATGCACCCATTTCTCTTAGGATATCTGGAATGTTTTGTTGGTGGGACAAATACCAGCAAACCACACACCACTACATGTTTTGCCAGTCAGCTGGGTGTGTAGAGTCTGATCCAGCCTCGTCTATTGCAATGTACTGAGGTCAGACAAACAGTGGTTGGGCTGGGGCCAAGTGTTAGCTCAGCTCGGATGCTGGTGAGATTGCCACTGGGTGGGTGGGAAACTCAACATGTGGGCTGAATGACCGACTGGTATATAGACTACAAGACATGTAGTAGTGACTAGCTGGTACTAAGGACTCTGTATGGGTATCCAAATATGAACTACGAAGATAAAAGATTAGGCAATTAATATGATTCAATTGTATTATTTTATGGGAGAGGCAGGTGGGCAAAAATGAGATAGCAAGTGAAATTACTGTGAAAGCAAGCGAGCGGGTTGTATGGAGTAGTGAAGAAAAAAGGTCAAAAAGGAAGTACTAGGCATGCTTGCTGCTCTGCTGGACATATGTGTGGTGCTGGTTCCTTCCGAGCACTCAGGAACCAGCACCTTACACATAGTTGTGCTGTTTGAAATAATGTTGTACATATTTGGTTTGTGGCACTTATGAAGACTCTTACATGTACACCTGCTGATGGTTTGGAGTCTGGGGTATGACATCAAGGACTCTTCAATTCACTGATGATGAGGCTTGAGGATACTTCATTTATATTCAAGTTTCCTCAGCAGATCACAAGGATCATGCCCATGATCTGCTTTGTGTCCACCAGCATGTACTAGTAGTATGTGATACCTTTTATTATCATTGTCTTTAACTTGAAGCTTCTGGAATCTCCCTGACTGTCATAATGTCAATCTGGTTTTGCCTGATCATTTAGACATGTCACATCAGGAGCGTCATGTAGTGCCAGTGCCATATGATGATGCTTGTTCTAAAACCATTGAGTCAAAATGTATGACTGCGAGAACTTCAACATTGGCAGCGTGAATCCGCCCAAGAACATCCCCACAACCCCGGGCCATGGTGACCTTGTGACATCAGTGAATTCGTCAATACTGTGAAAACCAATCCATACAAACATGCACCAAATCAATCAAGAATCAAGTGGGGATCACTGAGTGGCAAGTATATCACAAAGTGTCATGAGGGGTTATTCAGAGCATTCAGCATCCATGTAACTGAAATTGCTGTATGATTACTTTAGATTGATCATGCAATAAAAGATATGAAGGCCATTGCAAATTTGCACTCTTTGAAGCTTGAAGGAACCAAGACTCGGAAATTCAGGTCCGAATATCATAACAGGGCACCATGAAATCAGATAGTACTAAGCTTTGGGGAGCTCGGAATGGTAACAGCCTGAGGGCACCACGATTCTGATTCACTGAACGATTTTCACTGGGTCTGCAAGACTACCTGCGAAGCTGTTAGGGCATTTGCAATGTGCAGAAGCAACAGCAATACCATGCTTGGTGTGGTTGATAGCAGCCAGGAGATCCTAAAAAGCCCAGATTACAAATTAGCATATAAGTACAAAGTAGCTGCAGCAATACACAAACCTTATCTTCAAAAGACATTAGACCCTTCACACATTGAACCAAGCAAGTACAGCCTCTGTCTGCAGTGACACAATCTCAGTTTCTGTTGTGCAAATGATGAAGACAAATGTACATACTTTTCAGGATTGCTTTGCTTGCAGAATCGCTTTTGTGCATGTGAGATTGAAGGAACTCATGGAGGGCCCAGTGAAGACCTGGGATGTCATTGAGGGCATTGGTAGGGTCATAGAGATTGTTTACAGTGGGAGTGAGTTGGACATGGTGATAAGGTTGAAGAAGGCTTGCTGTGTATGGGCATCTATTAGGGTATTCCAGGGACACTGGGTTTTCGGGTATGAACACATGAGCAACTCCAATAGTGACAATGACAAGCATGACGACAATGAGCTTCAGTAGAAGAGCAGATATGGATCCTTCATGTGTTGATCAGAAGCTTGGTGACTCTAACATCAAGGTAACTGCTACATAGCATAGCCTTGGGGTTCAGTACTAGTCCTTGTGAAGCACAAGTACAAATCGGGTATTCCAAGTCTGAACAACATGAGGTGCCTGAGACTATATTCATTGTTGGCTAACACATCAGGGTTATCTTATCAACATTTAGGAGAGGTTTATATGTTGTACAAAATGTGAAGAAAATATATGGAGTTTGGACTGACATAAAGAGGGCCCGGGCCTGGCATATAACTTCAAGTCATTGCATTGTTATGCATAATATGAAATATCTGCCACCATTTTTTCACTAATGCCGTATAGAATTTACATTGTGGGGGTATGCTTGGTTTTATATTCATGTAGAGCCTTATCATGTATGCACAAATTCTTATTGACCCATGTCCCTGATTATGACTCATGGTGAAGTACTTATGGCTAGTAGATATGGAACTATGGGTCATATCCCACATGCACATGTTTTTGTACCTTCTTTGTCTGCAGGTGGTGAACGATCAATGCCATATATAAGTAACACCTTTTGAATGAAAGATCACATACATGTCAGGGGTCATTATCTTTGACAGATTTACTACTGATGGATCTTTTATCATGATACTCATCTGACACCCAGGTCCAGATCATAACAGAAGCATGCAGGCGTACATATTACATTTAACAGCTGGTGTTTATGCACACCTATTTACAACTGCTAGGTCTCCAGCTTTAATTCCTGGTTCTTGCTATTACATGCTATACAGATGAGGCCATAGCTTCAAAGCCTCTTTCCATTAACTCCCTCTTTCCTCTGCGTGATCTTGCTTCTCCTCCTGGGATACTGTAGGGTCATATTGATATTGGCATCAGAATAAAAGCCATTGTATACCCAGGAGAACAGCCCAGCAGCTGCATAGGAGGTGAATGAATATCTGACCTCCCCCTCCTGGATACTTGCATTAGAGTGAGTGATAGCTGCAGAGGGCATGAGAATCGTGGATCCAGCAGGAAATTCAATCACTAGGCCAAGTTCCCAAAAAACAATGTGTGCCCCCTTTACATGATTGAAGTGACCTAGGGCTGTGACAAAGCACCAGCCCAGCAGTGCAGCATCTGTGGTAGGTAGCAGTGCCTGGACCCAGGTTAAAGGTACAGGCAGGCATTTTACTACTTTGCCATGGCCTCTTTTGATCTGGGCATTCTGTGTAGAGCCTGTCTAAATAGTTCTTGTAGATTCTGTGAATCTCAGGAAAAAACAATTTGAAAGAGGCTGGGAGGCTGTTAGCATCTATCAGGTGGTAGAGCCAGCCAGCCTACCCCACTGAAAGCCTACTATTCTGTTCATTCCCTCACTTTCCAGAATCGATTTCATAGCTAATTTATAGATTAGGGGTACAGCAAGGTTTTTGGGATGCTGATGTGTTGTGGGGTTCAATAAAATCCAAAGCTGAGCATCGGACTCACCTGCTGCCCTCTGCCATACAAGATCCCTGTTGTCACAGCATGGTAGAGGCCCCTTCGAGGTAGCTTCCCTTTCAGCAGGCCTTGAAGGTGGTCAAATAGGGAGGTTACCTCCTCTATGATTTCACTGTAGACCTTTTTCCCCTTAGCAGATGAGTCAGGGGCAGACTTTGGCTGCCCAGCAAGCATTGCTATGATATAGCCTTCATTGTCAATTACTGGCATGGGGGTCCTGTTAGAAATGTAATCACATCTGCATACAGATTACTGCACCAATGAACCTACTGGCCATCCCATTGAACAAGTTTAAAGCCCATTCTAAGGAGCTCATCCAGCTCATACTGCCTCCGCTCTTCCAACTCTGCCCTTGAACCCTTCCAGCCCCCCTCTGTGCCTTTGAAATCCTTTTGATTGAAAGATCCATACACATAATTGCCATCAGCCACAACCTGCTTTCTAAGGGTAAGGACATTCAATTTGTATGGTAGGTGCCCACGCCCCTCCCTCTCCTTATATCTCTGCTTTGCATGGGCAGCACGGTGGCAGTCAGCCTTCCTGTTTAGCTGGACAGCATGGGCCCTCTCTCTCTCCAATGCCCACTCTGCAGCAGGGCTAGATGGCAAGCAGGGGGATGTAGCTTTCACCTCACTTCCTTGATTGGTTGGTATGCAGAGGCTGCCAGCAGGTGCCAGATCATTGATGCTGCAGTTGGGAGAACTGATGTCCTCCTGTAGAACGGTGCCATCATTGCTTTCAAGAGTCAGTTGCTCACCCTGTAGGGAGTCTGCGAGCAGAAAGCTGTGGCTGGCTGCTGGCCTAATGGGGAGTCCAATAGGCAGCAGCCCATAGGGCAAAAACTCATGCCCCAAGCATGTTTGATGGACTAGAATTAAGGTAGTGCATGAGCCTGAGTACATGGGATCAGGGGTGGCAGGTGAGTATGCAGTAGCTGCTGCTAAAGCTGCAGAGGACTTGGGCTGCCCATGCATCTGCGCCCTTTGGCCAGGCCAGGGTCAGCCCATGCTACTCAGAGCTTCAACAGGTAGCTGCAAGTCCCAGTAGAGATCGCATGGGTGCAGTAATGAAAGGCATGGATTGCTCACCTACTATTGCCACAGCTTGCCACTCGTAACATGTGAGGTGCAGAGGTGGTTGAAGTTTTAGGCTGAAGCATTTGGGACTTCAGAAGGAAATGCATTTTGCTGATAGGTGGGGCGGCCATCAATTCACTTAGCCTGATATGGCTAGAGTTATATTACCTTTTCACTGTGACTTGAACTGCATTGTGACAAGTCATATTTAGATGCTGCATCACCTACCACTGGTCTTGATGGAGTAGGCATGTATGAATGAAAATAGTCATTAGATCTTAGTACTTGGCATCATGTCAAACCCAGAATCTTAGAGTGTGAGCATTGCTGATCAATGACATCATTGATACATTGACTGTGACAGTACTGTGAGCCTCTTCACCCCCAATCGAGCTTCAGCACTGCAGCCTTGCTCACTGCTGACATTACTCATGCACTGACAGAAGGTCAGTGTGCTGATCTTCTGTCAAGTTTGCGCTTTGCTTATGACTGAAATCGCCCATCCCTTACATAACAGACTGTGAGTGTTTTAATCTTCCAGTGTTGTTCACTGATGCCATTGCTCATCCATTAATAGGAAGTCAATTTCTTCGTCCTTCCTTGATTTCAAGCCATGCTGAGCAAAGATTTTATGCATTGGCAGAGTGTGAGTGTATTGATCTTCAACAGAGGTGGATAATATTCAACTTTCTATCATGATTTGACTAGCTTGATTGGAGTCATCATGAAGGGATGCGGTCTAGGTTACTCTTTGTCGCATGTCCAATTGGTCACAGATTGTACACATTTTCTGATGTTGTGAATGTGCCAGGCCTCTGGATCATGATTCTTGAAGAACAATGTTCAGCTCATTTCTGATGAGCTTTGAGGCCATTGTACAACGAACCTGCTTATCATTGAGTGTTTAGCTGTTGTCATTATCTTTGAACATTCTTTCTATGTTTTCAACAAGTGGCGCCAGGGTGAGTGGGAATCTGTTCCCTCTTTTCATGTTGTTCTCAAGCAATATATTGCATCTCCACATGCAGTTGCTGTCAAGAAAGCTGTGAGGGTTGCTATCTGCACATATCAAGGAAACTCATCTACTTCATCACATTCATTCTTGGTCTTGGCAGCCGCTTCAAGCTCAGCAAACATCCCTACTCTTGAGGCACATCATCCTGAAAATGCCATCCTCCTTCTGGATTAGATTCAAAGGTGCATCAAACTCCACAGCCTGGAGTCATACATGAGTTGAGTGAGGAGGGAGCTGGAAGGAATATTTGATGACCAGGTCCTTGATAGTTAACAGCCCTTCCTTTGTTGAGCTAGAAGGCCAATAGGCAGGAGGATGGCTAGACTCGATGATAGCAGGAGGCTCTTGTGGCAAATCAAGGTATTCAACAACATGCTCGACAGAGCTGAAAGGGCAAGACGGATGAGCATAAGAATGTCATAAATGATCCCCACATACTTTAAATCAAGCTCAAGTGTGGTCCAAAACCAACAGGCCCAATAAGCACTAGTGGTAAAGGTCATAGCACTTGTGATACACAAACCCGCGGTACCAACTGAGATGTAGCCTGATAGTGCAAGGAGGGTGGTGGTCAACACAGCCAACCCACCAAGCCCATCAAAGTTCAACAAGAGCCATTCATCTGCCATCCAGAGATTGTATCACATCTGTCACAGAAACCATCAGTGTTATCACACAGTAAGACTGAATTTTAGTCTACCTTGGTAGTAATGTCAATCTTATCATGTAGGTTGTCCAAAAAGTGCTGTTCGGCAGAGAAAGCCCGAACTGTGACAATACCTTCGAGCAACTCACTAGGGCCAGAGAAAATAGGTGATCATGAGTTAAGACTCCATATGAAAAAGATCTCTGTCAGCCTTCAGATACCTGCGAGCTAGGAGGCAGTAGAAGAAACCTATGGCCACAACAGGGATAAGAAAAATCGGGAAAAAAAAATAGGAAGTCAATGTATGAGCATACGATTTATCGAGATGTGAGCAGTGACCTACACGATAGTAAGAATTGCAGCCACAAACATCGCCAATGAAGAGTTAACAGCTGATAAGGAGCTCACAAGATTAGTGTCAATGGTTTCAATATCCTAGAGGCTACCATGCGTGAGTTGATGATCCAAAATTACAGTGCTTTCAGACTCACTTTTCCAAACCTATTGAGCATGCAGGCCAGCCATAGTGATATCATGCCAGCACATCATGGCGCACATGACACCCATCAAGAGCTTGTAGAATGTAGACCTTGATGCCTTCAATGCTCTGTTGTAATGAATAGCAGTTGACAATGCAGTGACTGCTGCAGTGGCGAACCCAATCATCGCATAAACACCAGTGTAGAATAGTGGGTGTTTGTGAACATCAGGCAGCGTGATGGGGTTGAAGCCAGAGGTATTAGCATGGAAGTAGTTGTTTGAGTAGTGTCGATGGTTATGGTAGGGCACATAGCTGTTCATAAGTGCCTCATTCTCGGTCAACACCGAGGGCACCATCGCCATATGCTTGACCTCATTGCTATAACAAACATAAGATGCTGATATTGAAAAAGAGGGTATTGACTAACCCAAACCCAGAGCTTCTCAGTAACGCCTAAGCCCTGTGAACAAGCAATGAGAATCCCAAGCATAAACCACATCCAGTACGACCTGTCCGTAGTCAGTCATGCAACACTAGAAATGTAACAAAACCCTCATGATGCCTTCAAGTATGCATTATAAATTGACCACTTGACGCCCCTAGCCTCCCAGTGCTCATCCTTGATAAGCTTTCAAGGTTTTTTCTTTGATTCTGCAGACATCTCTGCCTCAGTGTCATCTTCCTGTGCTTTGACAGGGATTTCGGTGGCTGCTACAGGCTCCTCTTCTTTGACTTTCGCAGTGGAATCCTGCACAATGTGGTCCAGAATGCCCTGCACACAGAGATTTTTGACAGTACCCTTGGCATCAATGCAACCATCCAGCATGCAGACAATGTAATAAGTGCCAGGGAACACAAGTTCTACATGGTGAGTGACTAAGATCTACAAATAGATTTAATGCTGTGTTGTACCATCATGATTGACAAACATACCACCATACAGTTTGCCATCAATGGTCTGTGGAAGAGTCCCTCATACAAGAACCGGGCAGTATGACTATCCAATTCGCAATATAAGCACAAGGGTGAAATATGAACAGACAGATAGTAGCATTCACCACAGCACTCAATGTATCATCCAATAGGACATACTTCACGTGAGCATACACAGCATGAGCAAGGGCAACACTGAAGACCATGAGCATCCCGAACAAAGATCTAAAACACATTCCTCACTGATGTCATATCCCACAATCCGGACCCATGTTCCATCATATTCCCACGCCTTCCAAGCCTACATCCAGACCCCACTTCATATCCAGCTCATTCCCAGATCCCCTTCCACTGTGCTCCACACCTCAGCAGGATTGACTATGCTCTGGATTTACCCCTGAGTTCCAGACCATCGGATCTCCACTGCTAGCCTGATCCATACCCCCCTGTCCCATCCACCCTATGCATACTCCATCCAGCAAGACATCTGGACTTCACCTTGTCTTGGATTCCAGACTCTATCCACCTTCTCATACCCTGGTCCTGTATCCACCTCATCTTCTGGATCCCCAGATCTCCGGACCTATTCCCACCCTCTGTCCGAGGTCCTGCACCTATCCCCATTTAGGCATCTCTACCTTTCTGGCTTTCAGTTACCTCTTCTTCCATCTTGCTTATTGATCCTTGTATGAGTCTTCATCTCCGAGTTCATTTACTTATGTTCCATCTTGCTTACTAATGTGTTTCCACATGCTCATACATAGCCTTGCTCCTTTGCTTACTGATCCCCTCAGATATTGTTCAGTATATAACCCCTGTAGATACTCCTGTAGTTCCTTAGTTTGAATATCAACTTAGACTTGCCCAATCCTCTCTTGGACTTTGGTCCACCTAAGTCTGTCCTACTCATCAGGCCTATGGATTGATTCCCTAGGCCAGAGCTCCGCCTTCCAGCACTTACCCTCTTTCCAGACTTAGGTCCAATCCCTATCCCTTTGACTCTACCTTAGGGTAGTCTACCCCTGCTTGTTTCTACATTGGACTTTGTCCAATGTAGCCCCTATTCCTTCCGGACCTCCGGATGTTCCATCCTCCTAACCCTTGGACATCCTGTCCTCCAGACCTTTGGACCTTTGGACCTCCCATCCTTCCATCCTGTTTCCTATAGAAGTATTACCTTGTAGTGGGAACTCTCCTGTGCTCCTCCGGGCATTTCCCACACTCCTCCAGAAGTCCTCTAGCACTCCACCAGAGTAGCCAGCCTCTGGAAGTCCTCCAGACTTTGTTGGACCATCATCAGACCTCATCTAAAATGAAGGGCCCATACTCAGGTAAGGGGCACAGTGTATGAGCTGAGGCCAAGCCCCTCTGAGTCAATCTCTCTCCCCCTTGAGCAATATGGTTCTTAACAACCGAGCTTTTTGGCCACCCAACAAGCTGACCTCCCTAGAGCCAATCTCAGTATCATCTCCATCCTCCAAGATATACAAATCTGGCTGCAGTGCACAGCACTTGATGACATTGTTGTACCTCTCCTCATCAAAAGGATGCCAGAATAGAACATTGCCTAGTACTATGGCAGTCCTGCAGATGCACCATGCCTACAAAAGTCTGGTAAATAGGGGTGATAGGGTAACGCTTGCAGGGGTGGGCCTGAAGCACCAAATATGTAGGTGTGATGCAGAATGGTCTTGGGGCTTTGCTGCACGTTGCAGTTGGGTGCCATGTGTGCAGCATTTGTGCACAACAGGTTGATGTACCAGAAGGTGTTAGTTGGAATGGATGCATTGCTTTGGCCAGGCATTCATGATGTCCTTGCAGCATTGAATCCCTCATGCTGGGGCATGCTTAGCATTTGGGAGTGTTTATGGAACAATAGTGCCAGACAGTCCAATCATGTCTTTGACCTAGCTTTGCACTCTAGTGGGTGTCCAATTGGATGTTCACATGTGAACCAAAGGTATGAGCTAGCAGAGGGTGTTCTCAAGGATATCCATCCAAACGTGTCTCCACATCCTTGGGTGGCAAAGGACTAGGTGGATGTGCAAGCACATCCAACAGATTGGGACTATCATGGCACATTAGTTTTCCAATGAAGCACTCTTAGACAGGGTGGCATGCTCTTGGCAGTGCTGGGGTGCAAGGATGTAAGGTACAAAGGTGGATGGTGAGTGAGGTGCCCAGCCAGGGCAGCTTGTCAATGGCAGTGCATTTGAAGGATGGTGGGTATCAAGAGCAAGAGAGTGATATTACATAAGCTGGGACACATTGGTTGTTTGTAGGGATGGACTTTGTGTGTTACATAAGCTCAAAGGGTCTGTACATAGCCTAGTACCATAGGGGTCATTGTGATGAAATGAGCCACTTATTGTATTACTCATTAGTGTGTAACTATCTGTCAGAGTCAAACATCTATGGGGGCATAGATGTTTGACTCCAATAGAGAGTGGTGCATTCAATATGATATAGAGCCGTGCTGAACACATGAGCATCAAAATAGGTTTGAGCAGGCAGTAGAGTTAATAAAGAATGTTCCTCTCCTGGTAACAGCCTGTTCTCCTGATAAAAATCTACATCTGGCCTAAGATGCCGCGCAGTCTAAGCAGAGACACATAACAGCACTGAATGAAACACTGCATGCATCCCATCACCTCTTTGCAACTGCATCGCCCAGCATCTCCATTTTCAAGGCTGGATCTTAAGTGCCTTGATCAAATACTGGACAGATCTCAGGACCTCTCTGCCATTCCATCGCCCAGCCTCTCTATCTTCGAGTGACCAACTGTTATATCACCCCAGATTCCTCAGCTGTTAAGCGCCTTGTGGGGCAGAGGAATAATTGTTGTAGTCATTCTTTGTCTCAGCCAAAGCTGCCAAGGATCAACTGTATTGCTCTTCGAAGGCAATTCTAGAACCATGTGACTCAACCTTCATTGCTGCTGACCTTGCTGGAAGAAGATTTGTTTTGACACCTTGTGAATGCAGCAATAAACTAGCATCCAAGGGCTTTGAGCTCATGTTTGCTATGTGTCTCACCTCTGTCATATGCTTGGCTGCCCATCAGACAGCATGGTTTAACCTCTCTTCACTATTCCAACCCACCACAAGCTCCTGAGCTCTTGACACATCCTGGGTCGTGTAATATGCTGCCTATAATGCTGCTGCATTTTTCATTGGACACAGTCAATGAAACACAGTCTTATCCATGTCTTCATTGACGAAGCCCATCACATGTTAACCTCCGATGAATACAGGAACTTCTTCAAGCTGTTTCACCTCATAACCACCCTTGGTAAACCCATCACATTCCTCACAGCCGAATGCTGTGTTTTCTGTGGCAAGCAGTCCAGTGAAATGCACAGACACCACTCCATACACAATGAGGACTCTTCTTTGAAGATCAATCTTATAGGTGACTAACCTCTGCCTCAGTCCTCAACCCTTCACCAAACCACCTTACAGGATCCCTACTGCCTGCCAAATCTGTGCCCAAGAAAGGGTACTCCTGCCCCTCTGTGGCCAGCACATTTGTCGGCCTACCCTGCTGATCTCTACACACATATATTCACCCATGTTCAAGTAAGTTGACCCCTCCTGCCTCCATACCACACTGACAAGTCCAAAGACCACAGCCCTTCATGATGATGCACCTGGCCGTAGCATCACACCACAAAAAAGGGTATCAGAAGACACCAATTCTCCATATGCAGACACTCTAGTTGGCTAAACGCCCTCCCCTGGAACTGTTATCCATGACAAACCTACAATTCAAGGCCCCTCCCCTACTCCAAACCACCCCTACACAGACAGAGAATCACCACTGAAGAAGAAGCGCCTGCTACTGCAAAGCCCTGACACACCCCTTCACACTACTTTTTGATACCCCATGATCTCAAAACCAAGGTCATACTCCTTCAAAATTACATGAATGACCAAGCTGGAGTCTGCACTTTCCATGCACTGTCTTCTTCACTCCAAATCCTTGAACCCCACATAGATTTATGCACCTGCTGACCTCATCAATGCCTCCCTCTATCTCAGACACTACCATAAGACGATACCACTTACATCAACAAGCCTACCTTGTGCTCATCATGCAGAGGGTGCAAGAGGTTTGAGCACCCCAAAAAGGTTGTGATAATGATTCACTCCAAGATTTTTGGATTGGTATACCATATCTCATATTTACCATACTTGCAATCAGCCAGATTATGTTCGACATTCTTCGAAGTGCAAAGCATGCATGACATAACAGAATCCATCGAATCTTTCACTACCTGGCTGTATTCCCCATCTGCTTACAGTGACATCATCAGCATGGGAAATCCCAAACTATATGACCTCATCTGTGCATTTTTCCAATCAGTGCCACATCTTTTGACATTAGATTGGGCAGTGGCAACATGCGAAGCAACCACCTGTGTGGAGTCCTTGCAACGGGATTCACACATGTTTGCCACCCATTGTCAATGGATATTGAGACTTGGCCAATATATAACAACCTTGTCCAAAGATACCAAGGTTGTAACTGAAGGGCAGGCAGACTTGTTGTGCTACGACATCAATCAGTTCGATCCAAGATCTTTTGCGGCTTTGGATTAGTCTAGGGTCATCATCATTTTGTTTGGTTTACATATTTCGCTCATTATACCCATGCAACACATCTAGCAACAGAATGTATTTTTACTTGTATACACTTCTTGTACACTTAGTTGAGGAATTCAAGCTTTGAGAAAGGTATTCTCATAGGGGATGCTGGATTATCATTCCATGGTGTTCAATTTTGTTTGGAGACTTGTTCCAAATCCATGTCTTATAAGTTGCTGAAGTAGTTCACAACTTCTAAATCTACTTGATTATGATAACCAGTGATACTAGTCATTAACGAATGCCATGAGGCCCGTGAACCAAGTGGAGTTTGTTTCAGCAGATGTGACATTGTGTGACTACCCAAACCAATGGTTCTCAACTACTTTGACAATGCTTTAACATATCAAACATTGAAGTTTGACCAGATCACTAGTCTGTAATTCAGACTAATCATCTGCCTATGTTCATCAGTTTAAACTTCCACCCTGGCTAATATATGATGCCTCAGTGTACAAAGAATCTATTTGACCAACATATAAAAGTTTGTTAGCCAGTATCATCTTAGCACAAGTCTTATATGTCGCAGAAGTCGCAGAAGACTTCTGGACCTGGAAGTAGTTGTAGAAGTTCGAATGATGTGATATTAGTCATACACAATGATTTTGTCCTACCACCAGCACCATCGAGTGTTGAAACATTGACGTTTAACTCTACTGTGATCTCTAGTGTGAAAATTACAATAGACATCATATTGACCATTCAATCATTTGATAACTGGTGCATGCCTACAACTCTCGGCCAACTTACATGATGACCTTGGATAGTTTGATGGATGATGCAGATATGCAAGTCATTCCAGGAACCATCATTCTTCTCCTCAGACTACAGTAGAAGTACATACTAGAAAAAGACATCGATTTCATCAAGCAGCAACCCATCTCAGTGCTATGAATCCCAATAATACTCCAGAAAGTACACTACACATTCACATTCATTTCATGTCATTGTGCAACCACCAACTGGTGGTGAATTATCTTTCATACTTACTGATTGCAGTCCGATTAACACATGGTTCGCTAGCTGACTATCTGCCTATCAATCTCAACTGCTTAGTCTTAGACAACCCTGCCTATATGTTCTCAGTCAAGATTATACTGATGGACACTGTCAGTGACTTGAGAAGGGCTATCAAAGAACAGAATAAGGAGGAGTTCGATGTTGTTGCTGTTAGTCATCTCAAGATGTGGAAGGTTAGTATTCTGCTGCCATGATCTGGCAAGCTAGTCCTAATTGTATAATGCTTCAAGGTTGATACAGTGGCTCAAAAAACTGTCCGCATGTTTTGACATTTTTCACTATCTATGATATTGTGTGAGAATGAACAAATGGCTCAAGGACATGGTTATACCACATTGTAGTATGGCTTGAGGGCTTTCATTTGAGCCCTACACCGTGGGAATCGGTGGAGATATGGTGGAGATATAAGGCTCACAAAATGGTGACTCATGCAGACAGTTTTTTGACTCAAGTATTTTACAATAATAACCAGGTATTCTAGTATTTTGTATGACCTCCCTTGGCTTTAATTACTGCCTCTATCCTCCTAGGCATACTCTCAATTAATTTCTGGCAATCCTCAGCTGTGATCTTCCCCCATTCCACTGCTACTCTCTCCCAAAGCTCCCATACTCCTTTAGGGGGGTTTTCATAGGCTTGAAGCTTTTTCTTGAGTGTTCCCCAGAGATGTTCAATGACATTGACATCAGGAGACTGTGCTGGCCAGTCAAGAACATTGATGTTATGTTCTTCAAACCATTCCTTAGCTCTTCTGGATGTGTGCTTGGGATCATTATCCTGTTGGAAAATGATATCTTCTTCATTAATCCCTGATTCTGCCAAGCTAGGCAGCAAGTGGTCATTTAAAATGTCCACATACTGCTCAGCATTCATCTTCCCCTCAACCTCAGCAAGCATTCCCACACCATTCCATCCCATACAGCCCCATACCATTAAAGAACCTCCTCCAAACTTGACAGTCCCATTAACCTCTCTGTCTGTTAGGCCATCTCCCTTCTTTTTCCATACATATACCTTCCCATCTGACCCAATCCTATTGATTTTGGTCTCATCTGACCATATAACATGCTTCCAGTCCTCTACAGTCCAGTGTTGATGAGCTAAGGCAAAGGCTAGTCTTCTCTGCCTATGTTTGATGGAGAGAAGAGGCTTTTTCTTCTTTGTTACTGCCTTGAGAACATTTCTCACAGTTTGTGAAGAGACAGGGGTAGTGATGGTGGAATTGATATAATGGGTGGCTTGGATAGCATTATCAGCCTTTCCTGTAGTGATATGTTGGATAATAGCCCTTTTGTCAGTAAAGGTAAGCTTGGATGGACGTCCTCCACAAGAGTTTTCCTTGTCTGGGTGGCTTTCTTTAATAAACTTGGCCACAGTGGACTTGCATACTCCAGTTCTAGAGGAAATTTGGCAAGCAGAGAGGCCAGCATAAGACAGAGAGAGGATATTATCTCTTTGAGCAGAGGAGATGGCTTTCATGGTGATTATGACTATGATACATGAGATATTCTGGTTTATATAGTTAGATATAGTCATAAAATAACATAATGACACCACTTCATAATTTATATAATAGTGGCATGATTTTTGTGGTGTCATAAATAATGATTTATATAGTTTTAATATACACTCAAAAAACTGTCCACATGAGTCATCATTTTATAAGCCTATCCATATCTCCACCGATTCCCACGGTGTAGGGCTCAAATGAAAGCCCTCAAGCCATACTACAATGTGGTATAAGCATGTACTTGAGGCATTTGTTCATTCTCACACAATATCATAGATAGTGAAAAATATCAAAAAATGCGGACAGTTTTTTGAGCCACTGTATCTGCTAGGAAAAGGAGAGGGAGGTTCTCCAGGATGATGTCAAAGAGCTTGACCCACTTATCCGACTCTCCCAAGTGCCCATTGTCGGACCGGAGGACAGGCACATTCATATATTCATGCAACGCCCCCATAGTAAGTGGTGCTGATTTAATATGGCAGCTGAGCTGACAGCTGCCTCACAGTGGAATCCATCGACTGCTTTGAAATTGCACATTGGTACAAAGGGAAGGTCATAACCAGTAGTACAAGGGGAATTCCATAGCTAGCACAGTGATGTTCCTTACAAACTTCACTTAGGTTTCAATGGAGCAGGGGCCACCAGTGCAGCCCTGCTCCACCCTGGAACAAAAGAAGACAGGGCTGGGGCTGGATTCTGGGAGGGTGGATCTGTCATAGGATCAGCAAAGGTAAGTGTAAAGTAAAGGAGAGGCACTTACTAGATTGAGCTGCCAGGAGGCTGATAACATCACCAAAGCCCACTCCCCAGTCTCTTATCCTTGCCAGAAATGCAGCAACATCATCCTCCTGTTGCAACTTGGGTACTTTTGGCACCCTGACATCTGGGCTAGAATCTGCTGCTTGTTTGAGAGGTGAAGTGTGCAAATGTGGAAGTGGCCCCTCACCTACTAAGTCAGACTCTTCTCTCATCTCTTCTGTCACCCTGCAAGAGGGGAGTGCAGAAGTTGAGGAGGTGGCAGGCCCCTAGCATTTCTGAGTTTTATGAAAGACAGAACAGAAGAATGAGCCCTCACTTGAGCTCCTGCCTCTAATCCCATGCCTATGCTATCCTCCCCAGCATCAGAGGCAGCCCCTGGGCCTAGGGAAGTAGAACTGGAAGGGACAGCAAACTTCTCTACTAATGACCCCTCAACTGCCGAGGCAGGGGCCAACTTCCCAACAACAGTCTCATTCCGGCCTTTATCTACTCTCTTGCTAGAGGCCATCTTCTTGGTCTTACCCTTAGGCTTGGCTTTGGTCTTGGCTACGGCCTTGGGCTCCTTAGGAGGAAGTTCCTCCATCTCAGAGGCCTTGTCATCTAGTCCCTCATCCTGTTGGAAAATAGCCCCTATGCAGTGTTTCTTGTCAATTTTTTATACCAGCCAAAGTGGAAAACTCACTTAAGCTAGGCATTGCACCTATAAAGGCATTCAACACAGCAGCCTTGTCAAAGAAGAGGTTATTTAGAAAGACATCTTGGGTGTTTGCAGCAACAAGTCGGTAAACATGGACGGTCTTCTGCTGGGAGGGGCAATAGATCTGCCCAATCAGCTGGCTTTCTTCTGTGGCTGACCAGAGGCAGTCCTATCTGAAATAAAAATGAGAAACTGAAGGCAGGGGAGATCAAGAAGACTCACAATGATTATTAATATACTGGCACAAGGTAAATTTAGGCCAGTTAGCCTTACATTGGAGACAATCAATACCCTAGGCCCATCCCTTGCACTATTTTTGAATTTAGTGATGATTTTCATCCTAGTGGGGATGGTCATTTTGCCGTGGATCTGCAATGCCTGGATCTCATGAAGTTGGAGAACCTGAGTTTAAATAAATTAGCATTGAATGAAGCATAAGGGGAAAATGATAGCAGAAGTACCTTCATGATTTGGGGGTAGCTAGATGGAAAGGTGCAGTACACCAGAACTTTGTCACAGGGGGCACCGCCTGCTAGGCTGGTCTCATTCACTGAATTGACCAAAGGTATGAGATTGTCTTCCACAACTCTTAGTGGAGCTTGGGCATCCAGCTTGAGGTGCCATCAGATAACTTCTACCAGAGTATCTAATTTTCAAGAAGGGTCCCTCCTCCACTCCTCCAAAGTAGAGGGGTCTGCCCACAGGCGTCCTGGGTTGCAGCTAGGGTGTAATAAAGCTTTATGCACTCAGATGTAAAAATCCTTGAGACATTATATCAGCAGAGGCCACTATAAGAAAGGTAGACAAAGGTACTGAGCCACCAGCAAACTTTGCTGCTGTAGAAGCACCTCCCTTCTCTACTAGTTCTTGGGTGATTAGGTCAAGATTCTGTACCTCCTGGTCATATAGCTGTACCAAGAGAGAATGGTCCTCAAATGCAGCTAAGCTGGAGATTTGGAGGCTAACGTTGTCAACTGACCAGACAGAGCAATAAATCACAAAGCCTGCAAATTGCTGATGAATGATGTGGATCCACTTCAGCATCTGGTTTTAGTAAAGACTAGGAATTTGAACTTGGGTATCACCCTTAAGGTTTGCCATGATAATGGTCTTGTCCCTGTCCCCTCATTTGAAACACTGCCTGATCTTTGGCCGCAGACTTGCGGAGTTCACACTCCATTTTTTCTGCCTCACCATCATATGGGCTGCCAAAGGCTTCCATACCAAGGCATCTTCCCAGATTCCAGATGTCCTACAGAATGAAGGGGCAGGAGTTGAGATTAAAATTAGAGCAGGACGTTGAGAATAAGGTGCTTCACTTACCATCAGTCGATTGGTGATCGGGGTAGCCATCATGGTAACAATAGATTCGGATCTCTTGCGAAGGGCAAATAAGGCCCAATAACTTTTTTTGATGTTTCTGAGGTTTTGGGCCTTGTCCACCCCCACCAGCAAGAAATGCCAACCATACACCATAGTAGAGACTTCAGCAGGGTAGCTAGCCCTCTGTCAAGGGCTCTGAGTGGGGGTGAGGTGGTTTCCCTCCAAAACATGTTCAAAGTCAGACTCTAATGCCTAGGGTACAAAGAAAAGCTCTATCAGAGGCCAGCTAACTAGAAATGAAAATTGACATTTACTTTGGGAGGGATAATAAGGATCCATCACCCTTCAGGCAGCTTGGGCATAGTCCAAATATTCTTCCACCACAAGGCTCAACTGTTACTCCAAATGCCATTGTAAGGCAGGATATCAAAGCTTCCTTGCCGAAGGTATTGATGCAATTCTGAAGTGAACTGATGGATTAAGGCTGCCAGTATGACCAAAATGATGGAAAGATCTGGAATATTGAGGGTGTCGCCCCTCCATTGCTTTCCAGCTATTCTGAAGTAGGTTAGCTTTGAGTCTCAAAGGGTAAGGGGAGGGACTTGCCTATTTTTCCTGGAAAGCATCCATTAGTTGTATAATACTCACGATAAAATGCCAGTATGGCAATTAAAGCCATGACTTGGATGGTTTTTCCTAATCCCACTTTGTCCATAAGTAAAATAGGCTTTCCAGAAAAAGCATTCTGGACCATTTTGACCACCCCAACCAGCTGATGCCAGCAGAGAGCTAGGTGCTCTCCCCTTCCAGAATATTTGAACCAGTCCTCTCCCTCCTTGGTCCATGGATCATGATTTCCATAGGGATCTTGAAGGGTGTTGAAAAACAGCAAATGCTGGTCTGGAATCCCCAGGAGAGCCCAAAGGTGATCCTTTGACATATGATTGAATGCCTCCACCCCTTTGGACCATTCAAAATTATAAACATCCTCGCCATCAAGGTTGAGTTTGGGTACAGAATCAGAGGTCTCAGCATCAGGGTCGCAGAGCTTAAGCTGTTCCTGGATCAAGGCTGCCAGCAGAGTAATATCCTTCTCTGATGCTAGGAAACAAAGGGCATCCCTTAGCGGCTTGGGTAAACCTATAAGAATACATTAGAAAGTGGATGGGAGTGTGGTGCTGGGTTGACCTATGCAACTGGTTCTGGCCCTTGTGATCTATACCTAAGGCTTTAAGTATATCGCTAAGGGTTTCCCACTGCTCTGCTAGGTTCTTAAGGGATTCCTTGTCCCCATAATGAATGAGGATCTTAGTGAGTCCCTCTATGTCCTTCAGCCAGGTTCTAATGAGCTCTGTATCAGGACGCTCTCCCCCCTCCACAAGGTCCATGAGCACTAGGCCAACTGTGGTAGGTGTTAGAAAGTATAAGAGAAAAGAGGATGGAGAAAGGGCACCTTTCCAGGCCTGTTGAACTCGGACACAGCATGGTTCAAGTCTCCCCCTTTCTCATTGAATAGACTTCCTGTGCCTGGACCAATGGTGTACCATAAGGTTGTTGAGGAAGTGCTGAACCAGTTCCTTAAGAGCAATGCAATCCTCCATGAAGGCGTCCATGCCAAAAAGTGCTTCTCCAATGCTAGGATAGGCCAAGGTTATTTGAGAAGTAGCCAGTTCTGGCAGCTGATGGAAGAGTGTGAGGTGGGGCAGAGGCATAGGCTGGAGTAAATGAAATCTCACATTCGAGATCCTCATACGTCTCATGATTGAATACAGGTCCAGGGCATGCTCTGCCAAAATGGTGTCCACAGTGCTAGTGACCTTCCAGTGGCCCCACTGCACATTGAAGAAGGTCAATCACAAGCCACGCCCCTTGGCGTCATTGTCCCGAGGTAGGCATCTGATATAATTGACTTGCTCTGCCTCTGAGAGAGCCCAGAAGTTAGAAATAAAAGTTGAGACTGCCTTAGCTGCCTCAGAAGTCTTCCAGGGGCTCGAGGTCTCCACCGTTGCTGCTACTGCTGGGAATGGAACTGAAGCAAGACCAGTGCATTCTTGCCACTTAGGCCAACACCAAGGGGGGTGGAGGGTCTTGATCTCCCTGTGCTCCCCAGAAGTAGGCACCAAGTCATCATCCTCAGAGTCTCCTTCATTCAGAGAAGGTGCCCCAAGAGCTAGAAGGGCCCCAGCTGTCACTATGGTGGGCATCTTTCAAGAGGTAAAATAGAGTGAAGGGGCAATTTTGGTTGGTGTGAAAGGAGTGCAGGAATGCCAGTAAATACCATTCTAGAAACAAAGCCTAGAGTAATGTAGAGCATGGAATTCCATCAGTAGTAGCTGAAAATATCACTTAGGAATAGAACTGCCTCCAAGATTTTTGAGCATGCAGTCATGGTAATGTGACGGTGGTAATCTTCCATGAAGTACTAGCGGTAGTCACTGGCAAACTGCAATAGCCACATCAGCTGAAAGCATCGCTTAGGAATAGAACTTCCATATCACCTTGGCTGTGGGACTTTCAAATATCATCAGATGTCGTCATCAGTAGTATTTAGTGACTGCTCACTGCATACTATCACATCATTCAACAACTTGCTTGTGCCAATGTATTGAGCTGATGGAGAAGCAGTTTTTAAATTTGCAGGTGTCTCTGCTGCTCCTGCTTGAGCTATCATCACTAGGCATTGGCCGGGGGAACATCATGCCCAAGTTCATGTCAGATCATGCTGTAACCTTTTACTAACAGCGGGGAAATTAACATTTTACCATTTGCTACTAGTGGAATTACATTTGAAAGGCAATCCAGAGTGCTCTGGAACACTCTAGGCTAGGTCTGGGATGCTCTAGCCAGGTCTAGATGGCTGAGGAATAAGAGGTGTGTTCATTTGTCAATATTTGATTCCGAGCATTGGTGTGCTGCTGACCTTTTTACTATTTGGGCATGCGGAGGGTTACCTACATCTCCTCACCAGTGACCCATGCTAGAATCTGTCAGCAATGCAGCAGCTCACCATAACATATGACATCCCTCATTTGTGAACACAGGGTCCTATCACATACACACGAATTCTTGTTTGCTCATGCCCCCAATTACAGACTCGTGAAGTACTTACAACCAATAGATGTGCCTGTATATGGAGCTTCAAGTCATGTGAATGATCACTGTGCCTGCTTTTGTACTTTCTTCATCTGCAGGTGGTGAACAATCAACCATATGGAAGCAGCACATTATGAATGGAGGGATCACATGCATGTCAAGGGCTGTTGTCCTCAACAGATTTACTACTGATGGGCCTTTTCATTATGATACTCATCTGACACTCAAGCCATAGTGGATGTATGCAGGCATGCCAATTGCATTTAACAGCTGGCATTTATGCACACCTGCTTACGACCACGATGCCTTCAACTTTAGTTCCTAGTTCCTCTGGTGAGAACAAGTACCATTCACAAAGCACCACCCTTCAGGTGATTTTTGCGGTGCATGCAGAGCCCTTGACTGACTGACTTCCTAAGCATTGATTCACATGTGCTGAATGGCACTCTGAGGGTATGGAGGTGAAGTCCTAGGCATTGAGCCATGCACCAGTGATTCTTCAAGCCATAGGGGCTCAGCTGGAGTAAAGCCCTTGGGCCCACATCTGAGGCTGTGAAGCAGGTAAGCACCGCCACTGGTGAGTGGCATTTATAGTGAGCAATGCAGATGGTTTACCTCAGACAGCTTTTGGTGGGGCATACATTAGCCCAGCATATGCATTCTTTATCTGCATCTGCAAGTGCAGTGCCAGGTCACTAATGCACCCGAGGGAGCTCATGCCCTCCTGTAGAGCAGTGCCATAGTCATTTTCGAAAATCAGCTGCTCATCCTGCAGGGCATCCGCAAGCAGAAAGCTGTGGCTGGTTGCCAGCTTAATGGGGAGGCCAATGGGCAGCAGCCCATAGAGCAAAAATTCACACTCCAAGCATGTTTGACGCACTAGAAAGAATTAAGGCAGTATGTGAGCCTGAGTACATGGGATCAGGGATAGCAGGTGGGAATGCAGTAGTTGCTACTAAACCTAAAGAGGGCTCAAGCTGCCCATGCATCTGCACCCTTTGGCCAGGCCAGGGTCAGTCCATGCTACTTGGAGCTTCAGCAGGTAGCTGCGAATCCTGGTAGAGATCACATGGATGCAGGAATGAAAGGCATAGTTGCTCACCATCATTGCTGCAGCCTGCCACTCATAACGTGTGGGGTGCAGAGGTAGTTGAGGTTTTAGGCTAAAGCACTTGAGGGTTTGTAAGGTGTGTGCAGTTTGAAATCCCATCATGGCACAAATCGGCAGGTGGCATTTCTGCATGACTTCAGCACTTTTGACTATCTCACTCAATTCTGCTTCAATCATGGTTGTTCAACCTCATAATGAGTTTTATTAGAGATATCTATGCTAAGAGTTTTGTGTTGAAGTAACTAGAAATACAAGTTTCATGAAAGTGCAGACTTCTGTGGGGTGCTGATTGTAGTTGAAGGGATAGCATGCCGAAGGACTGATCACCTGCAAATTGACCAGCAGAGGGTGGTTTGAACCTAGTGTGAACCTGCAAGCAAATGGATCAAACTAGTGCTTACTAAGCGAGCAAACGTGTATGTACACCACAGCATCATTGATGTGCATCCTTCCTGTCGTCTTTCCTTTCACGTCAGTTCCATTATCGGGGCTGGTGTGATACTGGTTGAAGTGTATTTTGCAGGCTGAGTAGTGAAATGAATGGAGCCGAGCACATGACGCCAACGAATGAGAGAAAATGAGCTCTCAGATGGAGCATAATGAGGCACATGGTTTGCATCATTGCCAAAGAAATTGTTGCCCTGTATCAAAATCAAGTTAGTAAGACCCAAGGATCGAAAAAACTACACTAACATATCTCGCTAAACCTCTAGTATTGGTTTGTTTTGGTTGAGCTGAATGTCCCTAGTAAAAAGGTGAGAATGAGTGGGAAAGAGACGCAGGACCAACTTACCTTGAGCCCCAGGTCAGGCTTTGCATTAGCATCATTCGTGCCCTAAACAACAACCAAAATATAAAAGATGTCAAGGCACAATGCAGATGTGCACACCCTGCTGTTTGAGCACTGCTTCCACACTCCATACATAGACCTTTGCATCTAATCCAGCACTGGCAGTATTTTTTCTATCAGGGGACATGACCACAGCAATGAGTTCATTGTCATGCAGGAGTAGATCCCCAACTTGCTGATTTGTCTTGGGGTCCCAGATGGGAATGGAGTAGTCAGCTGATGCACTCACGAGATAGCTTTCGTTAGGTGATGGGCAAATGGATCTGACAGCGTTGGTATGACCCCAAAGGACGACAAGTTCCTCTCCATTAGTTGATCGTCATTTTTGGATAGTTTTATCAGTTGATGTGGAAAAGATGTAGGTGTTGATTTCTTCCATGATGTGGACTGAGTGTTGCAGTTGATGAAGTAGGACTGACCAAGTGGTGAGATGTGTCACTTGCACCTGGCAACAGCAGGTTGTCCAGGATAACCTATGCTTCGTCATGAGTCCCTCGCTCCTCTGTAGTGGTGCTTTCCCTGCTCACCTAGTCGAACTCCTAGTAAAGGTCGATTCAAAGTGATGGAGAGTACATCATCTTGATATCATGTTCCACCAGCCAGCATCTTATACCATTGCCATTGAGGAGGGAGCACATCATTCCCACCTGCTTCTTGTTGAGTAAGTCAGTGGGTATCCCAACATGATTTGCTCACCTTCCCAAAGAGCATCCTGGTAGTGTTGTGCACCATATGGCGGTCTCATACATGCTGATGAGTCAAACAGTGCTACTCCCCCTCTAACAGATGTGCTTGGCTCAGCCTCATCACAGAGCATGAATCTGATTGAGAAAGGACAACGTGCTTTACAGACAGGTAGACAATGAGCTTTGAGATAATGCGCAAAATAAGAGTTGAGGAGAATAGATGGTGGAGAGGTGATGAGTGGACCTGCTAGGCGCTTAGATTTGGTTGATCCTGCAGTTACACCTTGTGGAGAACATACGTTAGTGGCAGTGAGGCGACTTCGGTTCAAATTTCAATGCACCTTGGTTTGTTCCATATCACTAACTACTTGCACTAAATCCATCAGCAGCGAGCACTAAGATATGGAGTTTGCATGAGCCCAGACCCTGACATATATCCAGACACCTGGACCAACAGTGAGAGTCAATTTTGATTGTAAGAAGTGAACATGTAATTGTGCATTATGGATCGGATGATAGTATGTACGGAATAATTGTGGGAACCTGTAAGGTTTTGCACCTGTTCATCACATGAGTCTACCAGGTTAGACTTGCAGCCCAAGTTCAGAATATCGGCTTAGGCTAGCATACATCACTACTCCAACATGCAACCCCCTGATGAGGATTTATGTGGCATTCAGGTCTCCCTGAGTGAATTTGTCTCCATTGCTCAACATTTGTCCACACTAGAAGACACGGAGGATTTTCTTCATTTTGTACTTGCTGGATGCCTCTGATGGGATGATATGACAGCTCACATATTCCTAAATGCCAGACAAGGAGTGCTTGCCCCTCCTATGTCTCAATACCAACTGCACAGAGACATTGACTCTGTTATAGGCGTTACATGCAATCTCCCATTCAGATTGCCCATGTCCATTTTCCCCTTGGTATCATTTCGCAATAGCCTCACAGAAGATAACCATTTAAAATGCACCCTATCTTACCCCAAGGTGGGAAGACTTCTATCGAACATCCAGTATTCTGACAGATTCACCTTCACCAGAACATTGCAGGGGTTCCACTTTACAAAATTCCCAACATGCCTTTGGGAAAAGTTGGCTGACACAACATCACCTGCATCTTCTTCCCCAAACTGTACGACCCAAGTAAAAGTTCTGCCATTCCCCCAGAGACCATAGCTCTCATCTACAATAAATGTCTTTGGCCTGTGGTGTTACAGATGCGGTTACCCCCCTATTCATTCTCTTAAACTGTGTATTATGTCATGACCGCACCCGGCTGTGCCATCATTAGACTAACCGATTGCCATACTTGTATTACATCGCGACCGCCATGTGCCATCGCTAGATGACTCATTTCCTCTTATCTCTGACTCGTCTATGACGTATGCGTCCACGACCCCTTATCTCTGACTCGTCTTGATGACATATACGTACCTGCCCTAAAGTAGGCTACACCTATATAAACCAGGTCCTGTACTTAGATAGACTTCACTTTAATCTACTAGGTCTTACCTGAACTATCCTTCGCTTAGGACCTCCAATCCTAAGTCGTCTGATAACCAATATTCAAGCCAGAGACACTCTCTCTGACTTGTCTTAAGAACCTTACATTTGTAAGGACACGATCCGGCTTCAGGCGTGCTCTTATCGAGTACCTGTCGTCGCGCCCATCCTAGTCTGTTGTAACATGTGGTCATTAGTCTCAACCCAATTGATCAGAGTCAATGGTTGATTACTCATTCTGCCGCCATGACTTTATATTGGGATCAGAAAGGACAGTTCCACTTTGGTACACTGGATTTTCTGACACATCTCCTCCAACAGCTGGGACTTAAAGTTCTAGAGTTGCTTCAGACCCAAGATGGGTTACAGGATGCATTTTTTGTTCATGAGCTAAGGATAGAGCAGAGAGCATATTGCTGGAAGCTTCTTGCCAGCACATGCTAGCTGATGCAAAGGGGCCAGGCACTCATCCTATCATGTATGGTAGAGGAACGTACTTCCTGTCAGACCTAGTGAAGGACACTGGAGCTTATCACCTGCCCAACACCAGACCGATTAACGCTGAAACCTTGCTGACCCTGTATCAAAGAGATTTTGTGGAAGACATTGAGGTGGAATTCTCGGAATCCCACTCATCAAGTCGGTCAAAAAACCCACACCTCAGCCACCATCCAAGGAAGTGCAAGACAACTCACGCACTCCATGACTCAAGCAGCAGCGAGGAAGGTTCTCAGGTTGAGGGAAATGTGGCAGAACTGGATATAGGAAGCCACCGCCCTGCATTCAACATCCATTCAGGGAAGATTGTAGATTCAACATCTAGCAATCTATCTGCCATTCAGCATCAGTTTGCATCTGATGTCTTTCAGCTGGTACCATCTCCAAAGTTAGCCTCTGAGCCTCCTTGGATACTGCTCAATGCAGTGGAGAGGCAGGGAGCTAGGGTGGACATATTTGATTCACTGGACCTTGGTGGAGTTTCTAGTCAGATTCAGTATCAAATCACTAGCAACAGCGACTGGAATGACTTGGTATTTGGGCACTACTTTCTAGCCAAAGGAGCCTTGACAGTTAAGGCTCTTCAGCAATTTCCATCTGCATCCTACTATCAATGATGGCTGTCCCTCATGGAGGGGCTAGATGAAGAAAAAGCTGATAATATTCGAAACCTTCACCAGACATGATTCAATGGATTCTGCTGGGTGCCCCACCCCTCCAGTGACCATATGTGGTTCATCAAAAGAGGTGGCTGGGAATGGACCTTCTTGCCATCTGGAGAACCCAGGAATTGCCCCTGCCTGGCACTCAACCCCAGATTCAATGGCAAAAATGTAGCTGTGGTGCTGGGTGAGCAGCAGGCTGATATGTAGGACCAGGTTTTACAACAGTCTCATAAAGAGTCAAGCAGTAACGGGCATCAGATATAACACTGTAACCTACTGGAAACATATGACTGTTTTGGACTACTGTGCAAGTGAGTTCTCTGCTGCATGTAAGCATCGCAAAATGCCCGCTCCACCGTCCCTGTATCTGAGCGGATCATAATGACAGCAATCAACATCTGCCGAATGCGGGTGTTTATACGTGCACTCCATGGTGGTGACAGCACTGAGTTCCACAACACTGGGACAGAAGAGCTCCACTTCGATGAAGTAGCTATGTTGCTGGAAATGCACCTCGCTAGGCTTTTGAATGATGAAAAAGGCCCTCAATTCATGGTATCTTGACTGGAATTGCATGAGCCATTAGACAAGTTATTCAAAGAGCTAGGTGATAGATTGGTACTACCAAAACATATCAGAATGTTGAGCGGGGGGAGTGAGTGGCAGGAGTGAGTGGCAGGTGGTCGACAATCAGCTTCAAATGCACATCCTGAGGAGGGAAGGGGTCAATAACCAGGTTGTCTTTCCAGAGAGATGACTAGTCTGAGTCACAGACTAATGATCTAGTCAAATGTCAATGTTGACATGTTATTACATAAAAGGGTTGTCAGAAGTAGTTGAAAGAATCATGTAATTTTCCATAATGACAATTCAGTTATCACTTGTTGCTTGTTTGCATAAGGAACTAAGTTTTAAAAGTTCTGCAACCACTTTGACAATTTCAAGGACATATAAGACTATGAGGACTATGACAACTTCAGCGACTTCTGAGACATAGACCCATGTGACTACTTCGAGGACCTCAAGGACATATAAGACATAAATTCAGGAGCAGCTAGAAACAAAAAATTTGATACCATGAAATGATAGTCCAACATTCTTTCATCCAAATTCACCCTAGGACTATGTATCGTACAAGTACAGATCTTGAAGTCCTCAACCCAATAAGTATATGAGAAGTGCGTGTAACTAAAAGTACATTCCATTGCTAGATATATGCTATGTGTGATTTTCTGCTGCCCCTTTCAAGCAAGAGATATTTTTGGTCCAGATAGATGGGATGTGGAGCCGAGAGGGTGTTCAGTGGGCCAATGAGGTGCTGGGGGTTGGAAAAGACCCGCCAATCAAGTCAGTGAGAGAGACAACAAATTGCAAAAAACCATAGCGGGACATCCGGATATTGCATTCTCCATAGACACAGCCTGATTTCAGTCCTCACAGATATAACCAATAGCTTTCAAGGTGGCAATCTTCATAAGTGAGGTCGTCCCTGCATGAGTGTGAGGCACCCACGCCATGGTGGAGGGGAGGACAAAGGAGGTATTGGGATATCTCAGACTATTGCTGCATGCCAGATGCAATATGCAGCTGGAAGTTCAGAGCGCTTGTGCAAATGATTGGTCCTGATCTCCTCAGCACTACAAATGTTTCGGATAACTTCTGCAACTAGTGAAAACATGTAGAGCCATGCAGTACTGGAAAAGTACAGCGAGGTCCAAATGAATGTAAGCGAGCCCAAATTACAAAAACAATGTGTGACATTGACAAGTAAACCAAGAGGGTTCAGAAATGGTGACCCAACACTGTGCCTGCAGCAAGTGTGAGCATGCAGTTGAGAAGAAAAGGAACATTCATATGATGAAGGGATCCAGTTGAGCCCCACTATGGGGGCATTGCAGAGGAGATGATGGGGGTCTGATGAATGACAAATCAAAGCCTTGAAGGATCTTGGACAATAGATCTTCTGAATGTCTGAATAGCTGTTAAGAACCATGTTGCTCAAGGGGGAGAGAGACTGACTCAGAGGGGCTTGGCCTCAGCTCATACACTGTGCCCCTTACCCAAGTATGTGCCCTTCATTTCATATGAAGTCTGATGATGGTCCGATGAAGTCCAGAGGACTTCTGGAGGCTGGCTACTCTGCTGGAGAGCACTAGAGGACTTCCAGAGGAGCATGGGAGAGTTCTGGAGGAACACAGGAAGTGCTCAGGAGAGTTCCCACTGCAAGGTAATACTTCTACAGGAAACAGGATGGAAGGATAGGAGGTATGAAGGTCTGGAGGACAGGAGGACAGGGGGACAGGAGGACAGGAGGGCAGGATGATGGAGGACAGAAGGACAGGATGTCTGAAGGTACAGAGGGCAGGATGTCTGAAGGACAGGAGGATAGGATGTCTGAGGGTTAGGAGGATGGAACATCCAAAGGACAGGATGCCTGGAGGTATGAGGGACAGGAGGTCTGGAGGTCTGGAAGGAATAGGGGCTACATCGGACAAAGTCCAATGTAGAAACAAACAGAGGTAGACTACCCTAAGGTAGAGTTGGAGAGATGAGGGTTGGACCTAAGTCTGGAAAGAGGGTAAGTGCCAGAAGGTGGAGCTCCGGCCTAGGGAATCAATCCCTAGGCCTGATGGGTAGGACAGACTTAGGTGGACCAAAGTCCGAGAGAGGATTGGGCAAGTCTAAGTTAATATTCAAACTAAGGAACTACAGGAGTATCTACAGGGGTTATATACTCTCCATGCCCTCAGTCAGATAATGAAACAACGTCTCATTGTATGCCCTGAAATGCATCACTGTCAGTTACTGTCAGTTGGCATTGGATAAATGCACTGACTTACTCGACCAAGTTTTCAAAGTGGTGGAAATGCATCAAATACTGTGCTCATTCAAAAATGGTTGCAAGGCTGTCTAGGCACCAGGGTTGTTCCAGTTTCATTCCGTATTGATGCGTTTGCTGCTGTAATTGACCCCATATGAGAATTTCATTAGCCCTGTTCATGACTTGGGATAGGGTTAACCAGATAAAATCTACGTCTGCTTCGATGTTGTGCAGTGGACATACTTCCCCATTGACATTCATGAATTTACGGTATTCAGATGAATCACCTCTGAGATGTAACTCTTGCAAGCGTCATTATATTGATGTTCGACAGGCATATGATATGGATGTGAAGTTAGATAAAAGGCTGGAGCTTAAGCACGAAAATCAAAATGACGGATTAGATGTCAGGCTAAATGATCATATTCAAGTTAGGACAAAAGGAGTATTAAGAGTCAGGACAAGAGTATTAAGAGTTAGGAATCTGTGATTGGCATGCATATGGATCTGATACATCATCAGGGTGTTTGATCCATGCATTCTATATCCACTGAGGGCAAGTAGCCAAATGTGAATGTTTGATGTGAGCATGAGTCAGAATATGAAACAACAGTGTTTGACGATACACCCTAGTGTGGCGAGGTCACTCTACAGGCAGTATGTTAAGATGTACAATAACATCTGCTTTGAATTATGGAGCAAAGGTTTGTACTTGAGGAACATCGAAGTGTTTTTGGATAGAAGAGCACTGGCATGGGAGGTTGAAGCAAAATGTGGCAACTTGAGAGACTTCCAAGACTTTGGCAACATCTGCTTTGAATTACGAAGCAAAGGTTTGTATGAACGTCAAGGTGAAGAGCACTGGCATGGGAGGTTCAAGTAAAAAGTCAAACTTGGGAGACTTCCAAGACTTTGGTGACATCTGCTTCAAATTACAAAGCAAAGGTTTGTGCAAAGATCCAGGTGTTTTGTTGCCTCATGGTGGGAGGTGCAAGTCAAAAGTGAGAACTTCGAGACTTCCAAGCCCTTGGTGACATCTGCTTCGAATTACAGAGCAAAGATGTGTAGTTGTAAATATTAGGATTAGAGACTACAGAAACTTTGACCACAACATCTGCTGTGAATTATGAAGCAAAGGTTTGTACTTGAGGAAAGGTTGGAGCATTTTGGATTGGAAGGCACCAGTGTGAGTTCAAATCAAATGTGGCACCTTGGGAGACCAGACTGGTGACTTTAACAGCCTTAGTGGCCCCTGAGACTTTAGACATCAGGCTTAGAGGCTATAGAGACATCAGCCACAAGCATCTGCTTCGAATTACAGAGCAAAGGGTTGTGCTTGACAAACGTCAGAGTGTTTTGAATACTAAGGTAGATGACATGCAAATCCAATGAATGTCATGTGATGTGACTGTGCTGTGACACTGTGCAGATAACCTCTTGCCAAATGTGCCAAATGTGCCAAACATTAGTTGAGGTTCGGATTGATGATGAGCAACATTGACAGGTAGTAGATATGTAAGTACATTATGTGCAAGTACTAATTGAGTGGGGAGTATATAGTAAATAATACAGTTAGTGTATGCAAGGCCTGTCAGGCAGATGTCACAGACTCAGAGGGGTGAAAATCATCAAACTCCTTCATGATGCTTCTTCATCAGCATCATGACACATTTCATCAGCCCGTTCCAAGATTTCTTTGAGAACAAAAGAAGTATCTGGCTGCTTCTGTTTGCGCCAGCGCACTCCTCGAATAGTGATGATGTCTTCTTCATCCTCAATCTCCTTGCATGTCACAGAGTATTTATTGGAGTGTTGAGAGGCTCCCAATATTGACATTACAGGTGTCTTGCTACTACTATTGACAGCCACCGGCTTGAAAAATGCAGCTGCTTCACATCAGAGATGAGTTTTGGTCTGTGGTGTGTATGGAGAGCCTCGCATGAGTGGTTCTCTGAACCAGGTTGCAATTGTGGATTTGGTGGATGCATCTATATGCTATGCAAGACCATGAGACTCTAATCTTAGGACACAAAAGTACCACTTGTCACAAGAAGCAGGTTTGCCCTGTGAAATTTTGATTACTATGCTAGCAGTGGCTTGAGCTCACAGAGTGGAAGAGCTTACTACGGAGGTAGTGATGGTTGTAAGTAGAAGTGATAGGGAAGAAATAATAGCTGGTCTGACACAGTAGGATCCTAGGCATAATCAGCTCCAAAGACTTCAAGTTGGTTTTGCGGGTGCCAAATAAAACTTATCCAGCAGCCATGAGGATGAAGGGGACCTCACGAGAGCATTTTTGTACCACCGCATTGAGCTGGTAGTTGGTGAAGACAGTGACTCACTGTGCTCTGGTGTGCATCATGATAGATAAGCAGGCAATCGATAACAAGCTTGGCACTAATGAAAACCTGCACTGGCACAGATACCTCTCGCAAAGCCAACTGTTAGTGTCATTCGAAAGGTGATTCAGCATGATTGAATGAATAATGACATGGACACCAGTACCAGTGTCCGCAATGGAGCTTGTGACCATATCCACATTTCAAATTGGAGTATTAAATTGACTTATTAGTAGTACACTACATATGGAAATTGCAGGCAAAAACAATTCATATTAATATAATAGAAGGGGTAATGAATGTACACGTACTCATAAGCAACCTGGAATTTTCCCTCCCTGAGTCAAAGAACCAAGCATGCCTCTTCATCCTCCTCCAAGCCCTGTCAGAAACTCTAGTGTCGACTATGAGGACAAAGGTGGAGCCAGTCCCCATATCACTGCCCCTGCTGTGAAAAACTACAGCCAACCCCAACTCCTGCCAAAACGACCCGGGGTCATCTTGTCTCACCAAACAAACACACCAAATGTGCAAGGTCACTATCGCTTCCTGACACCGTTACGGTGTTTGATTCATCTGATGATGGTATAAATGAACCCATATCACCCCCTCCCATAATCAATCATCTATCTCATTACATGAAGAGGGCAAAAACAAAACCCAAACCATATCATCGGAGGGGTCCTAGCACATTCGATTGCTGTTTCTTTGACAATCAACTATGCCACAATGACACTATGAATCTGGAAGATATTCAAATGGTATGATATTCAAAGAAAATCCAAACCTTGATTATTGATATATATTATATCAGAGCAATGATGTACTGGAGCGTCACTTGCAACACCTGTCTTCTGAGGCGGCAGCTCAGGCTGTTGTTACAATGCATGCTGATGTTGAGTGGAGGCACATGTGTGCTTTGACAACAGCTTGGGAAATTCATGCATGTGAACAGCACTTGAAATTTCTTCACATGGTTCTCGAGGATGAGGGTGAAACATATGCCAATGCTAGTTTAGAGTCGCTATGCACCTCGATGAAAGAGCTTGTAAGATCCCCCAAGAAGGGGATAGAAGATAGCATTAGCTTGGGTGTTACTGCATACAGCCATGATGTGACATCATTTGCTGTTGGAGACGCGCAACTAGATTTCCTTAAGAGCGCCGCTCATATGTGTTTCCCTACTCTTGAACGATGTCACTACTGACATGATCACTTACAAGTCGCATACTCAGATTCCTTGGACAGTGTGAGCTCAGGGGACTCCTCAGAAGATAGCAATGGTGGTCAAGATCCAAAATCTCACAGTGGGTGTAAACATGTCAGGCTGTCGCATTGATGCATGTTTTATTTATAGAATTGGACAAAACTTTTCTCCTGTAGTGTGTAGCACTTTGCAATTCATGCCACAGGCATGTGTCCCATTACTTAATTGGTACCACGCTCAAAATGGTATCAGAATGTTGCGTCATCATGTAGCAGTATGTAAGTTGACAGTAGTAATGCGGATTTCTTGTTGAGATCGTGGCAAGTTCAGCTGACACAATGCCATAGCAGTAGATTCATACCCTGATTTCCAGAGGGTTGAGTAAGGAGGCCTGACTCAGGTTCAATGCAGCCGCACTCAGTCCTGAGAATTCAGGTCCAATTGACTCAAGGAAGACTACTACTAAGTATACTGTACACCGCAAACAGCACCCCAAACCCTGACTGATGGTAATAATCTAGAGTGCCTTTTGGGACACTCATCAAAATGGTAAGTTACTCACTCCGTCCCAAATTAGAACTGACTTCGCTTCTCCGAGATTTATGAGAGGACATCCTGACTACAGGGGTCAGAATAAAGCAGATTACAAGAGTAAGTCGGGAGTAAGTCTGTATCTAATACAGCAGGACGTATCTAATTCAATTCAATAGAGTCCTGGTCATTATCGGCCAGCGCCTGCCAGTGGGGACTCATGGTCCACAATGTTACAGTGATTCTAAACCTCATGGCAAGAACACAAACAAACACTGACAACTTGAACTTGGACTTGGCCCATGCTATGTAGTGTCTATAGTACATACCAGTCACCTATTTGAGCCTGATCATCCTTCAAGTGCCATTATTACTAGTACTGCTCATCCGATCATAGCTTACTATGATGTCAAATTTGCCATTGCCAGCTGACTCGGACTGGTCGTGGCAGAATCAGTATCATGGCAGCAGCAGTGGCTACAATGATCAGATTGGTGAGTTTTCGAGTCCATCTGAAGGGTATTTCTTGTGCTCCAATTATCTCCACATCTCAAGTGCATGTCAATCTCCCCCAGCCTGAGATTGAGCCGATTAACCCTGACTTGGACGTTCATGACAATCATGTTGCTGGCCACTATGACTGTGGGCCAGGGTATGGCAATACCAAGACCGTAGTGTCAGATCCTCAAGTCGATTACTATGGTTATGGTTCAGACTACTTGACTTGGAATGACCATGATGGCGGCAGGCTGGACCCGTTCTCAGGCTATCATCCCATTCAAACTGACCAGCAATTGTCTATGGGCCAGCCCAACTTGGGGTCATTCACATCACACAACCTGGGGTGTCACGGTTGTTTTCAAGATTCCGCTGTAGATCATGGTTAGCAATTGGCTGGCAATAGTAGTAGTCATGGTAAATTTTGGAGTCTCATTCATTTTCATTGTCTTAAGTTCACAAATGTCTTTACTCAGGGTATACTTTTGATTGTCACCTTGAACAAGCCCATAGCTCAAGCTGCTCAATTGGCACACAAGACTGGGACAGGCAATTCCTGGGGCAACTCAATCCTTCCAGTCAACATGGTGGCCACACTGATGGTAGTAAGTTTTTGAAGTCTTGCTCGTTTTAGCTGGCTCAATTTGAAAATCAAAAATTTCTTCATGCAGGATATATTAACCCCAGTAATTTGAATGTTCAACTTGAACCTGGGCGATATGTCTCTCAGCCTGAACAGCAGCTACCTACTGCAGCTTGGGTTCAGTCTGACAGTCTGGAGAATCATAATTGATATACAATTGCAGGTGACCAGCACATTGCTACCAGTAGTCATAGCAGTAGGCTCAACCTCCTCCTTTTTCATCATCCTAAGTTCACAGTTTCACAATGTTCACAGAGTATAATCACCATCTTCCCCAAACCGACAACTTCGACTATTCAAATCTCCAACATGCACACTCAGCATATGCAGCAATCGATGCTTCAACATCAGTCATTGCCACAGGGTGGCCTGGGGTATTATGGCCATCCTCCATATCATCACAATGTTACAGAAGTCCAGCAGGTTCCTGCCAGCTGCAGTCATACCGGTAAGTTTTGGAATCTTCCTCCTTCTCCATCATCTTAAGTCCATGATGTTCACAGGGTACAGCCTTCTTCAAGTCAACAATGTGAACTGTTCAAATCCCCAACCCAAGCATGGGCACTATGACCCCCAGCCCAAGCAGCAACATGTAGTTCAGTCTTTGCCATCAGACGACCTGGAGCATCATGATTGTTCTCAATTTCCTGTCGCAGATGGTGACCAACAATCGATTGGCAGCAGTCACACTGGTGAGCTTTCATTTTTATTTTGTTATCACATCAATCAATTCACAGTTATAAAGTTCAGTCTAGATTTGGTCCCTACACAGAGACGCAATGGCAGGCAACTGCTGCCACAGCCAGCTACCATTTGGATTTCAACTTAGAGTCAATGCGACCACCATCATCCAAAGAGTGTCCCACATTTAACAAACTTGACAAGAAGTTACATAAGGGTATTAAAGCTATTGATCCTAAACTCAAACATCAGCACCTCAAAACGGTCCATTTTTCTTAGTGCCATACATATGCCCAAAAAATCATCACTGTCTGTGGGATGGGTACCATCCCCTATAACAACACCAATATACTTAGCGCCAGAAACACTTGAGAATGCAAAGGCAGCTGCTTCAACAGCTATGGTTACGGCCATATTCCAGAAGACCCTGTTCCCTGATGCGAATGTGCTCACGCAATGTGCCTCGGACACAGTGGACAAGGTCATTGCTGAATACTTGGGCGAAACTCATGCTGGACTCACCCAGTGGAAGTTAAGGTCAGAGGGCAGTCAGCACATGTCAAGGATGAAAGGCAAGCTGAAGCAAGTATACATCAACTTTCAAAATGTCACTAAGATGTCGATGTTATCAGCTTATGGATTGGCTTTTGAGATATCAAAGAGCAAGCAGGAGATGATGAATTTGTGCATTGCTAATATCCAATATCTGCTGTTAAACCACAATTTCGAGGACGTGTTTGAGGTTGGTTACTTGAAATGATCCTCCCCTTACACCAACTAACATATTATTACAAAATACCAGCCTACCTCTGTGGATGACCTAGAGCTTCTCCTGGTCCCATTTGGCCATGCGGGTCTCTGCAACTTGCTAGAGTACCTCACATCAGTGAAGCAGTACTCCAGATATCTACTCCTCAATCAAGACAGCTGGAAATCCCTGCCTTAAGCACACTATCACCCTTGCCGCCACAGCAGGGTATTGGTCATTGGAGAAAAGTTTGGCTGGTTGGTCTGCAGCCTTAGAATTTTTGACAGTGGACGGCAAAATCTGGTATGAAGGATTTGTGTCTCGGATGGATGAGCTGCCTGAAGTCCTTGGAAATAGGTTTGATCAATTGTTAAATGACATGTGTTGTGCACTAATGTAAATAGTGTACTTGGTACTAGTACTTGCTGTGAAATGATGCCATGATTACTAGTACATTTGGAAATGCTCTGACTTGCAAGATCAGGGATTTTTTGCTAGTAGTACCAAGCAATTTATCAAGAAGTAGTTTATGTTACATATGTGCCATTAATTTGTGCTTAACTAAAACTGTTGGAGTCCGGTTTAGAACTTACTGAATTCTTCAAGTAAACAAACTTGGACTAGCCTGTGAGCTCTATCCCAACTTGCCCCTGGCAGCCCTCACTAGTGCATACAATGATGATCAGACATCACTTTCAAATATACTTACCCTGCCAGTGCACCAACCCAGAGTCTACTTAAGAGCTCACACCTAGCACAGCATGAGTTACTGGCACCTCAAGTCATTCTTTGAACACGAACCTTCAAGTCTGAGTACTACTACTAGTAGTAACTGCTACTATGTCTTACACAAACAATCCTCATGAAACAACCACTCAGCCACCCCCTTCAAGTTGGGTTGAGAATGTAATGGCTCATGTCCAACCCCATAAACACATATCTGAGTTTTCTGTATCTGGGAACAGTGCCAGTGAGGTAGGTGCCCACTTAACTCAGTTTTTGCTAACAAGCCTACTCACATCACAGGTTGATTGGAAGGACCCCCAGGCCGATTCAGTTCCCAGTATTGATAGTACTACCTGTGCAGTCACAGAAGACCAACATTCAAGTTACTGCTCTTCTTGATAAGGTATCAGAAAATCAGGGACCTGCTGTCACAATGAATGATGAACAAGTACCTCTGACTCATCCTACTCCCTGGGCCTGAGCCAGCAGTGAAGCGCATCTGCAGGGAGAAGACTGGTACTAAGTGAGAGACAGTCTTTGATGTAGTCAAGTTTGGTGAGTGTCATATCCCACAATCCGGACCCATGTTCCATCATATTCCCACGCCTTCCAAGCCTACATCCAGACCCCACTTCATATCCAGCTCATTCCCAGATCCCCTTCCACTGTGCTCCACACCTCAGCAGGATTGACTACACTCCGGATTTACCCCTGAGCTCCAGACCATCGGATCTCCACTGCTAGCCTGATCCATACCCCCCTGTCCCATCCACCCTATGCACACTCCATCCAGCAAGACATCCAGACTTCACCTTATCTTGGATTCCGGACTATATCCACCTTCTCGTATTCCAGTCCTGTATCCACCTTGTCTTCTGGATCCCCAGATCTCCAGACCTCCGGATATTAACACTGGACCTATTCCCACCCCCTGTCCAATATCCTGCGCCTATCCCCATTTAGGCATTCTCTGCCTTCCGGCTTTTGGTTACCTCTTGTTCCGTCTTGCTTATTGATCCTTGTATGAGTCTTCATCTCTGAGTTCATTTACTTATGTTCCGACTTACTTACTAATGTGTTTCCACATGCTCGTACATAGCCTTGCTGCTTTGCTTACTGATCCCCTCAGATATTGTTCAGTATATAACCCCTGTAGATGTCATATCCACATATCTGGATCTCAGATCCAACCCTTATCTCTTCTCAGATCCACATCTTATCTCCGATCCTATCCGCATCTTATCTCCCTCCAACATCTCATCATTCAACCTGTCCACTCATCTGGTCCGGTCCACAACTCATCCGAATCCAACCAGCACTCGTCCCCTTTTGGTAACCCCCTAACTCTGGTATTTTGGTTATCTGTATATCTGTCCTGCTCCCTTATCCACTACCTATGTTTCATTTCTGTTTCATGATTTGTGATCCATTTCTACTTACCAATAGACTATCCACATGCTTTGTACATAGCCTTAGACTCTGCTGATTGATCATTCTGTTAGATACCTATAGTATATAACCTCCTGTAACTTTCTGTAGTACCTCAGTTTAAATATCATCTTAGTTCTGCTCATTCCTGTCCTCTGGACTTGAGTACCTCTACTCTCGTCACCCTCTGAGACTTAGGATTGATTCCTATAGTCTATCCGTATCCGCCTCTGTCCCCGACAGTCCATTACCATTAGTTTCTAGTCTGGACTCATCCGGATTAGCCCTATAATACTTATTCCTCATCCGGAAGTCATCCAGATCCATTACACTACTCATCCGACCTTGCGGACACACTAGTCTTGCCTTCCTGAAATAAGGGGCAATACTCGGGTAAGGGGCACAGTGCACGAGCTAAGGCCAAAGCCCTTCAGATCTAATTACCCTTTGAGTACGACCTTAACAGTAGATACTCCTGTAGTTCCTCAGTTTGAATATCAACTTAGACTTGCCCAATCCTCTCTTGGACTTTGGTCCACCTAAGTCTGTCCTACCCATCAGGCCTAGGGATTGATTCCCTAGGCTGGAGCTCCACCTTTCCAGCACTTACCCTCTTTCTGGACTTAGGTCCAATCCCTGTCTCTCCAACTCTACCTTAGGGTAGTCTACCTCTGTTTGTTTCTACATCAGACTTCATCCGATGTAGCCCCTATTCCTTCTGGACCTCCGGACCTCCTGTCCCTCGTACCTCCAGGCATCCTGTCCTTCGGATGTTCCGCCCTCCATACCTTCAGATGTTCCACCCTCCATACCTTCAGACATTCTGTCCTCCTAACCCTCAGACATCCTATCCTCCTGTCCTTCAGACATCCTGCCCTCTGTACCTTCGGACATCCTGTCCTTCGTACCTCTGGACATCCTGTCCTCCTGTCCTCCTGTCCTTCTGTCCTCCAGTCCTCCGGACCTTCGGACCTCCTATCCTTCCATCCTGTTTCCTGTAGAAGTATTACCTTGCAGTGGGAACTCTACTCCTGTGCTCCTCCGGAAGTCCTCTAGTGCTCTCCAGCAGAGTAGCCAGCCTCTGGAAGTCCTCTGGACTTCGTCAGACCATTATCGGACCTCATATGAAATGAAGGGCACATACTTGGGTAAGGGGCACAGCGTATGAGCTGAGGCCAAGCCCCTCTGAGTCAGTCTCTCTCCCCCTTGAGCAACATGGTTCTTAACAGTGAGGAGCAACAAAGTAGAATGAAGCAGTCATTAAGTAAGTGAAGGCCTGTACAGCTGTTCTTATAACTCACACATCAAGACAGCAGAGACCTCATTGTACTAGTACGTGCATCATGATCATGATGTAGTAATAAATTAAAAAATTGATCAGCTTCACTTGGGTAGGACACTCCAACTGAAGCAGCTCATCAAGACACAATCCCTCTCATCTGAAGGCACTCACCATCTGAGTTACATATTTAAAATGAAGATACTCATTCCAAAGTTATTTGATGTCTGAGTCTTAGCTTCTTGAACAATAATGCTTTCAGTGCGGATCCCATAGCGTCCAGGGATCCATCAGCATACCCTATAGTACTGCTGTGAGTGTTGGTTTGTTCTTTAACATCACTTAGTCTACTCACTATTTGAAACAGTCATGCCTGCTTTCAAAGAGGTGCTGGTGTACACTGGAGGTGTCACCAAGAAGACTAAGAAGTGCAGGCCTTTGCAGCATCATGATGTCAACATCCTATGCTATGATCTAAAAGAAGCCTGGCTTACATTCAGGAAGTGACTAACCGGCCATGGCTATTCCCATCAGACTTGGAAGTTCGAGTGTCATGAAAGTGTAATGACTTCAGGTTTGAGTGATAGGGACTTGGAACTACCAGTAACCTCAGGTAAATTTGATTAGGATATTGTTAAAACATTAATAGCTTACCCCATCCCCTCTTGCCATAGAACTCATCTTGTACTCAGGCTAGTAAGTGAAATCAACCAACTTGATGACAAGTTGGTCTATGGTAAATCATCATGTCACGGTGACGTAACCTAAGTGTGACTGGCAAGCTGACTCGAGCATTCAAGTTAGGTTGAGCCCACCATAGTCTAGTAGCAAAGCGCACAGTACTTACTCTGTGACAGCCTGAGAGGTAAAGTGTTCGACATGCATCCAGCTCAGATGGTGAATGATATACCTTATGCACCCCACAGCTTGCTCTTCATGACTCGGATAACTTGTCAGATATTGTAAACTCTCCTGGCTCATGCCCCCTGTGGACCTTTCTCATATTGCTGTCCTGCCAAAGTCAAAGGATTCCTACCCCCAATGATGATCTCAATGTCGTCATGATTCAGGTCTAGCCAAGCACATAGTACTTACTATCGGCCAGCCGCTATCACTTCTCCTAAAGGCCAGCCCTGCTGTGACAGAGGTAAAGTGTTCCACATGCAACCAGCTTAGATAGTGGTCATATATCTTATGTGGCCGCAGCTTGCTCTTTATGATATCATAAACTCTCCTGGCCTGAGTGGCTGCAGACCTTTCTCATATTGCTATCCCTGCCAAAGTTGAAGGATTCCTACCCCTGATGATGATCTCAAGAAAGCAGTTAGCACTGACTGGTGCTAATTGACATGATGTCATTGTGATTCCTGTTGGTATTTTTAGAAAGCCTGGCATGGGTTCTCATTCACAATGCACAAATCAAACGATGGCTCATGCGATTTCTTAGATGACTCGGCCAGTGTTGCTATTTGGGCCATTATATATTATTACTGATATTTATGGCGCCATGTAGGGATGATTTGTTCAAGGTTAACTTACTCAGCTATATTCGGTTGTCTATCCACTTACACATTCACAGATCAATGCTGATATCATCCACGATCTCACTACTGGCATCATTGCCACCATGGCCCTGAAGGCTTTCATCCTTGTTATTTCCAACCAGATTAACTCCACATTCAGAAGGGACCAACATAACATCAGATTGATTCCCTGCTCTCTCAATCTCCCTTGATGCCACCGCCCTTGATGGCCTCATCAACCTCATCCAATTTGGTGGAAACAAGGTTGTCAAGGCAAAAGATGGTGCTGGCTCAGCAGATCTTTCCATTTTTTACATAGGTGCTAAGTTCACCAGGAAAGTGATTTGTGTCGTAAACAGCGAAAAGGGAATTGTCACCCTGACATTTATCAACCTTGCTGCAGGTGGTGATGCCCTCAAGAAGGAAATTAGCAAGGATCTAGATTAGTTCTCTGCTCCAGTTGAATTCAGTGTGGGTCAACAGTGGCACTGAATGTCTTTGGTGCTGATGACATCCCAGGTTAACAGTGTCACCAAGATCCATTGTCTTTGTAAGATCACCCCTGCTGATAAAGCGCTTGTCAATGTTGCTCTTCCCGACATCTCTGCTAACATCAAGAACATCTGTATTTTTCTTATCCAATTCAACCTCACCTAAAGGTATTGATATTCCAGGGTGTTGCTTTCATCAGGCTTCCAAACTCTAATCTATACTGCAGTCATCTCAGCCTGTATAAAATTCATTGAAAGTGTATATTATTTACTGCATGGCTTGCAGCCACTTCCACTGCAAGACCATTGGCGTGATGTCGATAGACCCTGGGTTCAATACACAGCTTCTTGACCCTTATCACTCCATCTGTGATGCAGGCTTTCTCATATGTGTCATTTGTCTTTCAAATAGTTGGCTCTCTACCATATCGTGACAGTCTTGACCATTTTGGCAGATAATGCCCATTTTAGACAATAAGCTTATGGCGTCTAACTGCAGCGACAACCCATCACACTCAATGTCAGTTACGGGATGTGGCCCATTGCAGTTCTTGGCACATTCTTCCTGTGGGCACCTCTTCATGCTTTCTATTTGACAACAGCTGTTGCTGTTGCACTAGAATTCCTCTTCACTACCAGGGGATTCACCATTGGCTGGCATATGAGCCTGCTTCCTGGTATCCTCTGTTCCTTTGTTGTCTTTTCATGGTTACTTCCTAGCATGGAGGCGCTGACTCAGACACTAATATTTGGTATGTTTTTGCGCTTTTCATTTGTCAGTTCTGCATTCACATGTATTTCCTACAGGCCTTATTGCAATGAAGATGGAGGTTTCATTCATCCCTGCCAAGGTGATCATCTTTGGTACTGTGATTGGTGATTGGGCTGTTGCTCATCATCGGGGCATCATTTGGATCGCACTTTGGCATGTTGAACTGTCTTGTTACCAATTCTGGCTTGTGTGTCACAGCTTGAGCGAACAGGTGTGTGATCAAAGAAATATTGGAAGGAACAAGTGTCTTGTCGTTTCTGCTTTACACTTTGGTATAATTTCCCTTGCTGACTGCATATATGTTTCTCACCCACATTACACAAGTTTTTTTTGTTATTGAAGCCCATGATATTCATGTGACACTTCTGCCTTCAATCATACCAGCATTCAGTTTGCGAGAGGTTACAACTATACCCCTTTACATAAAAGCAAGTCAATGAAACAAATAGAATGCATTGATATGAAAAGCAGGTTTCTCTTCAAGTTAGCTGTTTTTAAAGGGTGCATTGCAATCCAGCAGTCCCTGTGGTACCCAGTCTATGAACATCTGACCCTTGGAGATTCTTGCATGTCTCATGTCATGACCAAGGGCAAGTGCACCATGAAGTCCTTTACTTACTGTGATGCAAAACCTGCAATTGGAGCCAACTCAAAGTCATGGCAGCTTTGTCATGGCAAGGGGTAAAACAGTCCCTTGCCATGACCAATTTTTCCAGCCGACGTTGCATTACACATGACTGACACATGACTGTGCGTAACTAATGCACCAAACTTAAGCTTCAAAGCTCTCCTTCATGGCCACCACCCAGGATGATGACACCTGGTGTTTACAGGCAATATGGCCAGCAGCATCCAGTGCATCAGACCAAATGTTACAGATGACTATGAAGGTGTGTGCCTGTTTGCATGTAAATTTTACTGATTGATGACTTCAGGGTGGTATACTGAGGTGACACCCAGCAATTGTATGGTCTTATCAATATGCTCCAGCATAAACTCTGAGATTGCATGGGCACTGGATAGGCTGCATCAATCATGTGCAAATGATCAATTCATCTTGAAAGCTATTCCTGGTCTAACAGATGCACTGTTTGAATGGCTGGAATGGTATGTGGTAGAAGGATATCTGGTGGCAGAGCAGTATTGACTTTTTGCTATGCCTGATGCTGAACACAAAAAGTGACGGCATGCCCTAGAATCCATATTCATTCTCTGAAATTCAGCCACAAATGAACCCAATGCATATGAGCTAGCTAATCATTCCTGAACACTTCCACTACTATTCAATGCCCTCACAAACTTCACTCCAGACACAGATATGAATGCTGAATTTATTCTCAATGCCATAGAACTTCTGCAGGCCATATCCTTGGGTGCTATCTTGCCAGATCCTGCTTCGAACAAGAGAGACCCCCTCCCCACTCTGCTGCAAATTGCAGGTTACTCATCGAATCACTCCCTTATTGTCTCAGCTTTGACCCTTGAAATGGAACCCAATAGTTGCAATCACCAAGTCTGCTGCCTTGAACGTGGATACAAGCAGCAGAGGTCAAGACGTCCCTCCTCAGATACCCTTGGTTCCTTGGTCAAATCTCATTTTGCCATGAACTATGATCATTTGTTATGGGATTGGGTGCCGCTCTCAAGTGAGAGCAGGGGGTTCAAGGCAGTGTGGCATATTTTCATTATTTGATTTTTGATTTTTGAGCTTGATTCACGTAAGGGCTTGGGCCACAGCTGGATCACAACGTTCCAACTCAAAGTAAACTTTGTTTTGTATTTTGCTGGATTGAACAATGGTTCTGACTTCAACTTCTAGCTATCATTTTGACTATCATCAACATTGGGATTCAACTGCTGATAGGCCAAGTAACCGAGGACATCTCTTGTGACCTAATATTACCATTGTGATGTAGGTATCAAGTCGCTGCCTTCGATGTCATTGTGACGAAAAAGGAAGTCAAAGAACTACAGTTCGCAAATACTAAATATTTGGTTCACACCTTGTGGGGGGCAGGAGTTATTGAAACATGAATACACTTGAAAGATATATCGAGGATAACATTCACAAGAGAAAACAAGTTGAGGGGGCTAAGGATGAAAGGAAAGACCAACAGAACAAACCTCTGACTTCATGTTCTGAGCTTGAGCTCTCAGCTTCTCTCAACTCTTAATTCCTTGCTCATGCAACTCAAAAAAGAAAGGCGTGTTTAGATATGACATCATTAACCTAGGAGAGTACATACTTTGCACAACAGCTCGTGCCACAACTTGAATTTGGGTGATAAGGCTTAATCTTCTAAAATGGAGAGCTGGAAGCTGCACATGGGGGTGCCTAGGATTGATCTGTCTTCTATACTCAAATCTCAGATTTGGTGTAAGGTCCATATAATAGTCTCTTCTCCAAGGAAAAACAATTGTGTAGAATGGATCAACTGGATGATGGATCCAAGGACATAAGATAGGGGGGCCCAAGTGATATGTATCTCCTTTATCCAGGACACGGAATGGTGGAGGATGAATGAAGGGTCCTCTTGCTGCATCCTCACAGAACACTGAGCCAACTTGGTGTCCTGTGCAAACAATAACCAGTCTCACTACCACCTGGTTGCCAGGGTAGTTGACTATATCTATAGATCTAGCATGTCCTACAGTCTTCACAGAGAATGATCCAATAAGCATGATGAGGGTAGTATGGGCTCAATTAAATTAACACTTTACTTTGTATATTTACAGTGAGTCACAACTACTAGCTAAGAATAGTACTGATGTCATGATATAAATTTGATATACAGTCGCACTGTATTGCCATCAGTTCCATATCAATGGTGTCCACTGCATCATGCTGTGCAGCACTGATGCATGCCCTGATTGATGATTGATTGATCCTCTTGCCACTGATCTATTCTGCAAGCCACCCAGTTGTTCAATGAGATCAAGCATTACACTACACTTCTGTTGTTGATGCTCAAATTCCTTCACCTGCAGTTCAGCTCGTACTTCTGTGGCTTTGTATGCAAGAATAATTTCATGGATCTGCGACATCAAGCCTTCAATTGTGGAACCCAGATATCGCAATGTTTCAGGGGCAAGCACAAATTCTGTTTTGGTGTTTGGAGTTGTAATACGAGGATTACTAGGCAGGCCAGAGGGACATGAAAGTGCTGGAGGTGGCACAAAAGGCTCCGTGCCTAGAAGTGAGATGTATGCCAATGGTCCTTCAATGGGTGCAAGAAAATCCACCATTCCAGAAGTTTTATTTTTGTCAGGAAGATGAGGGGTTGTTCAAGAGAGAGAAAGATTGGTGCGAAGGTTGAGGGGAAAGGATATGAAATGGAAGACAAAGGTAAGAATTAGGATACTGTGCGAGAGATAGACGTCGTTTGGTACAGATATAGCAATAATCGGATTTGAGCATCTATTGACTGGTGAATTATTAAGATCGTAGAAGCTTATTCATCCACATGCCTTCAGTCCACTGAATAGGTATTCAGCAAGGGCACAACATGCATGCCTGCCCACTTTTGCAATGCTTGGTTCAATGCAACACCATCATTGTCATCTGCATGGAGTCTGCCAGTGAAGCATTGCAGCAGGTCTCCAAAATTAAGGACATGGACGCCAAAAGCATGGTAGACATAGACAGTATCGTCATGTATTGGATCCATCAATAAGACAGGGTGGTTTGCTTGAAGGAGGTCGAAAATGGGTGTGCCCAATGACAAAGGAGCTGTCTATTTCAGCATGGAAATCAAGTCCAAGTCTATGCACTTGTAGACTGCTAGCATAGGCAAGTCCTGAGATTTGTCCTGGAGTCGCATGCATAAGCAGCAATGATACAAAAAATTTGACAACAAACCTGTTTACTCTCCCACCATGCTTCAACTTTACCATCTTGATCACAGACAATGACAATTCAAGACATTCAGTCTCACTGTCTCTGGCTCAATCTTCCTCATCATAGGGTGGCAGCAGGTCAGATGGTGATATTGCCACTTCACCCTGTTGTACATAATGAGTGGACAGAATGAAGGAAGGCAAAGAACCAACGTACTGTAGAAGAAGAGGGCCTCAATACCATCATCCATTTATACTTCGCCACTGCTTTTCTGAATTGGTGGTGCTAGTGTGCAATACACTTGCTGAGGCTGATTTTCATATATAACTCAATCCAAGTATTAATTTGTGGAATGGTAGGAGTGTTGACATTGCAATAGGATTGAATTCGAACTATTTGCATATGGTAAGCTAGACATGATCTGGAGCAGCTGAAGCTCTTGGACTTACATAAGTATTATCAGCTGTCCTTGATCTTAGTATGATGAGTTGGAGAGGGTGGCCCACCCTAGGGCAGCACACTATCAGGTGCGCACCTAGTACTATGGCAGTCCTGTGAATGCACCATGCCTACAAAAGTCCAGTAAATAGGGGTGATAGGGTAACGCTTGCAGGGGTGGGCCCAATGCACCAAATATGTAGGTATGATGCAGAATGGTCTTGGGGCTTTGCTGCATGTTGCAGTCAGGTACCATGTGTGCAGCATTTGTGCACAACAGGTTGATGTACCAGGAGGTGTTAGTTGGACTGGACACATTGCTTTGGCTGGGCATTCACGATGTCCTTGCACATTGAATCCCTTGTGCTGGGGCATGCTTATCATTTGGGAGTGTTTATGGAACAATAGCACCAGACAGTCCAATCATGTCTTTGACCTAGCTTTGCACTCTAGTGGGTGTCCAATTGGACATTCACATGAACCAAAGGTATAAGTTAGTGGAGGGTGTTCTCAAGGATATCCATCTGAACATGTCTTCACATCCTCAGGTGGCAAAGGACTAGGTGGACGTGCAAGCACATCCAACAAATTGGGACTATCATGGCACATTGTTTTCCAATGAAGCGCTCTTAAGATGGGCAGCATGCTCTTGGCAGTGCTGGGGTGCAAGGATGTAGGGTACGAAGGTGGACAGTGAGTGAGGTGCCCAGCCAGGGTGGCTTGTTGATGGCAGTGCATTCGAAGGATGGTGGGTGTTGAGAGCAAGAGAGTGATATTACGTAAGCTGGGACACGTCTTTTTATGCCATGCACCTCAAGAACATCAACCAGCCACTTCATCTTTTGATAGAGAATGAGATATTCAGACTTATAGTCTGGGCTAATCCTAGCAATGAAGCAAAATGAGGCAGTGACATTCATGGCTTGCTCGAGCGCAATATGCTTGAGGTAAGCATCTTGATGGTTTTGTGAATGGAGATTTATGTATTTCAATAGTCAACTTGGCCTGGCATAGTCCAAACAGTGCAGGAGGTAGACCCAGCCATAGTAGTCTATCTGACCAAACATTTCAAAAGCCCAGCAGCTTACGCTGAGGTGCGGAATCTGGTTCAGTCTAATGCTAGCCAGGTAGTTAATACTCTAGAGGCTCTATGATTTTTGATTGGGGATTCCTTCTGAGGTGGACAGAGACAAGAGCTGAAGGTGATTTCTTTTCCGCAGTATTGTTGTTCAAGAGTTTATGTCTTTGTCAGTACATCATTGTGTGGGCGCCTGTCACTCCTGTGATCGCTGTTACTTTCTTTGAACGATGACATGGAAACGATCCACTCTTGCTACAATACACCCATTGAGTCCTGAAGCAGCATCCTGTTGACTTGACATTCTTTTTCGTTCCTCAAGTTGTCCAGGCCCTTCGGTTTGATGACCTTGGTGTGTATTTGCAGCCTCTTGCTGCTGTAGTTTCTGAATGTATCTTTAGGATATATCGCACAGTTCATCTTCGAAACCACAAAGGTGTTGCAGCTCTTTTGCCACCAGATTATATGGAACATGAAAGCCAATTGCTACAAGGATGATGCTGCCGAGATCATGAGTTTGATGCATATTTTCATCTGTGCTCCACTGACATGAGAGTAGGAAGATCCTTTGAAACCCACACTAGATTGGATGGCTGATATGGTGGTAGATTCACTGTCTGGTGATGCCCGTGCCTTTTACAATCGGAAATTCGGATTCTTCAACAAGGTAACCTCGATCCCTGGGAAACTGAAGCCCTTCATCAAAAAGTCGAAACCTGAGAAAAAGGCGAGACCCTCGAAGATCATCCTAGGATTTGATTTGACGTGTCTTTACAAGCAAAGATTGACAAAGAGATGGCCAAGATAGTTGTTGATATTGGTGTCTACCTTCCCAGTAACTCGGAGGGTAGTGCTATTAACATTGATAAGAAATCTGGTCAACCTCTCCAAAGTCACCCTAAGGTGTGTAGATCTTTCTTTTGCCTAAGTTTGTCTCAATACAATTTCACCTAAGGCACCGTTCATGGCCACTTTTAAAGTGAGGAAGGAGCGCATCATTATTGATTCTGATCCAAAGTCTCTTTTGAATGGTGCACTCAAGAAACATGAGGAGTATGACATTTGGCAACAGGCCATCTTCAAAGTTGGCGATGACTGCCAACAAGATGTGTTGGCCTTACAGATCATTGCGATGTTCAAAAATATCTTCACCAGCATCAGGTTGACTCTCTATCTTCTCCCTTACAGGGTTACTGCAACTGCCATTGGAGTGAGTACTTTTTCTTTTTCATTCACACTAACCATGCTTATGCATATCACAGTGTGGTGTCATTGACGTGGTGCCAAATGCAATATCTCGAGATAAGATGGGAAGAGCCACAGTAAACGACCTGCTCAACTTCTTTATTTCGAAATATAGAGGAGAAGAGACTGTTGCATCCCAGTGTGCTCACCTCAATTTCATCCAGTCTATGGCTGCATGTTTTGTTGCTTGCTATATCTTGCAAATCAAGGACCGTCACAATGGGAATATCATGATTGATGGTGAAGGGCACATCATACATATCGGTAAGTTTTACCCGTCTAAGAGTACACCAGACTTTGTATTCCTATTCAATATAGATGAGTCTTTCATTTCATGACTGCTGATATGCTTACTGACTTCGTTCTTGTTGTCTATCTATGTCCTGGAGTAAGTCCCCATCATGATACCTTGAACAGTTTTATAACTATACTTCACAGGGAGTCAAGTTTGAACCTAGCTCCTTCAAGTTAACCCATGAGATGGTAGTTCTAATTGGCGGCAGATACTCTCAAGGCTACGAACTGTTTCAACATCCAATGGTGAAGGCTTTTCTCACCATTTGACCTCATGTGGATCAGCTCATCAGCACAGCCCAACTCATGCTGGGAACTGGTTTCCCGTCTTTCAAAGGCAAACTGACTATCAAGCACCTCAAAGATCAGTTTGCACTTGGGTTGAATGAACGTCAAGCTGCTGAATGGATGATGGGAATCGTCCACAATGCTCATGAAAATGTGAGGAGCACAGCCTATGACGAGTTCTAATGGGTGCATGATTCTTGCTTGTGATCATTATGCATCCTCATATGATTTGCTCAGATACAAAATGGTAAGTTGGATGTGTACTCAATGCAATCCCTTTGGGGCCTGAGGTGTTTGCAGGCATACCATACAAGTAGTAAATGCTGCTCAAGAATCGATGGATAGTATCAAATTTAGGTATACAAATGTATTAAGGCTGAACTGCATTTCAAGGCCTGGGCATGCTTGTTGCATATTTCCTAAGCACCAACAAGCATGCATTGTACCCACCAGCCTTGCTCTCAGAAGGAGGAGTGAACTGCCTGTGTGTGTGTGTGTGTGTGTGTGTGTGTGTACTACAACTGTGTGCATCCATGCATCTACTCTCTGGACCCCGGACACCCCAGACCTCTGACTCCACCTAGCCTATCTCCCGTGCTGACCTCACTCTGGCCTAACCCTGAATGGCCCTTGCCTGAAGCTCCCACTACAGCATCATGATGGAGTGCAGCTGAACTGGGGTTAAACGGTGTTACCAAGGCAGAAGTGTTCCACAATGAGGTCTATATTTAGCAGCCAAACTTATATAGTGCTTTGCTTATTGGTTGACCATCTATTCTTCCATCTTGGTATGCCCTCATCATTTTCATGGAGTTCATTATTCAAAACGTAGATTTTGGAGTGACTGAATATGAGGTCACAAACAAGATTGCAGAGGTTCTGCATGCGTGCCCTGGCCCATTTGTGTCAGATGCTGATGCACAGCAGTGTCTCATCAATTTTAGAGTCACGCTTGAAAAGAATGAGTGTGGAGGCATTCATAACAAAGGTGTCAGGTCACTTCAACTGCTGTCTAAGGACATACATCCAGGTACATCCTGAGCAATATGCTAGTCACCCTTGCAAAGGCCCCCTATGTGGATCCCGATATTGCTCAGAAATGGCAGGAAACGATCGATGCATTAAGTTCTGATTTCCAAATCACTTTACTACAAATCGGTATGCTATAATATACCTTTTTTCTGTCGCCTTTGGATCATATGAAATTATTCATAGGTACATTCTATCACCCTCAAGGTGCTAGCCTGTTAGATCCATGTGCCTTCAGTGTGGAATGGCAATCCAATCTTCTCAATGGGCTTGCCAGATGGTTGAATTTTGAATATGAACACAAACTAATTCGTGTGAAGGTTTGGCATATAAACCAAAAAAATTATATCCTGTATTGATCCTATACTTGGCTAGGTCAGTGATCCGGCATGGGGACAACTGTTATACAGCCTGATCGTTACCTTCACTAATATCAACAAAATGGCTGTGGGCTATGATTTTGGTAATCAATGTAAGTATGGTGCTCATAGCTTGAAGATCTGAATGTAAAATCTGTTTAGACATATGCTTTGATCTGTTCACACCACCGATCATCAAACAAGAAGACTTCAACAGAACCCTTACTGGAACATACTCCAATAAGAAGAATTATCGCGAATGTGTTGGTGCTATACATCCAGGCCATGCGCAAATTGCTCCATCACGGTCACTCACCACATATGCATCATCCTCTCTGAACAAGGAGGTCTGGATAAGTTCCAGCAGTTCTGTAAAATCACAGAGCTTCATCCTCCGGTCTCTGAATTCCACATCAAAGCCATCTGCCAGGGATTTTTCATGAGAAAAAAACTGGCTTTGGTGCAAAGATGGCTGAGATCATTGAGCTCAGACTGGCCTGTAGCATTTCAGATCAAGGCCCTTCTCTGAAATGGTGTTGTAAATACAAAGGAACTTGAGGATTTGTGCCCAAGGATTGATGAACTGATTCGCCGCCACCATCATGTGATACTTTGTGATAAAAGCTGCAGCTCATCCTCAACAATCCACAAGTGCTTCAAGTTAGTAGTACAAAAGAAGCTTGGGAATGTCCATCCTGGGGCGCCTGCTGGCTGCTTTTATTGTCATTGTGTTACAGTCACTCCAACTTGGCTTATCCTCAAAGGGCCCAACATACTGCAATTGAATTGCATTATTTGCGAGTATGAAGGCTATGAAGGCAACTTCATTCAAGTTGACTTTCATGACGAGGATCATCTCCAGTATTGCTGGGATAGGGAAGTAGATGGGGGGAGCTTCATCAGGTGCAGTGTTGGGGGCTTGCTGAAGGATGGTTTTGAGCTTGCTGGCAAACAATTCAATTTCTTAGCATACTCTTCCTCTGCACTGAGGGAGCATGCTGTTTGGTTCATTAGCTCCTTCCAGCATGACACCAAAGGACTGGTCACCATGCACACAATAAGAAGTAGTTTAGGAGACTTCAGCGGATGCATTTATTCCCCCTCAAAGTATGCTGCCTGGATGGCTGTGAGTCAGCTATTTCCATCAATATATCCTCTAAATAGCCTTTCAGCGAGCCTTTATGGCGACAGATCCATCGGTCAAGATCCACCGGTCACAGTGGTCAGAAATGCCTGATATTGTCGAAAACGGCATTATGTTTTCTGACAGCATCGGTACCGTCAGTGATGAGCTTGGTGATTTAATCTGGCAAACTCTCTGCATTGCTTGGTGAGATGGTGGTGTGCATGCAGTGAAACCTTTGGCTGTAAGTGGTTTCACGTTCAAAAGTACTGTACTAAGCAAAGCTACAGTACCAAATCAGATTCCTTGGCTTTAAAGGTGTTGTGGCTGTTGACAAGCAACTCAAGGGAGTCCAACTTTGCCCATGAGAAAGTATGAACAAGTTTAAGGATCACGGGGAAGAATACGCTATGATAGAGATTACTCATCCCATTGTGAAACCTAACACTCCTCATCTTAATGGGTATCTACAAGTTCCTTATTGTTTCAGTTTTACAGTGTGGATGCTCAGGTGACTTGCACAGACCTTTAATCACAGTTCCAGAAGACCAGGGTGCCTCACAAGATACTTTCATGGAGCTGCAGCAGAAGGTTGTTGCGGAGTCATGCACTGCTCACAACTCAGTTGATCTTTTTGCGGTGCTCTTGGAATATCATGGATTGTCTCAATCTTTCCAATTCCAGGTGAGTGTAAGTTGTTTGATAGCTCAAGTGGACTGCAGGGCCTGGTGTCTGACAGGCACATCACTATTGCAGGCAAGTTTTTATTCTACAAGATCAAACACCCTTACTTATTATGTTCACCACAGATCAAGCTAGCATACATAGTGTCACCAAAGGTGTGCAGAGCTCAAACTCAGATTATGTATATCACAGGACGGAACATTCAATGAGGCATGCCTGAAGCTTGCAGCCCTTCATAGCCAAGCCATCAACTACCCAAAGAATGGATGGAAGGTCAACATTGAAGATATTCCACGCAGCCTGATCCCCTATAAACCTGATTGGCATGCAGCAGAAGTAGAATCTCCCCGACCAACAGATTATTATGAGTCCAATTGAGCCTTGGGCCACTTGTATCACAACATCCAGCTTGATGACATACCAACTTATGTTCCTCAGCAGCTAGAAAAACTACTGAGTGATGTTATCTCCATTACACTTTGTCCTTTGGTCAAATGACAGCTAGAGCGTCATGAGAGACTTTCAAAACTTGAGGTCTCAATGAACAGTATATACTTGGCATACATGGATGAACTCATCTATGTTGCAACCTGTCACACACTCTCATGAGTACCCGTTGCACACCTGTAGGAGGAGGAGATCGTCATCGGAACTATCCTTGCCAAGTGCTCACAAAAGGGGTTTAAGAATGATTGGACATATGCAATGAGAGAATGCATGTCAGTCCTGATTCACGATATTCAAAGCAGAATGCTACTGGAGAGTATGAAGAACACGTCGCTCAATGAAGTGCAGGATGGCCTAGAGAATGGGTGGTCTGCTTGGGCGTTGAGATACAAAGAGAGTCATGAGGAGGGAAAAGAGGGTTATGGCATGCAAAGTTTTGGTTTGGTTGCGTTGGGAATCATGCTGGACTGTCTTGAGCAGTCACAGGAGCTGCCCTCGACACCAGCTTAGGATATCATTGTACAATGTATAGGCTCAGACTTGGAGGAGTACAAGAAAATTGGAAAAATTGGTCATGGCAAGGGACTGTTTTACCCCTTGCCATGATGAAGCTGCTGAATAAAGCGGGAAGGTCAGGTGATCTGATGAGTGTGTCACACTCATTCTTGGAGGTTCGCTGGTTTGGGAATATCTAGTGTGCTTCCTCCTCGAAATCCATATAATTCATTCTTCTTGTGCAAGCTCAGGGGATACACACCATCCTCAGCTTGTTGGATCAATCAGAGCAACTAGCTCATGAGACACCCCCAATTAAAAACAAGGCATTGAGATTTGGCAACCCTGCTTTCAGGCCGTTCTAGAACAAAGTTCAAACTGTTAGTCTTGCAATTCTTTTCCCTTAGCATCTCATACTCACTTATGCTATATTCAAGCTGGGACCGTCATTGCATGCTGACCTTCCCAGCCTAGATCAAAATGCTATGCCCGGATTGGCTACCTATTTCATGCAGGGAATCAAGAGCACATTGGCTATGGGAGTGGTATGGAACTGAACTTCCTCTGCTGGCTGTAAGTCTTTCTATATTTCAATTCGCTTGGTCCTCATGTCACATTGAAGGATATGCCTAGATCACCTGCAGGTTGTTACAACAATTGATCATACCACATTTGTTACTCATGTATTTTGGAGGTGCATTCTCAAGCCAATTATTTTGTTCATTGCTCATCCCTTCCAGATATATTCAAATCATGTGTGTACTTCAGTTGATGTGTTGGCTAGGACCCGCTGAATCTCATGGCATCTGGGGTCTTGACGATTATCATTTTCTACCTTTCCTACAGGTACTGTTTTGGCCTGTATCATCAGGCTTATCAGCGACTGATCTAGATGGTCTTCCTCAACAAAAATTGTGCCTTCACATGTTATTTTCTGTCAAGTCCACCTTGAGAGTCCTCAATCATGAAAAGTGGCTGCAATATGTGATCAGTTTGATACCATCCTTATTCTTTACTTCAGTTCACAGCTTTAAGATTTATGTTCTCACTCAAATTGTATTGTTTATTGGCTATCTGTGTCAGTTTAGTACAGTCACCTCACAACAAGGAGATGTCACGAATTGGATGTATATGCAGAGCTTATGCCTTGTACATCAAAGCTAGCTGACCTCAAACTCAAGCCCAGAGGTTTACTTGTGTGATGCAGCAGGAGACATGTTTCTGACGCAAAATTTCAGGTATCATTCTCTCTGAATCTCTGTACTCTATGTACAACAATGATGCACCTCAGGCAGCCAGTATCTACACTCTGGGTATCCCTATCCTTGGTATCTGCTATGGCCTCCAGGTCTAGTTTTCTTGAGCATCTCGGTAGATGCTAACTCATGCAAGATCCAGGAGATTTGCTGTAATCACAAGGGAGAGGTAGCAAAATGTGATCATTGCGAATACAGGCTTGTGGAATTTAAAATCAGCAGGTCCAGTGAATCAGGAAACTCAGTTGATGCCTTGTTTGAAAGACTTGGTGATCAGATGCAGGTGCGTGTTTTTGTTTCATCCTTTGAAAGCCAAGTTGATGTTGACTTTTGATAAGGTCTGGATGTCAAACTGTCTGTTATGCCTCCTGACTACCATGTCATTGGACAGATGAGCACCGCTGCCTATGCCACCATCACACATAACTCCAAGTCGGTTTATGACATTCAGATCCATCCAGAGGTAACAGATTCCCCACACAGGAAGGCAGCTCATTGGTTGATTTGTGCTGAATACATGCCAATGCCGACCAAACTGGACAATCATGAAGTAATTACTGTGTTGTGTGTATTGTCATGCTCATTGTGATTGCAGGAGAAATTTATTGGCAAGGAAATTGTCCACATCCGCAGGATGTGTGGTCTGAAAGGCTGTATGATCGGCACAGTCAGCAGAGGTGTTGATAGCACTGTTGCAACCAAGTTAATGCACGAGGCAATCAGTGACGGGTTTGCCCCATGTTCTTTTCATAACCTATGACTTATACTCATATATCAGATTCCATGCCATCATGGTAGACAGTGCGACCATAAACACACATCACAATGTTGGTGGGCTTCTCAAGGACATGAAATTGAACCCCTGTGCAAGCTCTTCAAAGGTCTGGTTAATGGAATGCTATATAGCCTATTGCACTGACTGTTCTATGTAGATGAAGTCCATGTGCTTGGAAGACTCCTGTCTATATCAGCACCCTTGGTTCAACATCATCCTTTCCCAGGTCCTGGTCTGGCTATTCAGATTTTGGGTCCTGTCACATGCGAACAAGTAAACATCCTGCAACAAATATCACCTAGAAACTTGCTGTATCAATAATGACCTTATATATAAATGATGTCGGACCCTTCTTTACCTTTACCTCACTTTGTGGTCGACAAACGTGAATGCGAACGCAAATGCAAGTCATTGAGAAATTCAACTCCAGACACCGAAGCAACAGCTTGCTTGGTATGTGGCTTTTCAGGATCACTTAGTTCACTGGCAAATATTGATGCATCCTTTGTCTAGCACCCATGGGAATAGGTGTATCATGATGAATCCAGCTTTGCTTTGGTTAAGGGCGGTGTTAAGAGGTTAAGGATCCTGGTAAGTCCATGAGCATGCATAATGAGTATCTTAGAATACAACTAAGATTAGCATCAGCACTCGAAGGATTCTGCCAACCATCACCTAATGTCTATCATGAACATACTTCATCAACCTTGGTAGGTTCTCACACTTGCCCTCCAGGCACTTCAGGATATACTCAAGAGGCTCCAAAGCACATGCATTCATGTTTGGAGCCTGCAGCAGCCATAGTTTCTCTTGCTCAAGATGTACAAGAGGATCTTGATGCTGTTGACATTTTCCAGGATGCATCTTGAACCACTCAGGATGTTTGACGCTGTTATCAGAGAGCTCATGGAGGTATGGGCTCTCTTCTTGATTAACACTGAACTAATCTAGTTCCACAGGCACATCCCTATGCCAAGATGGCAGTGGGTGTGTTGGCTCATGCAGCCAAAGTATGTTTTCATTTTCTCTCTCCCTATCTCTTACTATTACTCAACAATCATTTATGCAGAGTATCCTAGCTCAAGTTGATTGTGACACAGTGGTGCTCAAAATCCTTGATAAATTTTCTGAAGTGTATAGCTTCATAGCACGACATGAGATGTGTGGAACAATCTCATTGATTCACACTATCCTTTGAGAGATTTCTCAGCAGACCCATGAATGTGCCCGATTATTTGGAGATCAAGAAAATTTGTGAGTCTTGACACACTACTGCACCCTGTACTGTCTCAAGCTTCTACCATTATCACAGGGAGTAGACATGGAAAGAATGTTACCTGGGAAATGGAGGATACAATCCAGATGTACAATGGCGTGTTTGATATGCTCATGCAAACCTCCTGGGGCCAGATCGCTCAGGACGTAGTCATACATGTCCACTGCATGGGTAAGGGTTTGGACATTCTTGTGACCTGACACATATTCATACTTTTTCAGAAGAAATATTGGACTTTAGCAGCATGACTTATGTAGACAGCATGGGACTAGATACCAGAAAACAGTGTCTTCATGGGACACGCACAGAAATCCTTTCTGAGATCACTGAATGGGTCAACAGCTTGGGACAACATTCCATGCGTGCTGTGGCTATCTGGCCTTGCAGGCAAGGGAAAATCAGCCATCACCCACACCATTCCTAAGTGGTTCAAAGATGTGGGAGGACTTGGTTTGTGTTACACTTTTGACTGCCAGTGAGAAGCAGATCATCGCCATGAAAAGATCTTTTCCATGATTGGGTGCGACCTGGCTGACCATGATCTGGAGATGAGGCAGGCATTAGTTCAGGCCACAAGTTTGCTCAAGATATCATCCAGCAGTAACAGAAGCTTATTCAACCACTGAGGAAGTCATCTGGGTTAACTGAGAAACCCATCATGATTGTTATCAATGCACTGGATGAGAGCAGTGGAGTAGAGACATGAAGTGACCTCCTCTGTATTCTAGCTGGCAAACATCAGGACCCCTACCATTCCCAAAATCACAGATCTCCCAATCAACTTTCACTTCATTGTCACCTCTTGCCCGCTTGATGACATCAATGATGAGTTTCATGGTGTTCAGCATATTCAACAGATGTCCATGGATGTTCCACTAGCTTTCACAGAGCGCAACATCCATGCTTAAGTATCTGAGAAGCTGGAAGGGTTGGGTTTTGATGACAGAGAGTTTGCAGTCCTCACTGAGAAAGCTGATGGACTTTTCAAGTAGGGATGTCTTGCTTGTGTATACATCAAAGGGTCCCATGCTGGGCTATCTCGAATAGATTGCTACAATGCCATGGTGTCACATGCTCCTGCTGAGAGAAAGTGTGGTTGGCATTATGGCATTCATGGCAATCAGAGTGCTTCGAGATGGATGACATGGCTAGTAAAGTTGTTTCAGCTGTTGTAGGTGCCACGCTGAATAAAGAAAAGTGAGTTTTCAATTCTTGTTCTACCATGCTGATGGCTGCAGATGTATAGGTCAGTTCATGATCAGGCATTGAAAGCCATCAAGCTTTTTCATCAAGTATTTACAAGCTCACGCTTCGACTATGGTAGGTCCATAGTGCATATGCCAGTCTGCATTACTTGTGAACCCTTTTTCACAGCTGGAAACAGCATCCACAGAAGATGGCAGAAGTTGATGCACACACCAATGCTGGCCTTGTAAACTCAGCAACAGGCATAGCAGCTGCTCTCACAGGGTGGGTTGCATCGTCCCTTGGCAGAATGCATGTTTGATTTGGTTTTCTTGAAATTGATAGCTTACAAAGATCTAACACTCAGATTGCCCCTGCTCACATGCAAACAATGATCTCAAGTACCATCAAAGGATTAATACTGGCACAAAACATCAATGGGCGCACCAGTCCTCTGTCTGTGTCAGCTGCTTCTCTCTCCAAGAATCTACCAAGAAGAAAAGACCTGCAACTGGACTGGAATAAAGTTCCAACTTCTATGCTCACTGTGCACCTCACTGAAAAGGTCGCTAATGAGGCAGGGCAGTAGTCATTTGTGGAATGGCAATTTGATCGATATTAATGTTGACAAAGGAGATTGGAGTACATTCTTTGACCTTTAGAGATATCACTGGATCTAAACTGACCTGTTGTTGTTTATAGGCGCATTTGAGAGTGCTCTACCCAGTGTGGAATCAAAGCTTGAAAGTACAACCGATGATCTAAGATTCAGCACATTGCTGCAGGTCAGTTCTCCAAGTACATGTATCATGTCCTCATCCATAATTTCCCTACCAATTATCTGGTACAGCTCCTAACGAATGGGGCACAACATCATTGTCGAGACCTGCAAGTCACTTGGCTCATCATTGGGGACATTACATCCCTCCCAGATCTAGCTGGATTTGAACTGCACTGCACATGGGACACTGCTGGCAGCACTGCTATGAGAAGTGACTAGTGAGTCTCCAAAGTCTTCTGTCCCTTACATTTAATCAACCCAATACCCCCAGCTGTTGATTATGATGGCCATATTCCAACAATTGAGATATGGAGATGTCAGAGTACTGTAATAGCAAGTTAATTCAATGTAAATTGTATACCAGCATTGGTTTGAATTTGGGGTAAAATCACCTCAACTGCATGACGTAAGCTTTCCTGACAATGAACTTGTCAGTTCTCACACACCAAATATTCGGTTCGCTCCACCAGATGACATGTCCAAGCTTAAGGTCACTGATTTCATTCCTTTCTCAAACAAAATCTATCAACCACCACTTTACCTCCAAATTCAAGAATTTTTCAGTACATGCCTCACATTCGTAGGTCTCCTCAGAGAGCTAGGGAATATTATGACTAGTATTAGTCAGTCAAACATTTAGCACTTATCCTGAGCATTGGGGTGTAGACGACGGTTGGGCCTCCCAATCATATACAGACTTGTCAGTAAATATTTTTGAATTCTACATATTACTAATGCTAAAGATTCACAGTATCCATTACCAGACAATGATGCCACCAAAAAGTTTAGTGTTTCCTCCCATATCACTGGAAGAATAATGGAGTTGAGAGACCACCATGTGCATCTGCTAGAGTTCCTCCTTCCAAATGGAACTTGTATTGGCAATATAAAGGACCTAGAAGTACTTGAGCAGATCAGTGGGGACAGGCTGGTCCCTCTGAAACATGAATCACAGCTGTTTCCCTCAGCTAATCACCTATATTTTATTTTCCCTGATGACAGGGTTTATGAGGTGCACTTTTGTGGTCACATTACCATCATTAGCTTCCCTCAGCATCTCAAGCTTGATACAAAGGGTGTTGCTATAGAATGAAGTAATTTTTGTTGTACTGATATCTTCCTTGCTTGATGCCTTCGAAAACCAAGTAGATTATTTTATTGAACACAAGAAAAGCTCTATAACAGCAATTTAAACTGCTAGCTTATGGTGCTATACCTACAAATTTGCAAGTTTTATTTGAGAGTCCCCACATATGCGCACTGCTGCAAGATTTCAATCAAAAGCAGATCTGGACCGCAGAGCCTTGAATGGACTTGACGCACCAATTGTGGCAGAGTCTTCAGCTTCCCTACAACTCCCAGACCCTGCAGTCAAAGTTTGTCAATGGTGAAATCATAATGCTTGCTTATAAGTTCACATGCATCATCAAGCACAACTTGACAATGTAGAGAATGCAGCATGGTGGAATGCTGGAATAAAAATCAGTAGGAAATACAGAGCATTCATGATATTGAATTGAGCACTTACACATTGTTGTGTGGTGAACATTTCTGCATTCGAAGCCTCGAGGCTATGTTTCTGGCCTATAAATTCTTGATGTATAGTGTCTATCAGCTCCTGCTGGATATCTTCTATTGTCTCCTGATGCTCATCCATCATTCCCTGGCACATATCAATCGTCATATCCTGCAGCGGAGTACTGTAGTCAACTGCTGAGCTGCATACAACTGCTGAATAATGCTCAGTACAGAGATGATGATGTTGCAAAGGTGTTGAGAACAGTGCCTACCTTTCTTTTTACCACAAAGATAACTTGGACAACGCTTGCTTTTGTTCCATGGCTACTTCTTGTGTCAGGTGTTGGGCATTCACCTCAGCCTGGTGTATCATCATCTGCATCTGGCCTTCCTCCAGCTGGGCCTGATCTTCTCAGTACTTGTTGAGAGCAGGGGCACCTAGTGGTGCAGGGGTGGTATTAGCAGCAACATTGAGTGAAGGGGGTGGTGTAGTAATCTGGGCAATTAATGTTAGGTGTGCATTATATACGGTGGCTGGTGGATCGGAGGGTACAAATGATGCAATGAGGCATCTTAGGATAGCACATGCAAATTTTGGGGATGTGGAAGAGGAAGGGAAGGTAAATGCAAAATGAGCGTGGAGGAGTGTGAGGTGGTGGTGAAGCGGCCGAAGTGAAGGGTGCTGAATTGCAATGATATGGTCAATTGTGTATGTCAAAAATAAGAAGAGACCAACTTTTTGTCTGATGAGAAGGCCTTTGCTAAGTGCTTTCTTGACCTTGTATATAGCAGTACTTGTCAGGATGCACAAGTAGCAAAAAGAACTTGATGCACCTAGGCATGAATACCTACAGCCCAGTCACATCCTCCCTCCTGCAAGCAAAAGCCACTCTCCATGACTCTCATGCCAACTTTGGCCAAACTTGTCCAAGCACAAGATTCTACATCAGAGGCGAGAGCAGGCACTGTCTTAATGAGTGGAGGGAGAGAAATAGTGAAAAGCCAAAGTCTGGATGAGTCGGAGGAAGCACCAGAAACCCTGGAAGTGCAAGGAGTAGGATTGCTGGAGGGAGCTGATGGAGTGCTGGTGTCGGAGAGTCTGGGGGTGGTGGGGTGAGTGACGAAGATTTTGGCATCAACAAGGCTGAGATGGAGAGTGTGTGCTGACGTTGTAACAGACGTGTATTCATCGTAGGAGGAGGAGTGTGACACATCAATCACGCATTTTAATAAAATGTGACATATTGCGCATGTAGATGAATTGTTTGTGGCATAGTAGTTTGGGTCTGGCATTTACTCCACAATGTCTGGGAATACACATGGGTTTTATCAGACAGTTGCTCAAGAAAACTGCTGATTAGATATATCCAAGAAAAATGTGCTAGGGACTAGCTAGGTTATACGTAGGTAATGTTTATGCCATTCTACTCCTGGAAACAGTAATTGAGGTACTAGACTGCAGATGGACCATCCAAGTTTTAGCGGGTAAGTTGTGCTTTTAATCTTCACTCCTCTTTATAATTAAAAACTTTCATCGAAACATCTTGTCCTTTCATATATACCATCCTAATTTGTCCTTACCAAGCATACTAATCGCTTCCCTAGCCACAACCATTGACCCTCCTCTCTCGCCTCTCACACCCACTCAGCCTATTCACTTGCCCCTTCTACCAGGCCAATCCTTACAGACATGCAGCTTTCCCTTGACCCTCCCACTCCTCTCTTCACTGTTGACAATTCTTCTTCCGCTCCCCCATCTCTCCATGCAGAGAGCACAAAGGACCTCTCCCTTTCTGTCAACTATCTACCCAACAAATTCTCTTCTGGCTTGCTCACCCCCACTCCACGCAGATGCAAACTAGGCAAGGAAAATGCTGACCATCCCATCATACACAAGAGAGGTGGAGGTAGAGAGGCCTTCAAGAGCAGTGAGGCCCATATGCCTGCAGAAGGCGATGAAGACTATGACAGCATCACTGGTCGTTGGTTCAGTGGCAAAGAAGGTGGTCACACCCACCCCCACATGCACTGGAACAGGTTCAAATGAGCACTCTTCATTGCCAATCTTGTGGTCAGTACCTTTTTCCCTTTTTCATACTTTCTATTTCCTCATCCATCTCATGCAGTTATCCACTTATGCCCTCATGGGCCTCATCTTCTGTCTTTGAACATGGTCTGATGCCTTCAAACATGCAGACATTGTTCATGTAGGCAACCAAGAAGAGCTCATTCTCTCCACAGCTGCTGTCGCCCTCACCTCAGTTACTTTTGTAATCAGCTGGGCTGGCATCCTCCTCAACAACTGCTCTTCCCTAGCAGTCTACACTTTTGCTCTCTGGCTCTGCTTTGCCCTCCTCATTACTCCCAGCTACACAACCTATAAACAACATACATTCAACCTCGAAGGCAAATTAAATGCCCAGTGGTCTCATGACCTTAGTGCAGAGGGCCATTTCAGGATCCAAAACAGGCTCCATTGCTGTGGATATTACTCCCCCTTCATTGAAGCTACTGTCTCCTACAGCTGTTACACCTGCTCCATCCTCCCAGGGTGCAAAGAGGCATACATCAACTTTGAGAAATGCGTCTTGGACATCTGGTACACCATTGCTTTCTCCCTTGTACTGCTCCCACTTGCTTGAATGGCACAAAGTAAAGGACCCAGAAAGTCAGGTTCTTGACGATCTTGGTTGTTGGAGTATCTAGGAAACTGTCCAACAGCACATCCCAATTCCTGCACCACGGGAAGTCCCTCCCTGAACCTGCTCAAGCTTAGTGAGACAACCTCAAACATCCCTCTTCGGTGATTAAATACATGGCCATCACAGATATCTCATGGACACAAACTCCACCTTGGGTCGAGCTCACATCTCCTAGCAAACATGACAATCATGCATCCTTTTGGCCACTTGCATCACTTGGATTTCCAGAGACTCGCTTGAACAGCCTGGCATTATCATTAACAAATCACTCTTCTCCTCAACATCAGGTTTCCCTGCCCCCAGATGAGCATGTATTATGCTTCGACTTCCTTTACTATGTAAGTGCCCATCATACATGGGAATGGGAATTAGACTATTCTCCCATGTGGAGATTTGTAGGCCAACACATGTGATGGACTGCAAGCATGGAAAGGCTTGCTAATATGCATGCTCTGGTGCACCATGAACATGCCAAATGAACCAACACCTCCTGTGAGTGGACTTTTCCAGGCACAGGCTGCTCTACAGATCTAACTGTGGATAGTGTGTATCCGTCCACATATGACATGGTGACTTTAGAAGAGATCTATGGAAAATGGTGAGCCAATTAGATGTTATATTCATTCTGATGCTAGAAATTGTGGCTGTTACCAGGCACCTGGTGTTCATCAATGCTATCATTCAGTCAAATGGAGCTGGATTTGTTGGCACTCTTCATTCTACAATGTCCACTCTGGCTAGCCATAGAGTACAGTCATGGCATGACAGAGCAACTTGGACCATTGCATGGGGGTGGCCAGGGCGCTGATGACCACTGACAGATGATTGGAATGATGGAATCAAGACTACTTTGGGCCTCAAAAGTCATTGGCTACAGTGATATCATATTCTTATTTATGATGCGCATAATTGTCTCTCCCAGGTTCAAATTCATAGGCGAAGGCAATGAAAGCTTGATGTTCTTCATGCATCATACTGGGAGTGTCATGAATATTCCCCTGCTGATGGTGACTTACTTACCCAAACACAGCAATATCCTCATCTGATTTCTAGATCTTAGTAGGTCAAGCTGGGCTGACATCATCTCCCAATAGTAGTCCCATTCATTATCAAAGCCTGGAGGCACCAAGGCAGATACTTTGTACAGACCACATTGCCCTATCAAGGTCAGAAGGGCCGCTCTATGTACGAGAACTTACTGATTGAGTAGATAAGTTCGATGCACAGCATTTCAATCTTGATCAATATATACCTGTGAGCAGCTGTGTATTGAGGTCATATCTGATAAGTGATTTGATGAGTCTGGACATTGCATTCTCACTCCATCTTGCTCCAACATACTGCTGAGTTCTCCATCTCTACAATAATAACTTTCCTGGTATCGTACTGCATCATTGTGCATCATGAAGTGCAGATATTTGCCACAAGATTAATGTCACTTGTACACCCACAAAATATAAATTCCAGTCTGTCCTGAAAATCATTTAGTGCCTTCCAGAATGCACTATTTCTCTTTCGTGGGCTTTTCCTGCTGGTTGATAGTGATACTTCTACTTTCTCTTCAGGTCCTTTCCTGCCCAACACCTTCCAGTTGACTTCTTCATATATGTTGTTAGGTCCAGTGTGATCCACACGAATTCCTGGTATGTCCCAAATCAATTATGTATAGTGCCAAGTGCTTACTACTTCATGGATGTCACAACTCACAAGTTATGAGACTTGCAAACATTGCAGGTTGCAACCCACCGGCATTCCCAATGTCGGGTACCTCTCCCAGCACACTGCTAGTGACAAGTGATTTCAAACTTGATGTATCGCTAGCCAAGACCACATGCAGTCATAGGTGCAGTGGTATCACTAACTTCCATGTTGGAGTCCCCTGCCGAAAGACAATGAACACAAGCTGATGTCATGGATTTCAACTTGGATGTTTGGGATAAAACTAACAACGACTCAGAGATTATATATATCCCCCTCTTCATTCAGTTATATTTGCAAATCAACTGGCCTTTTAGCTGCATCCAAAGCTCAGCATATGATCACTTCATAATATCCTTAGAACATTGCTTGAAAGCTGACGACAGCCACAACTATCTCGAGTTTGAATTCAAATTCATGTGCCACACAAACCCTGTCAACCATAAGTGACATTGCTGAAATTGCACAGATGCAAAACCTCAGCCAGGGCATCAAAGAATGTGTTTAGCAGCGCTCTTCCAGTAACACTCTGCAACCTATATGAATGAGTGGTGGTAGAAGTGCTGGGACCAGCAGCTCATCATTCCCAGGTGGAGGAAACACACTGGGTTCAGCGCCTATGCCATGTCCATTGATGCATCCCGCTACTGCCCAATCACAACACCCAGATTCTGCTATCAAGTCAATCATGGGACTTGGCATATCGCGGGAAGTGGCGATCAGTATGTTGGGTGTGGCGGGTGGGAATGTGGATGTTGCTGCAAGTTTGTTGTTCTAAACCTACTAGGGTGGGTAGGGATTCTTCCAATGATGAGGAGACATTAATATTCTTGAATATTGGATCTTTGGGATTGGAGAATGTATGATGTGATGGATTATATCTACCTGGTTCGTTTCGGTGACAAGGATCAAAGAGAACTTTGTGGGCCTGCAGGACTTCCAATACCCTTCGAACTTAATTTGTATTGGAATAACAACACTAGGAATCAATGTTGTATCCATCAAAGCATCATGTTAACTTGTTGCTCATGTTCCAATTTGATAAGAAATGTCATGGGACAAATTTTAGAGCATTTTGAAGAAGGAAGACTTGAAGGTCACCTTAGTGATGATGGTTGTCCAGGCTTTGAAGGGGTTTTGATCATTGACTGCATGACAGGTTTTCAAGGATGCAACATCTCAGATGATGGAATCACTTGGTTCATAGTCCTTGGTGCGTGCTCAGATGAACTAGTGGTGGCATTTGGACTTGTACCTTCTATCATTAGGTTAGGTGTGTGGAAGTCACTTCTGCATGAAGGTCTGATTGATAGGTGTGCACCTGATGGCATGCCGCCCTAGGGAGACCCAGCCTCCCTGACTCAGAACATTAGCTATGTTGGAGTGGTTCCTTCCACCCTTGGCACCACTTTGACAATGTTCCCATGGTACATCAGACCCCATTCTTATGTAGGGGATATATAGTCTGAGAGACCCCCTCCTCCCAGAGGTCTCCCCCTACTTTCGCAGGGCTGGGAGGATCTCTTGCGAGAGGATACAGGTATGCCGTTGTAGCAGAGGTAATGTCTCCAGGATGTTCTCTTGAGCCTCACCACAGCACCCTCTCCAGATGTTGTTGCTGTCTGATGAGGATCATGATGCCACCATCTCTGTATGTTGCCCACAATGCTGGTGAGTGTGACGAGGGCCACAATGTCACCATCTCCATATGTTGCCTGTGACGTGGCAACTGATGGTGGATATCTTTGTAAGCTCTGGGGTTATGTTTTTTCTCTCTCAATACGTCCATAGCACAATTTGAATATATTTTGTTCCTCACTCATGAAACAAGGCCTGATTCAGACACAACAAGATGTATTGACTATGGTAGAACATGATGAATACATCAATGGCAAGAACAGCAAGAAATGTTAGATGTGCAAACTCAATATGTAGTTACATGACAATGCAGGACTCAATATGTGCATGGCCAAGGGCAAACGAGGACTGCGAGTGCGAGTCTAAGGAGCCTGTCCTCCATCCTCCTGGTCCTTGGGATACTCATTAGGATACTCCCACCCATAGCCATGCTCATATCTCCCTCCTGAACCAAAATAAGCATGGCTGGGAGAGTGCCAGTAGCTCTCAATGTATCCCTTGTATCCATCTTGATTGTCATGGTAGGGAGCATTGTGGTACCCACCACTGCGATACTGATGCTGAGGACCATGAGGGGCCTGGGGGGCATGAAGGGCCTGGGGGGCATGAGGCATGTGAGGATCATGGTAATATTCCAACAGCGGGTAGCAGGCAAAGCCTGGTGCAAACCACATGCACCATTGGACCTCTTGGGTGGCCATACATACCTGGTCTTGCATCTGTATCATATGGCCGCATCATGGAATGACCCTCAGCATTGATGTCTCTGTCAGTAGGCATGGCTGATGCCTCAGGCTCCACATGCCGCTCATAGTGGGATCATGGTATTTCCATGGCATGTTCACTGTGCCCATGATGTGTTGCTATGGTTGGGGGGAGTTCCATGTCAGGATCCTGGTGTTCTTGATGGACTGCCAGAGCGGGCTGGCCTGGAATCGCTACAGGCTGCAGGGATGAAGGTTGCATGATAGGTGACTTAGCTGCTGGCGCAAGAGGTTCTCCATGCTGATGGGATGGAGGTTGCATGCTAGGTACCTTTGCAACTGGCATGAGAGATTCCCCGCACTGCATAGATGGCAGTTGTATGATAGGTAGCTTAGTGACTGGCACAAGAGATTCCCCACACACAATGTTGTCCAGGACCAAGTCTGCTGAACCATGATGAGTTGGTGAGGGTGAGGAGGGTGACAAGGGGCATGTGGTGAGGATGTTAGTGGCATCAGCATTATTTGAGTGAGTCTCTGCTGCAGCTTTGTTGGCGCCACTGTCATTGGAAGAGTCAACAGGACCATCCCACAAGCAGTTTTGTGAGTTGTACTGCAGAGTATGTCAGTCACTTGGTGGGAGAAAAGAACAACAACCATACCTTGTCCTGCCACGTCTGGAACCTGTTCATCTCTAGAGGACTCTGCAGCCTCTGGCAGGGCTCTCTTCTCAGCTGGCCCCTTGGCCTTGGGCCAAATAGGTGCCTTACCTTTCGTCTTCTTTGCTTGGACAGTCTTTTCTACAGGTGCAACAGTTGGTGAGACCCTCTTCTTGGATGCTCGAGAGGGGCCTTCTGATTTCACCTTCTGTTTCTTGGAGGAATCATTGTCTTCATAATTCGAGTCGTCATTGGGTGCATCACCAAGATTTTCATCCAGGTCTTCGTCTAGGTCCTCTGAGCCAGGCTGAGCATCACTAGACATCAAGGAAATGACCTCCTTGCCAACCTTCTTCTCCACCTTCTTCTCGGCCTTTTTCTCCACCTTCTTCTCAACCTTCTTGTTAGCCTTCTTCTCCATCTTCTCCACCTTCTTCTGGCCTGTTGGGTGCTGGACTACTATGAACTTACAGGAGGGGGTGGTTTGACAGTAGGGTGGATGGGAGAGGCATCCATATCTGAATCATCAGCTGCCTGAGGCTCGTCCTCTGAAAGAGATATTGTGGAAGCAGGGAGTGTTGATGCCTTCTTCATAGATTTACCTTTGATCCTTGTAGTAGCCATGCTTGGCTTCTGGCAGGGAAGCCCCCAGCAATCAGATTGGCCATTCACAAAGAGGCAATGTCCCGCTGCGTGCTCAGAATCTCCTGCAGGGGGTGTGCCCACCAGTATTGGGACTTCAGAAGTCACAAGTTTAGCTGTGTAAAATGATCAGTGGTGAGACTGGAGGCTGGGATGATCATAATAGACATACATTGCTTAGCTTTGGAAACCTTTGCAACATACATAGTCCCAGCCTGCAATACCACGATGATGGTGCTGATCTCCTTGAGAGTCAAGTTTGCAATTCCTTTATTGGCATTGGAATGAACCCCGCTGGGGAGGAGCACATTGTCTGGATAACCCTTGATGACCAATGAATTGCGTGTGAGCTCTGATGGCAGTGTCTTCCATGGAAAAATCTTGATAGATGATAGTTTGCCACCATGGATGTCTGTTCCTCACCGTCAGCATACCAATAAACCCAATACATTAAACATACCAATTTGATGAGATATCTCGTCTTTAATCCACTTGAGTCCATTCTTTGTGATGTCGACACATTCTGCAGGGGGTTTTGAAGCCACACAGGCATTGCCCTGGACCTCCACAACCTCATCCTCAAAGGCCTCTTTGACCACAGCCAGAGATGCAAGGTTACTGGGGTTTGAATGAGAACTCAATCCACAAAAGATCCACAAGAGCACTCACTATACTTGCACTTTCAAATGGCCAATGATGGTATCTTTGTCAGCCTTGCACTGTGACAACCAAAACTGGAGGAGATATCAGATAATGTGCAAGTGAATTTAAAATATACTTACGTCAGCAGCTCCAGATGTTGTATGGGCCATGCCCAAAGAACTGTCTTGATTGATGACTTTGCCACAGGCTACAAGTGCAGCCTTGAAGCCAAAATGGGCCACTCCGGTGTCCATCTGTATGCCTTCAGAAACATGGCAGTAAGAGAACATCATTGTACATACTAATCCAGAGAGCTTCTTCATAAATTGTTGGAACTCCTGTCCCTGTGCAGAAACTGTCTGAGGTCCACTGAGGAATAATGCAGTCTCACCATAAATCTTGAGAATATCCTGCCAGTCATTTGGGAATGATTTTTTGAAAGCATTGTAGCACTTGCAGTGCACACTGGCACCTTGATGTCACAATGTTAGCATAACAACATTTGTGGAAGAGATAGATACTCACTCGGTGTGCTGGGAGCCTCTGGGGCCTCATCTCCGAGCCTGCTAAGCTCCTGCTTGAGGTTATTTTTGAAGTAATTGGCATATGCGTTCCAGTGGTTCACATTGTTGACAGTGTGTGCATGACTCTTGTTCCATAATGAAATAATTTGGGAGGAGGGGATTGACATGTTGTGGGTGAGGTCATTGATGACATGTTCCAGTTCTATGAAGCCTTCTTGCAGGGTGGCATTCATCTCATCGTTTCTTTGGCCTCTCACAAAGGAAGGGCCATTATCACCCTCAGTTCATGACATCACCTCATCATGACAGCGTCCTCAGAAAAAGGAGCAAAAGGAGCAAAAACAGGGACCATATCCCAGTCCTCCCCAAGGCCTGTGGGCATATCCCAGTTCCCCAGGCCTGCAGGGGTCAGAGGTATGATGCATGTCGCAGGGATGGTGAGTTGCATGGTAGATGGTCTGGGGATGGTGTCATCATGGTGATCAAAACTCCTGTTAATCATACTGTTGAAGTCAAAAGACTCCTGCTCAAAAACAGCAGGTTTTGTTGACATGTTGAGCTGCAGAGGCTGTGGGAGTTGCAGGAGTTTCTGACGATGGTCAGCCATGGAGAGAGGAGGCTCAGGAGGCTCATAAAAAACATCTGCTGATGTTGGCAATGTTGGCTGAAGCTGCACACCCAGGCTGCGTGCTTGGTTAACAGGAGGAATGAAAGTGGGAGAGGGACAGATTGTTGGCAAGGCTGGACGGATTGTTGGCAAGGCTGGATGGAGTGTTGGTGAGGCTGGATGGATTGTTGGTGAGGCTGGATGGAGTGTTGGCAAGGCTGTGCCTGTGGCTAGTTGTGGGCCTTGGTGAGTAATGGGTCATGTCCCATGTCAGCTGGTGGCTCTTGAAAAACCAGCCTTGCCCAACACGCAGATGCCTCCTTAACTAGACCCACATCACAGTCCATAGCTTTGATGGTACCACAGAGTTGAGTTGGGGTCTGTACTGGTGGCAGAGTCAGTAGGCGCCTGCCTCCACCAACTTGTTCCCTAAGGAATTCTCCTTCAATTCCACCATGGTCTGGGAACAGTGAGGAGGCTGCATAGCCAGGAGGCAGGGAGTCCTGCATTTTAGGCAATACATGTTGAGTCATGACTAGAAGGATGAATTAGCATGAGGCTGGAGCACACAAGAAAATAAAATAAAACCTCTTGGAGCATACAGCAATATGTGGGTGTTTGTCAGTTCAACAAGGCAGGAGAGGGAAGTTGTTCAAGCTTGCGTATTAAACATTTACCAGATCCTAGAATATTTGGTCTGATGAAGGGATCCAGAGGGATTTGCAGTATCAAAACCAAAGTTAGAAGGTGATTGGCAGATTTGGAATCAATTTACTTACATTTGGTTCATCAAAAGAGGGTCATCGACAGCTTCTGCGATGGTAGTCAAAGCCATTGGCAGAGGAGTGTGGTGAGGTTCAGCCTGCAGGCTACCAAGCAGCTCAGTCCAGGATATCGGATTTCTACATCACCAGATACTTATTAGTGGGCAATGGTTCAAATGCTCTACATGAAAACAAACCATCACTCAGAGCTTGGCATTCTTGAGCTCAAAGATCCTCCTGCTCAGCATATGTGGTCACCAGGGTAAACTGACCTGAACCGTGTGAATTTGGGATATGTTACATGTTACACCCTGTGGTCACTTTCACAGTTTCACTATGCACCTACCAGATGCTGACTTCTTCTCTTTTCATTGATGCTGAGGGCTACCTTTCCAACACTCCTTCCTTCAACACAATCTTCCTGGCACCTAATTTCCACCTTATCCCTATTGACAACCACCATGGATTTCGTCAAGCTGGATCACCTTATCAATCAGATCAGATCACAGGCAGGTGGACGAATGAGAAGGTGTTGGAAGAATGGTTGGAGAGGCAAAGAGAGATAGTGGATGATCCTGAACATTGGAGGGAGGGTGAAGGCATCCCTTGCATCATTGGAGGCTTGACCACCCTATGTGGTAAGTCTCATAGTCTGTCTAAGTGTGGAATGACTGACGGTTCTACAGGCCCACTAAACAGGCAAGGGGGGAATTTCTCCTGGAAGACACTACCCACCCTCCTTGCCCGCTGTGGTTGCGTCATACACAATTACCCTGAGAATGTCCTCATGCCTGGTGAAAGATGCACCATGCTCCTCAAGAGCAAGGGGATCCACGATCTCACCCTTTCCAGCTGGGCTATACTTATGGACGCCCTCAAAAACAACTCACTCACCATGCAACACATCACCACTGGGAATGCCTGCCAAAGACTTCTGGCTTCCTGTGAGCCCATCATCTTGGGTGAAGCGCCTGCACCTGAATCACCCCATACTCGTGGTTGGTGCATGTTCATTGACGGTAGGATTGACCGTAAGGGTCTTCCTCGTCAACTACCATCTCCAGAACCTTCACCTACACCATCAGCACCTTCTTGTCGCTCTTGTCAGCAGGTATTTCATTCACCCAAGCCTTCACCTGACCTGGAACCTTCACCTAGACCAGAGCCTTCACCTGGACCAGAGCCTTCACCTGAACCATCTGCACCCTGTCGCCTCCATTGGTGAAGATTTCAAGTCAATTCTCCTGAGGCATCCCCAGAGCCTTGTCACCAGAAAGTCCAGATGTTTGTCGAAGTACCACTTGCGCCTCCCTCCTGGAAGCTGAGGGCAGTACACTGGCATTCTTCATCCACTCCAGCAACACCACCACTGGCACCAACCATACCTTTGGCTGAGGGATCATCCACACCAGTTGATACCCCACCTTTGGCACAGAGTGCTGATGCCGGTGAACTGATCCCATCGATAGCTTTCCTTAGCCAGCCTCTTAGCAGCCAGCACTTGTGTTAAGAACCATGCTCAAAGGAGAGAGAGACTGACTCAGAGGGGCTTGGCCTCAGCTCATACGCTGTGCCCCTTACCCAAGTATGTGCCCTTCATTTCAGAGGAAGTCTGATGATGGTCTGACGAAGTCTGGAGGACTTCTGGAGGCTGGCTACTCTGGTGGAGAGTGCAGGGGGACTTCCGGAGGAGCACAGGAAGCATCTGGAGGAGCGTGGGAGAGTTCCGGAGGAATGCAGGAAATGCTCAGGAGAGTTCCCGCTGCAAGGTAATACTTCTACAGGAAAACAGGATGGAAGGATAGGAGGTCTGGAGGACAGGAGGACAAGATGTCCGGAGGTCTGGAGTATGGAGGACAGGAGGTCCGGAGGTATGGAGGATGGAATGTCCAAAGGTATGGAGGGCGGAATGTCTGAAGGACAGGATGCCCGGAGGTATGAGGGACAGGACGTCCGGAGGTACAGAAGACAGGAGGTCCGAGGTCTAGAAGAATAGGGGCTACATTGGACAAAGTCCAATGCAGAAGCAAACAGAGGTAGACTACCCTAAGGTAGAGTTGGAGGGACAGGAAGTGGACCTAAGTCTGGAAAGAGGGTAAGTGCCTGGAAAGGCAAGACTCTAGCCTAGGGAAGCAATCCCTAGACTTGGGATAGAGACATAGGGGACAAATCCAAAGGTCCAGAATTCCAGCCTAGGGAGTCCATCCCTAGGCCTTATGGAAAAGGACAAACTCAGATGGACTGAAGTCCAGAAGAAGATTGGGCAAGTCTAAGGTGATACAGACTAAGATGATATTCAGACTGAGGACTCTACTGTAGTTATACAGGGGTTATATACTAGAGGCTCTCTGAGAGGATCAGTAAGCAAAGGAGTAAGGCTATGTACTAAGCATGCGGAAACACATTGGTAAGTAAGATAGAACATAAGTAAATGAACTCGGAGATGAAACTAGTACAAGGATCAATCAGCAAGACAGAAACAGAGATAACCGAGAACCAGAAAGGTGGAGATGCCTAAATGGGGATAGGCACAGGATCTCGGATGGAGGGTGGGAATGGTCTGGAGATAGTATAGTTAATATCCGGAGGTCCAGAGATCTGGGGATCTGGAAGGCAGGGCAGAAACAGGACTGAGATATGTGAGGTGGTGGATGTAGTCTGGAATCCGAGAGGAGGTAAAGTCCAGATGTCTTGCTGGACAGAATGTGTGTAGGGTGGACAGGATAGGGGATCCAGGAATGAGTCAGATATGGGGTCCGGAAATAGGTCCGGAAAGCGCGGGAATATGATGGGATCTATGTCTGGCATATGGGATATGACAGCTCGGCAATTACAGAAGTCACTATCAAAGATGAACTTCAAGGAAGCAGTTGATGGGGTCCCAGTGAAGAAATCACACTGGCATTTGTGTACTTAGTATCTCCCATTTCTGTCACTGTACAATTCTATAGAGTCATGAAGCAGCAATGATAGTGTGGGTAGTGTCATTAAAAAAGATTCGCAGTCGCTTGTTATGATTGCCTTGTCATGATCTTGAGATTCATTGATGCTGATTGAGCAGAAGGATGTTGGGTGCAACATCTCAAGAGCCTCCTCAACCAATCACATTGCAAATAAAACTCATATTAAAGTCCTATCATACAGAAAACATGTCTCTGCAGCTTCGTAAAGCTATATGTATGGCTACAAAGAGGTGAGTACTGAAGGTCTTATGACCCTGCTTCAGATGAGATAGAAAAATGCTGCATTTTAGCATGCACAGTCGCTTCACTGTGTGTAAGACTGGTATACCTCTAACTGCTTCATCGAGTTGTAAGTGTTTCAATGGTTCCAAGTTGCTGGATTGCAATGTTTCAGCAAACCTTCCACAATTATAAGCCTGGGTTGCCCTCAACTACATGAGGATCAGTTCATAGGTGATCAATTGGTTGTTCAGCTTGCTCTTTGAGAGGTTTGGAATGCTAAACAAGTGTGAGCAGGAACAGGATTGATGATTGACTCGGATTGTGTTGTTCCTTGTTTCAAGTTCCCAACTGCGCTGGATGGTGTTCATGCAGTGGTGTATCATACTCAACACCATCTTCACACATTGTTGGGAGGGTTGTAAACAAAGTACAAATATATTCATGGAGCAGGTATCCTTACTACAAGTGTATGTACATAGTGTCTAAATGCTATCATATCCTTCTTGTATATACCTGGTGTGTGAGCTCCCCACAGGATGGCTGCAAGTGCCACTAGGACCCAGAGCCCACAGTCATAGCTGTTGGTTTGTAGAGGTTGAATTGTTAGTGGGCAGGCTACCCAGCCTTGAAGATTGACATGGTGTGAGCCACAGCGTTGGTGGGCGATCAATGACAGACACACAATAAGATTCATGATGTCCTGTATCGAATCATTGTTAGTTCAACAGTGGATAACTGGAGTATCATCTAGTACTGATCTTCACATCATCTTTCCATGGCTGTTGTTCAGCCAGGCTGTCAAAGAGGTGCAGCTCTTTAGTTGGGATGTATATTGCACAGAGTGCCCAGTGTCCAACTGGTGAGGGATGGTGAATAGATAGAATCCAAACTTCTTTGTCCCAAAAGGATGTCCATGCAGTATTCCACCATAGTATGTATCTCATCTGATGCATTGTATCAAATACATGGGAGGTTGTGTGTGGAAAAAATGGCACAAGGCCATATGTGTGAACTCATCAGTATTTCAGAGTATAACAGTGCTGCACAACCATTGATACAGGTATCGTTGAGGCAGGCAGTGGGCTGTGCCAGGAAGGACTGATCCCTTGCATCGAACACTTGACAGGGAAAACCATCCTGCACTGGTCACACCCAAGTTGGGGGGGGGGGGGGGGCGCCTGAGGATGGTACTATGACATGATCCTCTGTGTGAGGAACTTTGAAAGTGTCTTTCCGAAGATTCTATGATATTTGATCAGTCCAAGTAACATATGTAGAGATGAAAACATACCTCTGGCAGTTCCCAGGTTATTGTGAATTCAGGTTCTGCTATGACTTCATCATCCTTGTCATCACTAATGGTACCATGAGGTAAAATGTCCATGAGCACCACTTCTTCAATGGCTTCTTCGAATGCAGGCACAATATATTCATCTGCGTCTGCATCATCCTTGGGGGAGGGTTCATTGAGCACCAATGAGGTTGGTATGAGCCTGTAGACACCATCTTCTGATAGTCCCTCACAAAGAGTGATCGCAAGATTGGTTGCCACTGTGACATTGCTGACAAAGCAGATAGAAGACACTAGTGGGGTGACCCATTTAGTTTGAAGTTGGAGGACATGATCCCGCCATTGCTGCAGTGGAAATAAAAATGTGTGATCTGATAAAATCAGTACCAATCATTGAAACACTAAAATGACTTACTTGCGGGAGAACATAGGGCAACCTCTAGCACAGCCAACTCGTCTCGAAACCATCGACAGAGATTGTCAGCTTCGAACCCAAGACGGCACTGTTCCTCTTGACATCATTGTCATTTCAGCAAAGCTCATATTCCATCGTGTACATTGGCATCTTCCATCCAACAGGGGACATCTCCTATGGATGGGGTGATCCAAACGTCCTCCATGAACATCAGATCATTTTGAAGGTCAGCGAGTTTGGTAGGAAGAGGAGCAGGGAGCAGGACACCCCAAGATGGGTCATAGAGGCCCTCAAGACACTTGCAGTAGCCATTATACTTGCAGATCGCAGTCATCAAAGCTGGTTGGTGCTTTGCGAGTCTGCTGATGGAGCTTCATGCCTGTCAGAATGTGTCAAAATTCAGATATAGTAAGACAGAAGCATGGAATATTACCAAGGGCCTGATTTGCACTGCCAACCACGCAGTCGAGTTTATCCCACTCAAAAAAGCTGCCTATGGCTTGCTTATGGATATTTATTTTGAGGTCACAAGCCATGAGAAGAATTCGAATGAAGTCTAAGTTGACACCTTGGAGTTCAGGAAATCTGTCATGGACGTTAAGTGAGGCATACAATAATTCAACCTTGTTCATCAAATTGTTGTGGCTGTGCTCAAGGTTCTCTAGTGCATCTAGTGTCTCCTTGGTAACTGAGCCCTTATCTACCACAGTGTGCGTGGCTTGCAAAGCCCTATCAGAAGCATCGAGGTCAGCTTGGAGAGTAAGCACAATGTCAAGCTCTTTCTTCAGGTGTGCTGGAGCATCTGTTGATTGCAATATAAAATGTCAGTTGGACCTTTGAGCAACTTTGACAGATGTATGGGTGTGAATGGAGAGTTGTGACTTTTTTTGATCAGCCCATTGATCTGCAAGATCTTCAATTTTGACACTGCACTTATTCAGGACATCTTTGGCCGCTGCACCCTGGGCATTGACACCACATTTGAGCCATCGCTTGATCCATTCACCCAGATCTGTTTGCATCTCCAGTCCAATGGCAGCGGCCTGGCAGTCTATCAACCAAAGACACCTCTGTCACTATGCGCTATTATTAACAAAGGAACATAATGAGAATCCTGCAACTTACAGACAATAACCGTTGAATTCCGATCAGCTTGACAAACCTCGACCAGAGCCTCTCAGTACCCTTGCCATCAGACAGACTGAGGCCACTGCACATTTGAGGGTTATACTCCAGTTGACAGGCCCACTTGTGGCCATATGCGTGCATGACTGTCATTGTGAATTGAAGCTGCAAGGTCACAGGCTTGGGAAGAATATCATACTGTGTAACACATCAGGTTGAGATCTTGTCTGTCAGAGAGTTACTTACCTGAGATAATGAGCGTGATAGGATGCAGCCAACATCGTAAAGCATGACAATGGTAGCTTCCTGTGGGTAAGAGGGAAAATAGGTGCTTGATGAGGGATACTGTGTACTTCTGCTGCTCACCTGGTGAATTGATATTGGCAAAGAAGAGTGGGATGTCATGACGACAAATAATGGCCATGATGCCCGCATCATCAAACGATTCCATGGCGGCCTTCTGCTTCTTACCATCTGCAGCTTCATATGAATGCTCGCACTGATCAATGGCTTCATCCGGGACTACAGAAGTGCAAATCTTGGGTGCTTGCTTATGCTTTGAGATGATCCACCGCCCAACATCATCAACCTGGGTCTTCAGGAGGAAATACAAGGGTTCGTAGAAGTGTGGGCAGTCACCTGCAGATCATCGATGACGATGATGGAAGTTACCATCAGTTGCAATGTGTATATCTCTGCCTTCACTAAGTGGCCTGCCGAATAGCACACCTCCAAAGCATGCTGGACAGCACTGCATTAGGATGGTGGCACATTGGCCTTGATGCAGGGAGGTACTGGAAGGCTTGGGGGTAGATGGGTTAGCCTCCTCATTACATTGAGGGCTACGAGCCTCATAGACATGCTCTCGACATATTTGTACCACAGCTTCAGTCTGCCACTTGACTTCAGTCTGTAAAATATCATACCATTGAACTGCTTGGCCAAGTCCATGCTGAAATGGCTCTTGAACGAATTGGCCCTGGGTGAAGTGAGGAAGAGTCTATAAAGCTGATTAGTCGAGACTCACGGAGGTATTGGTCATCTGGAAGCCTCAGCGGGCATAATGGGTCTTCAGGGCAGCAGTGAGCATGTAGATAGCATCACACAAACACTTGAATAATGCCTGGTAGAACACAAGGAGGTCTGTGGAGACTGCCATGTGTAGTTGAGATGGTGCAGTTGGAAAAAGGCTGTGGTGTACAAGGACTTGCAAGAGTATTGAACATTTGCATGTCATTACATTGACATAAAGGAAACATGGACTTATCAGCTGGAGCCACACATCAGAAACAAACTGCTTATGGTCGAAAAAGAGACAGACTATAGAGAATTTTCACTGTATGCAACTGGAGCTTGCACAGGCAGATATGACTGGACATATTTCTGCAAGAGGGTGCCCATGGGTTCTTGCTGAGTACTTGAGATGGGGATCTACCAATGTGGGTATAAGGGCCTTCCAGGATGTATAAAGATTGTTTGCCATTTTGTCTGGCAGGATATGGCACCCCAGGTCATTGGGTGCCAGGTCTGTAGGGCAAGGTCCTTTGTCAGGCTGGTAGTCATTGACCATAGTAAAGTCGTCCTCATCATAAGGATAGCTTGTAGTGTCGTCAAAGTTTGCCAGTGCTTCAGGTTGAGCTGGCGCAGAACTAGAACTCGGTGTTTGAGTACTTAGCATTTCGGGATTTGTCAGAGCAGCCATTTGAGTGAGGAGGTGCTTATGTTTTGAGTTAGCACCTGGAATGTGAACCAGCATCTGTGATTTTTTGGGATCTTGAGCCTTCTTGGGGCTCACAAAGTGTACTCCAAGTCCTGTAGATATTGGCTGAGCGCCATGTGTGGGGTGGATGGCCAGTATGATGGTCGTCATTGTAAGGTAGAACAGAAAGACAATGAAAAATGGACTTGGAAACTGACAGCAGTGTCCAAGATGCCAGGAAGAGTGCAGAGGCTCTATATCTGGTGGGCTTGCCATAGAGCTATCCAGAGGCTGAATGGAGTGGGATGGGAATGTTGACAACAATCCTGCAAGGTCATAGTGGAGGGTATGGAGTATTCAGTGAGGGCCATGAGGATCCAGGGAGGTGCTGCAGAGGAAGCAAGGCCTATTTTGGCTGTGCTATAATTAGACCATCTGTGAGCCTGGGTCTCTTAGACCCATATAACCCTAACATATTAATGGGGTCTCACAGACCTTTAATAGTACCAAGAAGTACTGCCTGAGGTGGTTCCTTCCATAGTGTAAGCTGTCACTATGACATAATACAATTGAATTTGCATCGATGTTAATGATAAAATCTTTTCAGCTCTGTGCTCTTCTATGCTGTACCAAATGGTGGGCCTTTCGCTGCAACATCAATGCTCACTGCAAACCCCTCAACACCTAAGACTTCTGTTGCCATCTATCCCTATTCAGCCACCTTATTGTATCTACTATACAGTTCCTTGCATGCACCATCACAAGCCACTGATCATTATGCAACTACAATACTCTTTGCACCCATCTTGTTCCACCTTTACCTCTTGAGAGCGTTGTTCAATCACCTGATATTTTTCAGTTTTATTAGTCACAAGTACTGACTCATACCTAGACTCTATTTCAGCTTTGTACAACTTCCAATGCCCTACTCAGCCCTCACCAGGGCAACTGAGAGGTCCTCTAGGAAACACACTCATGTCTAAATTAGGGAAATAGCATTTACAGCTGATTTTCATCACACCTCGCATTCAGAACATTCAAGTTCGGGGCCCTATTACACCTTCCTTATTAATGTTCCCTTGGGATTTTGCTGGCAATCATTTACTCCACATATATGTTAAATCATTCATACAACAAACTCTACTTTTATGTAGTTGTCTAACTCTCAATACATATTACAACCATTGCTCCAATGTGCACTTTTTTTATATGACATAGTTGGACATGTGACTTGGAACTTTGGAAGCCTTTGAGCATCAATTGTTGGACATGTGACTTCGCAGACTTTCAGGACATTAGTGTTTAACATTTAACTTTGATGATGTAGTCAGACATGTCACTTCGATGACTTAATATTAATTGGACATGTAACTTTGATCCCTTAACAGCACAACTTCCCAACCATTCATGTGACTTCCAAGACTTCAAGGACAACATGTCAATGATGTCATTAGTTGTACTAAATACATCCACGACTTCTACCAACGCTTGACATATCCCAGTTCAGTCAGACTTCCAATAATGATGCCTACTGTACTTGGCACTGGATCACCTGTCGCCCACCTACCTTCCTTGAATTTGCGAGGGACATACCATCAACCACACTGTCAACTTTGGCAAGCTTAGCTAGGGTACTGCCTTAACTCATAAGTTCAAAGAGGATTACCAGCTCTTGCCCTACACTCGTTGCGAAATTCGCAAGCATCATATCACCAACAATTCTGCCCACCACACGCCTCTGTCGCATCTGTCGGCAATATTGCTGTACTCATCTCCTCACCCATGCCTGACATGGGCGAAGATCCTTTAGTTCAATGCCCCCCTATACGCCTGCACCATTTGCTTATTTGCCTCAATTGATGGTTATGCAGTCCATGCAAGGCATCCAACTGTCCAGTACCCCACTCCTGGCCGAAAACCAAAACCAATCAGAAGATTCATCAAACTAAGTACCATGGCAATGTCACTGTTATGTGGAAAGGCCAGAAACATACATAATACTATAATGATTGGATAGCATATACTCACTGTTTTCCAGGGGTTGTATCCAGAACTTCTCAAGGGCAACTCCATTGCCCATGCGGGTTGCCATCACATACTCATGTTGACTCGCACCTCTTCAAAAGCCTCATGAAACAAATCATGCACCCTGGCCCCACAGACAAAGTTGCATTACCTGATCACAAATCCCCCCTAGCTAATGATGTTGCAATGGATTCGGCTGATGAGGGTTACTGTAAGTCAGCTGTCACAACACACTTAACACAACTCATGCATGCCTCTCCACATTAGATGCACTCGGCGAGCTCAAGTCCGATAAGGGCACTGATGGCAGTGCAACAGAACATGAGGACAATGACAATGAACTATCCTGTGGTCTGTGCTCATCTGACAAGACACTACCTAACGCCCAGCATTTGTTGTCCAACAACACCTCTCCAGCCACCAATCTCCCAACCACTTCCATATGTGGAACTGTTTATGCTTGTGCACATGTACTGCTTGAAGTAACTTCCATACATGGCAACACATTTTCTCTCACATGTTCATTCAAAGGCAACACGCTCCTCAACATCAACCACTCTACCCCTGAGTCCAAAGCAAAGATCGATCAAACAGACGACAAGTGCTTTGAAGCCAACAGTGACCTGAATGCCAATCAATCAGACAAAGATCAATCAGACGCAGATGATGATGGCAAGCTGATGACATCCATGGACCTCAATTCACCACCTGATCTCACTGACCTGCTTGCCCACATTGTTCAATGCAGTGTTCATGTCAATCCCGTTTTCCATCTGACTATTTGCCTGGACTGTGCCATTGCTATCCCATGGCACAAAATGTGGGGCCATTGTCACAGGCATCATAAACAGGCATATATTCTGCCCAAAAATCATTTTAACACCATCCTTCAACGATTAGAAGGTCATACACCAAATCATATCCAAAATGCCCCAGTATTCACCATTGACAGCATGAAAATCATCCCAGGTCTTTTCAAATGCATTGTGTCAGGCTGCACAAGCCACACTCTATTTAAAACCAAAAAACACCTTCACAGTCATTGTGTGCAGGAACACAACAGTATTCTGTTGTCACATTGCCCGCACTGTTGAACCATCAGTCACCAGATTGGGACGTTTAGAGGAGATTTGCAAGATTTTGAGGTCAACCCGCTTCCCCTCGGATCCAAAACAGATGCCCTAAGAGAAGTTCAGGCTTTTGTCACTGAATGCAGTCTCCATGCAAAAGAAACTACTTACCACTGCCTGTTGAATCAGAGACCCAGGGGTCCCCTTCTTGCTCAAACTAACTGGGAACACTGTATCGAGAACATAGACCTCAAGAGCCTCAGGCAAACTGTGTCTAACCCTGATGGCAAGCCAGACTTTCTGTACCTCATCAAGGTCATGTGACAATATTACCAGAACATCGCAGCCAACCTCAGTCATCTGTTGACCCTTACTCTTCGCACACTGTTGTTCACCAGTCCATCAGGTGAATTGGAGAAAGTGCCATTTTGATGCCCCCAGGAAGATCCAACTCTTGAAAAATATAACACCTTCCTCACCAAATTCATCATCTTCCTCATTTGTCATCTCTACCACCCTGTTGAAAACTTCAATGTTCCTTTACATCTGCAATATAGTGCCAACCTCACCACACTTCATGCCCATTTGCAAACTGTGATCTCCAAATGCTCCCCAGCCATTGACTTACTTTCTATCAACTTAGTATATGAAGTTATATTTTCCCTCCTCACTCATGTCAGTCCAGAGTTCTTGAAAAATGAGATGAAGGACCTATTCACTCGAATCCTCATCACATATCACCTCTCTGACAATTTCAGCAATACCAATTGTGTATGCCAAGTACCCCCCACAATCAGCGAGGCCCAGTGGTGCTTCAGGGCAATGGCTGGTGCGGAGATTTATATGAAAATGGGGCAATTCAATGACAACTCATTCAAGTATGTATTCACTGTCTCTGTTACAAACTTGGATAGACTGTCATTCCAATAAAGGAATCAAGGATCAAGGTTGATCAAGGACTAAGCCTTATCAAGTCAATGCCTCCCTCAGGAGCGATTGTCTAGACTCCTGCAGGATCTAGAGTTCAAGTATCAGAGAGAACCAAGTAGATTCAAGTTAGAGAAAATACAAGTGGTAACTAGAGTTTATATACATAAAGGAATCATGCACACACCAAGCTGGGCAAAGGGTAACTAGTACTAAGAATGGAAGGTTCATGGGAAACAAGGTATGAGTCAGAGATAAGAGAAGTCATGAGGAAACAGCACAGTGAAAAGGAAGCATTTAATAGTACAGCCATTAGGTGTCTGCAGTGATGGTGAGAAAAAGAATAGGGGTACTGTAACAATTGTATTGTCTTGTGTTGTTTTTGTATGCTGGTCTATCATGTTTGTTATCCTTGACTTGACTTGGCAGTCATAGTGTGTGGTGTGGTGTTTCTTATCCTTGTCCTTGTCTTTTGCTGTTGTAGTCTTGACTATCATATTGCTCATCCTCATCCTTGTCTGGGTCATGTCATTTTTGTGCTATTGTGTTGCTTGATCTGATGCATAGGCTGAGGCAAAAACCTCATTCAGACTTTGCTTGACTTTGCTTGATTTTGCTTGATCTGAAGTGTAAGGGAAGGTGAAAACATCATCAGGACTGGGCTTGACTTTGCTTGATTTTTGCTTGATCTGAGGCGTAGGTTTAGGTGAAAACCTCATCAGGACTGGGCTTGACTTTACTTGATTTTTGGTATTTTTTGTGTATTGTGTTGCTTGATTTTGGTTGATTTTGGTTGATGTGAGGCATAGGTATAGGCAAAAACCTTGTCAGGACTGGGCTTGGTTTTGCATGATTTTTGCTATTTTTTTGCTATTGCATGGCTTGATTTTGCTTGATGTGAGGCGCAGGGTTAGGCGAAAATGTTGTTCAGACTTGGGTTCATTTTGCATGATTTCTGCTATTTTTTTGGTATTGTGTCGCTTGATTTTGCCTGACTTATTGCTGTTGTATTGCTTGTCTTGCTGGGGTATTGTATTGTGGTGTATTGTAGTGTCTTGCTAAGCTATCTAACGGAGAGGTGAGACACCGAGAGATTATGCTTTTATATAAGACAATGAGAGAGCTAATGGGTGGGTGGGTAGGGGCAGTCTAACATATGATTGCCCTGCTTATCCTTATCCTTATTCTTGACTATTGTATTGTTATTGTAAGTTATTGTATCATAGTCTGTCATATTGTAGTCTATTGCATTTCTTATCCTTGACTTGCTTGTTGTGTCGTAGTCTTGACCATCGTGATCCTTATCCTTGTCTTTTGCTTGTTTTCTTGATTTTTTGCTATTGTAGTCTTGACTATCATATTCCTTATCCTTTTCCTTATGGCCCGGGTTGAATCCTCATTCAGACTTTGCTTGACTTTGCTTGATTTTGCTTGATTTTTGCATTTTTATCGGAGTAGTTCCCACAGTCGAGTTGCTTTCTTGAACCCTTTGATTTCGAGTATTTTGCTTATAATTCATTAGGATCTTATCCTATTGATGTCATTAGACTATGGATAGACTCCCCTTGATGAGGGCTACAACATTGGTTTTCATCAATTAGTTGATCAGGTATTAGCTTACATAATGTCTTTGTCTTGTCATGGAGTCAAGCCTCCAATGGAACCATTCCAGTGGAGGATCATTGTTGTCGACACCCTGGTACTCTGTGACCCTCCAATGGAATGGTTCCAGTGGAGGATTATATTTGTGAAATGTCTTGAAATGACCCCTTCTTAACCACAACCCATATAGAAAAGTGCTATATAATAATCTCACACTATTGAGACAGAAAGAGGGAAAACTCCTGTGCTTCAAATCTCATGAATCTCATGGTTTGAGACAAGAAAGAAGAGGGAAAAACTTGTTGATTATGTAAGAATTGTTACAACCATGTATGCCCCTATTCATTTTCCCTTTCTTACTGTGTATTACATCATGAGCCGCATGATGCTGCCACTAGACTTATCTCTGACTCATGCCTTGTATTACATCACAACCACCATTGCCATTGCTAGATGACCTATTCTTACTATCACTTACGCGTCTCTTATCTCTGACTCATTCTGCTCTCACGCCTGCCCTAAAGTACAGTAGTTCACTATAAATAGTTCTCCTGTATGCTTTAGTTCTTTACTTTAATCTTACTAGGTTTTACCTGGAATATCCCTCACTTGAGACCTCCAATCTCTTGCTGTCTGAATCGTACTTTAAGTTAGAAGCACTCCTTCTGACTTAGCTTACATCAAATGCTTAACTTATTGTCTTGTGTAGAATCTCAGCAGAGATCCTGACTCTTATTGAGTTGTCTGTCGTTAGAACTATCCTAGTTCATAACAAGAATGGAGTCCTTATACACATTTTAGAAACCATCCTTACTAAGCAATGACTCATCACTGGATTGGTAAGAATATGCTTACAAACCAAGCCTTTTGGTGTGCTGAATCAGCTGCTTACTAAAGTACATGAGTAAAATATTACAAAGCACTGGGATTGGTGAGTTTAACTACCAAAATCACCATCTCATCAGATCCTACCTCATGCCCCTGTTGAAACAGAGGTGTGTCAGGGATTGATTGAAAGCATGCCTAGGAGGATTCAAGCAGTGATTAGAGCAAAAGGAGGTTAGACCAAGTACTAATATTTCTCAAATACCTTAATCATTACAATAGTTGCCAAACTGTTACAATGGTATCTCCACCTTAAAATGGTCATATCTTCAGGCCTTGTGATCCAAATCACGTAATCCAAGTGCCAGTATGTAGCCAGGAAGCAGTACTATATTTCTTCTCACTGCCACAAAGCATGGTTACCATGCCTGAGATTTGTGAGCCAATGTCCTGGTAGACTTTGCTTCACATTTTTAGTGGATTATGTAGGATTTTATATATCACATGACATGGCCAAATTCAGGATGTCAAATTTATGTTCCCTCATCAGTCTGTGTCTGAAGACTATTTGAGGTGTTTCTAAAAGTTGAAATAACATGACAGGAAATAAACATTATTTGATTTTTTTCACAACACATTGTAGTCAAAGGTATCTGGAATGCATTCTTGCATGCTAATAGGCTCTAATGTGCAGCATGTTTGTGAAATAACCTGTATCTGGAGGTGATACAAAATGTGGCTGGATCTGGATGTCATCTGCCACTATCAGCAGTCCCAGAGCACCACCATGGGGCAGGGTCATTGTTACTCTGCACTATCTTGGGTAGCCAATGGTCACCCCCAACAGCCACCAGCAACTCCCAATTGTTTTTCTTGGTGGCTTCATCGTGCATGGTATGGAGTTCATACCGTGCCCTTCATTTCAGAGGAAGTCTGATGATGGTCTGACAAAGTCCGGAGGACTTCCAGAGGCTGGCTACTCTGGTGGAGAGTGCAGGAGGACTTCCGGAGGAGCGTGGGAAATGTCCGGAGGAGCGTGGGAGAGTTCCGGAGGAATGCAGGAAATGCTCAGGAGAGTTCCCGCTGCAAGGTAATACTTCTACAGGAAAACAGGATGGAAGGATAGGAGGTCTGGAGGACAGGAGGTCTGGAGGTATGGAGGACGGAATGTCCGAAGGTACGGAGGGTGGAATGTCCAAAGGTACGGAGGGTGGAATGTCCAAAGGACAGGATGCCCGGAGGTATGAGGGACAGGACGTCCAGAGGTACAGAAGACAGGAGGTCCGGAGGTCCGGAAGGAATAGGGGCTACATTGGATGAAGTCCAATGCAGAAGCAAACAGAGGTAGACTACTCTAAGGTAGAGTTGGAGGGACAGGAAGTGGACCTAAGTCCGGAAAGAGGGTAAGTGCCGGAAAGGCAAGACTCTAGCCTAGGGAAGCAATCCCTAGACTTGGGATAGAGACATAGGGAACAAATCTGAAGGTCTGGAATTCCGGCCTAGGGAATCCATCCCTAGGCCTTATGGAAAAGGACAAACTCAGATGGACTGAAGTCCGGAAGAAGATTGGGCAAGTCTAAGGTGATGAACAGGAACTAAGATGATATTCAGACTGAGGACTCTACTGTAGTTATACAGGGGTTATATACTAGAGGCTCTCTGAGAGGATCAGTAAGCAAAGGAGTAAGGCTATGTACGAGCATGTGGAAACACATTGGTAAGTAAGACAGAACATAAGTAAATGAACTCGGAGATGAAACTAGTACAAGGATCAATCAGCAAGATGGAAACAGAGATAACCGAGAACTAGAAAGGTGGAGATGCCTAAATGGGGATAGGCACAGGATCTCAGATGGAGGGTGGGAATGGTCCGGAGATCTGGAAGGCAGGGCGGAAATAGGACTGAGATATGTGAGGTGGTGGATGTAGTCTGGAATCTGAGAGGAGGTAAAGTCCAGATGTCTTGCTGGACAGAATGTGCATAGGGTGGACAGGATAGGGGACCCAGGAATGAGTCGGATATGGGGTCCGGAAATAGGTCCAGAAAGCGCAGGAATATGATGGGATCTATGTCTGGCATATGGGATATGACAAGATCCATGTGTTGTTTGTGGTCAAAGCCAGGTCATTGAAACTGGAGGTAGGTCTTGATGTCGGTCATATTCTGGTTGTTCCCTGATATGCTAACTCAACTATGGACAGAAGGATTACCTGGTGGGTGTTCAGTTTACCTGACATGATCTGGCCAGCCACACTCTGACCCCTGGCACATGGTCAGCTGATCCCAGATCTGAGGCATTGGCCCTGGAGGCATTTTCACTGGTGCAAGGTGATGGCACCATGACTAAATGCAGCAGTTGCTCCGATGTTGGCCAGTTGAAGAAATGTGCTCAACCAGGTTGTCCTTTTGCGCTGTGCTTCCAGAAGTCAAATATGCATCCCTGTATCAGCGATGTAGGCCTGGGTGAATTTTGGTGTCTTCCATGTTGGGGACGCAGGCAATCCACTCAGTTACCTGTAAGCCAGTCATAACTGAATCCTGGACTTGTCTGCAACTCTGATATGTTGATAGTACTCGGTGGTTGCAGAAGGCACCTACCTTACTGGCTGAAATTTCACCTGCCACCCGCTGGCATTTCACACCATTGCCTTAAAACGTGACACATATGCTGAACACTTGTTTCGAACTCAGTTGGAGGAAGAATTTGTGCCTTGGAAAAACATGGTGTGTACTGCTTCAATTGAACCTGAAATGGTGTGGGGTTAATGTCAAGTATGTGGCAGTTGTGTCACACCAGCATTAAACTGCTCACTGGAGCTGCTTGGCTGCCCAATGTCTGCACATGTGTCCTGTAATGCACTGGCCTTTGTGAAGGCCAAACCAGAAGCTGATTTTCTGGTCCTGATAGGACACACACAGTGATTATGATAATGGCAAGCTGGTTCACAGTGTTGACAAACATGGAAATGCCTGGACTCAGGATGCCTCAGAGGTGAGCTGCGGCTGACTCTTCTTGATTTCTTTCCTTGACCTGAATCTCAGGTGTTATGTCATCACTTGGGCCCGGAATTGTGGAAGCAGTCCCTGGACATGGCAGGCACCAAAGGGATGATTCTGCTGGCTTGTGGTTCAATGTTCATGAAGCCTTTGCATTTTGAAAAAATCAAGTCACTGGTCTCCAGGTATGATACCCCCCATCCCTGGAGTCTTTTTTAATGACATTTGTGGATCCAGCAAGCGCCTGCAGTTCATCATTGGATTCACTGCTCATTCGGTTCAACCTTCCATGGTCATGCCCTTCATGCTATGGGTGATCATACAGGTCTACATTCACCATTTGCCTGTTGAGCAGGCCCTTGAGCAGGAGATCGCTCACTGGAGTCTGCTGTCCCATATCCCCATGGTGTTGATTTGTTGGAATCAAGACAAGCATCTGATTAGCCAGAAATATATAACTTCCACTCTCTCTGGCAAATGTGGGGCCTTCCCCCCCAATGTGGCAATCCCTATGCAACCCTCAGCCTGGGGACATCCTAGCCAAACACTCCAATCACCAAGGCCCCAACTTCTTGAAGCTCTGGTGCAACCACTGTGACTGGAGTTCTGATGGTTACAAACCCAAACCCAGCTGGCTTTTCAGTTCTCACCCCTGGATTGTTTCTCTGTTCACCACTTTCCACTTACTGCAGAGGAGGAGGATTATGTCCATCTGTGCCCCAGCAACCCACACAGTCAACTTTCATGTAGAGTGCCATTATGACATATTTTCAAGCTTTAGATAATCTGCACACACATCATGTCACCCTCATTATACATTTGACTAGACAGTTTTTACTTTCAAATAAAGCAAATATATGTGGGATCTCCAGAGAACTTCTCTATTGTTATCCCCCAAGAACAAGGCCTAGGCCTGATCGTTAGTCACCTTTTCTGAACTGCATTCTCCAGGAAGTGATGCAAGTAAGGAACACAAATCACCAGGTGAAGACAGCCTCGATATAATGAGTTGTCAGGTAATCATGTAGACAGGAGTAAGGTATCTGGTGATTCTGCCTTGACTAAAACCACAATACATGGTGCAAAATTCTGTGCAAGCCACTGCCTGAGGAGTCAAACTGCCAGAGTTGTCAGAAGGATTATGCAGAACAGTCAACCATAGGTGGGTCCACAGTAGTAGGATAAATATGGTACTTGAAAGGGTTGGCAGGGGGTGAGTGTCAGGGATATTGTTGTGGCAGGGCATTTGATACTTTCAACAGCCTTGCCTGCAAATAAAATAAAATATCAAGGCCAACAGTCATTAAATACACATGCCTGGAAGTCAGGACATTGTGATGTGCTCCAGAGAGGTGCAGACAAGTAAAATAGAAATAAACTAGACAATGCACACTATCTGCAATCATATTGATGACGTGATCTGGAGACAGTGGATCACATGGACCAATCCAGCATTCAAAAGGGCATGCACAACTCTAGGGCATATCTTCAGATGGTGTTGGCATCAACTGAGCCATACAACACCATACCTGGGCCTCATGAGATGCCAGTTATGAAGTAATGGAGCTTCTGGCTTTCAGGATCAGTGATGATGGAGAGATCTACCTGTGCCGAAACCCTCAAGGATGATGGCCGCAACCTGTTCTCAAGGCCTTGATGGCCCAACATCTTTTCTTCTCCTTGGATGAAGACTGCAAGCATGATCAGCAAGAACTCCCAGATTTCTGCCTAAGCCTTGGAAATTTCTGCCCATGTTCTGCCTTCACAAATCATGAAATTGCATTGATCCAGATTGGATTTGCTGGGCCTGAACAATGGAGTCAATGTGATAGACAAAGATGGGGGCACAAACTCCCTACAGGCCAAGTTCCTCCAAACTCCATCCATCCTCCTGCAGGCTGTGGTCCAAGACACAGGAATTGCAGTTGGCCAGCATGGAAGATCCAGGGTGAATGAAGATACAGAAAAGGGCCTGGTTAACCATGAGACAATGCCACTGGCCTACCTTGTCCCACTCTGGGACATATGATTGCTTGAACAATTGAAACTCCCCATGCTTCTCTGCTTCATCGAGCATCTTTTGCTTCCCAGGATATTTGATGAACAGTCTTGAGGCGCTGGATTCATGCTTCACAACCACAGGTTCAGTAATGTGTGGATCAAACTTTGTCCCTGGAATGATTAGCTGTGTTGTGGGGCGATGAGTTTGGGTGCCATCCCGGGCAATGGAATCCAACAAGCTAATGGCATTGTGATCATGGGATGCAGCCCAGCACTCCAATATGCCTGGCCACAATGGAAGCATGCCTTCCAACCTGTGCAATGCCCATATGTATTTCTCAAATGTGCAGCATAAAGTTGAATCCCCCCGATCCCTTAAGGAACTGGAAAGGTGAAACAAAACTGGAGCCTCTCTGTCTTACACCAAGGTCCAGGATCAGTCTGTCCAACTCCATTTTAAGTGATGGATTTACCTGTAATTTTTGGTCAAATCCAAACCTCCCCATACAGCAGCAAATTTTTTCATGGCCAGCTCAAGCTTGTCCAGATGCATGTGAATGACTTCAGTGAATGTTTTGAAATTCATGTAGCACACCTGCAGGCAGTTCTTAGGCGACATATCAATTGTGTGCCACATCAATAACTACGCATCATAATTGGAGTGAGGGTCATGATGCCTGTCATAGATACCATTGCCACTGACTTACCACTTCATTGATATACACCATCTTGTGTCCTTTAGGAACCTCTTTGCCACACAACTGCTTGGATGTAGCTGTGAAAATCAGGCCATCAAGGTCCCCATTACCCAATAGGTAGTCAGCCTCCTGGTGAGGTAGAGAGGTCAACACCCAATCGATATAGGTCTGTTGTTGCAGTTGCAACTGGGTCTTCTTCCACCCTGGATCTGGCACTACCAGAATCACTTTGCTCATTATGTAAGATCTTGTGTCATGCCAATCTGCATTTCAGCCTGGCACTCAACAAGAGACCAAAACCTTAAGTACTTACAATCTGCCGATGTGTGAGTCAACTGGTATTGGTATGGGGGAGGATATGAGAATCTGTGGCCTGCCCAAAGATGCCTGTCACAGGATGACAGTCACAACGACATCACTGGCATGTGGACTCCAGGAGCTTGTAGGTACCAAGGAGGAGAGTCTCATCAGTAGGCAACTTGTGATGCCCTATCTAGAAGCACCAACCGTTGGAGCTCTCCATATGCTAAGGCTGGCTAAACAAAATGTCTCACCTTGCTTCACCAAAGCGCAGATTGCAAGGATTAGTCATCAAAGAGATACTCCCGGAGGTGGGCACCGGTAGGCTCCAAGCATTCAAGATCAGCTAAGGACAAAAACACAGACCACTCAGCACTGTAGGTGGACTTTGAATAGACACAGGATGCACCTGACAAAAATAATGCTGTTACCAGGATGGACAAGGAAATTGCTTCCTACATGCCTGCCTGCACTACACTAAAAGCTCTGTGAGGCAAAGACAAGTTGCTCAGCCAGTGGCAATGAGCATTGAGCATGTATGTCATGCCAAGAGCATCCAGAGCATGTGCCTGCAAAGGAAGACTGAAATTGAATGTAGTACATAACATAAGAAAAAAAAATTAAACTTAATTAATGTTCTTAATTGGGAGAAGCCTGTGTTTCTCACTGCTGGGTTTTTTGGTAGGTAATAATATCTATGTCCAAACAGGCCCAGATCTTATCTTGACCTCACTGCCATGTCTTCTACAGCACCCTGGACGAACCATTTGGTATCAAGAGCTGTACTACAACCACATTTCACTGAACTGGAAGCCTCTAGGTGGGAGGATGAAACCATGTCTGTACTTCTGTGCAAGGATCCAGGGGTGAGCACCTGTCATGTCTTAGTCTAACCATGATATATACTAATGCACTCTTCTCCTGTTATAGATGCTTGGACCAAAGACCTGGTATCAAGACCATCATGAATTACATTGGGCTAAGCTGCCAGATGAATCCTTATGCAGAGCTTATATTCAGTTCAGTTTAATGAAAATGTGTCATCAACAGGAGGCCATGAAAGTTTTGCTGCAAGGAGTGGCTGAGGGCTTGATCTTACAAGGCTTGTTGGTGAGTGGCCTCAGAAAGCTTGCCCCCCTGTCTAATGTGTTGAACACTCATCAGCTGACCATGTGTGACCAATTATTTGAAGATGACACTCCATTGGAAACTATTGATGCTGAAGAATTAATGTCTGATTGGTCCCATGGGGCTGAAGAGTGCTGTATTAGATGGAAATCCACTTCTTGGCCAAGGAACATGGGTAAGCAGGCCTCGGACAATCCCTTAGGAAAACTAATCATCTAAAAGTGTGTCAGAAGCTGGAGGCTCCAGCCATAACCACACTGCAGGAGATGAGGAAATGGACCCACAACCTGTGTGCTGACCGCAAATCTGCGATGGAATTGGTTATATTGGTAAACACCACATCTTTCATGTCCATTGGTGTGTTTTGGTCTTTGACACTCATCTCAGCATTCTGGCCTGGGTCTTGAAATCCTCCAGATCGCCAACCCACAAGTGGGTTTGGAGAACAAGACCCCTTATCTGTCCCTGAGCTTCCAGCAATATCATTGGAAAGAGAGTCTGCTTAGTTGTTTGCTCAAATGGGTCAATTGAGTCTTACCTCCCAGGATTGAGACTGGATGGTCTACAAGTGCAAATGCCCAGGAATTTCTGCAACTCCTGTCCCAGCATTGCATGTGTCCATTTCGGTCCAATTACTCCTCAGTATTTGCATTTTCATCTGAGAGATGCTTCCTGGCTGAAGCTGTTAGATGGATGTTACTGACCCTGGCTGCCAAGGTGCCATCTGTGACATGGGTGGGTGCACTCTTTGATTTATACTGGCAATTACATCGATATGATATATTTAACAGATATACAAGGCCTCATTGAACCAGCTATTCTGCTTGATCTGTGGTTTCTCCAATGCCAATCTGGATGCCCTTCATCTGGATGAAGAACTGCTTTTAGTTCTGAAGTCATCTGCCAAGCTAAGGGGCCTACACAAAGAATTGGCCAAAGGTTTTCATAAGAAGTTCCACAAAAATGTGGATCCAAGTACCCAGGGTTGTCACACATGCTATCATCAGGCCAAAGATTCCAAGTGTGTCAGGTATTGGACTATTGAGCCCAGTTATTGCATGGAAGTCCATGGGAAGGTTGTCATGCCTTATCCTGCCAATGATCCTGATCAACTTCTGCCCACGGGAAGGTAAGGATTTTGACATCAATATTCCTGCTTGTCCTGAAATCATTTTATCTTAGGGTGTGGCTGTCCATACTGACTATATTCCTCTAATGGACTTAGGGTTGAGAAAGATTTCTCGCCATGCGGATGTTCTAGCATGCTGTGGTCAGGACATCACCCTGTTGGTTGATGCCAGCTCACCCAATACCATGTTGGCAGGAGTTTCCTTTGACACATTGTCTTATGAGGACCTTCAGAAGATCCGTTATGAATCCTCTGCTGGAAAGGAAACCAAAGCCATCAAACAGGGCAGCCAGTTCTGCCGATTTGAATGGGGTAAGATGCATCCAGTAGGCTCCAGGAAACCTACTGGGGGCAAGCCTGGAGACACCTATATGGGCTATGCTGGTATGGAAGTGATGGATACATCCCACATCAGATTGCTCTTTACTCATACTGCTGTGTGTTTATGATGTCTTTTCATCATTATCTCCAGCTGACACCTGAAATCCCAGGATGTAGAAAGGATGGTGGCTGTGATTACACCAATTCATCCTCATGCAGCCAGTGATCTTCAACGGATGTCTTCTGAAGTGAATTCTTTAGGGGGCATAGGTGCGATGCATATTATTGTTGGAACTTTGTGGCACCTCAGCATGTTGACCATGATGCCACTTGGACCATAGCCCTGCAGACCTACAAAGAGGCCATGGCTGATGAGTTCAATTTCGTCATGATGGACCTTGGCTGCTATGTAGAAACTGCTGAAAATGCCTTGTGGTAAGTCCTGACAGTTGTTGGAGTTGGATCACTACTTAGGAACTTCAGGTGGTTTCAGGGTGGCCACACACATGGCACCGTGGTTCCTCAGTTGTCATCCATGTTATCTAACAGAAATTTATCGCAAGGCATAGGGGTTACTTTACCCAAAACTTCATTCCAGGCTGCCCAAACCCAAAGTTCAGCACATGATGCATTTGAAGCCCTGGCTCAAAAATGGCAGGTGGATATCAAGTGACATTCATTCATGCGATTAGTACCAAGCTGCATTCCTCATAACAAGTATATGGATGTATTCACCAGATATTCCACGTTAATCCTGACATATTAGTGACCTTCTGGAGTGAAAAGCAAGGCATCTGTTCTGTTTAGAGTGCCGCATGTCATGCAACTGTCAAGCCAATAATAATGGCGGCCATAAAAGGGGTACAACTGATTGATTAAGAAGGACAGACTTACTTCAAAGTCTACATGAGAAGTGAACCCTAACCTAGCAGATTTTTGGCTCTACTTTATCCCCTCCCACCAAACTACTCAAACCCATCAAAACTGGCACATCAAGCTCAAAAGAAACATTGATATGGCATGTGCTGTATCCCCGGAGCACAAGAAAGAGTATAACCGTAGATACAAGAGCAAACTGCCACCCAATGTCAAGCAGAAACGTCGAGATGCCCAAGCCACTTGCAAACGAAAATTGCGTCAGCACAGGAGCACTGCCCGGTCACTGGCAGAACCAAACACTTCAGCCACAGCCAGAGTACTCTTACCTGCATTTTCCTGGACCCCTTCTTCAGCCCAGCACTTAAAAACAAACGATAGCCATTCATGTACCAACAATTTCTCCCAGCATTGTGTGGCATCATCAAACAATCCAGGACTAAGAGGACTAAATCTGGCCTCAGGTATGCTGGGCACACAGGTTCCCCTGGAGACAAAGGTTGTGACATAGGATGATGGCCATATCACCATACTGCCCACTGTGATATGTGATGGACAAAATGTATTGATTGAGGATCTGCACCTCACAAAAAAATTCGCAGCAGTTCCTGCCACCAAACCAGGGTCCAGATTTGTGACCCATCTCAATGGGGCCCTTATTGAAAATGAATTATTATTAACAGAAATCCGGTCTAGTCTTGCAGCAGGAAAGTGTGTCATTGTGCATGAGGCAGTGAAGCCTGGGCCCCTAGACCTAACCATGGAGTACCTGGAAAAGCGGTATGGCATTCATGGCACCATGCCTGTGGATATGCACAGTAATGTTCTGGACCTTCAATTGATATGTGATCACAGCTCATCCCGGTTGCTCAGATATGGCACTGTGGGCAAAAAATCCAGCTCACCCTCATGTTCCTGGCATGATGAGTGATTTGATTTTGGGTATAAACAATCTGAACAAGCAAAGATGTGTTCTGGATTGTCCCATAGCAGTAGGTTTACCCCTTGAACTGGCGTAAGTGTCATCTAGTCACCTCTGCATTTGCTGTTTATCCACACCCAGTCCCCTAGACAAGGGCCAGATGGCCTGGCACTGGACCACCAGGGATTGTCCATCGGCAGGACCAGGTATACATCTTGGCAGCCCATGGACCTCGGTGTCCCAGGGCGGGGTACTGATTCCTCCACACCATGACTCTGAAGGCAGGAATACCTATTTCTTTCCAGTCACTGGCATCCAACTCTGGACACTTCTTTTCCGTAAGATTACCTGTGATGGAAAGGTGCCCCTTCAAGCCACAAAATACCTCTGCAGTCCTCATGACCTGGATGATTATGATGCCGAGACCATGACTGTATACCCCGGAGGTTTGCTGTAAGCCTATGGATGAACAGTGTCTAGGACGGTTGCATCATGACTATCTTCTTTGTAGAATTCAGCCACCAGGCCAATTACATGCAGAATACAATCCCAATCCTGCTTTTGCACATGGGGGTCATTTTTTCACATATGGAATGCTTCATCACACACTTAGTTCAAGATCCCTAGAAGTCACCACTCAAACTCGTGAATACATGGATGAGACCCTCTGGTGGATGGCTGCTCTCATTCCCCAGCTACCACCAGATCAACTGTCAGGTAAGCGTGTTTACAACGTCACCTGCTCAGCATCCTTGACTTGAATGTCTGAGAAGGCTTGCATTACTGGCCACTTTTGGCACTTTGTTTCATGGTTCTTAAGCCCAGAATGTATCTGGCACAGCGCCTGTGTCATATCCCATATGCCAGACATAGATCCCATCATATTCCCACGCTTTCCAGACCTATTTCCGGACCCCATATCCGACTCATTCCTGGATCCCCTATCCTGTCCACCCTACACACATTCTGTCCAGCAAGACATCTGGACTTTACCTCCTCTCGGATTCCAGACTACATCCACCACCTCACATATCTCAGTCCTGTTTCTGCCCTGCCTTCCAGATCCCCAGATCTCTGGACCTCCGGATATTAACTGTACTATCTCCAGACCATTCCCACCCTCCATCCGAGATCCTGTGCCTATCCCCATTTAGGCATCTCCACCTTTCTGGTTCTCGGTTATCTCTGTTTCTGTCTTGCTGATTGATCCTTGTACTAGTTTCATCTCCGAGTTCATTTACTTATGTTCCGTCTTACTTACCAATGTGTTTCTGCATGCTCATACATAGCCTTACTCCTTTGCTTACTGATCCTCTCAGATAGCCTCTAGTATATAACCCCTGTATAACTACAGTAGAGTCCTCAGTCTGAATATCACCTTAGACTTGCCCAACCTTCTTCTGGACTTCAGTCCATCTGAGTTTGTCCTTTTCCATAAGGCCTAGGGATGGACTCCCTAGGCTGGAATTCCGGACCTTCGGATTTGTCCCCTATGTCTCTGTCCCAAGTCTAGGGATTGCTTCCCTAGGCTGGAGTCTTGCCTTTCCGGCACTTACCCTCTTTCCAGACTTACAGTGGCTCAAAAAACTGTCCACATGTTTTTGCATTTTTTACTATTTACAATATTGTGTGAGAATACATAAAGACCTCAGTGACATGCTGATACCATATTGTAGTGCTGCTTCAGGGCTTTGGATTGAGCACCACATCATGAGAATCAGAGAAGATATGGTGGAGATACAAGGCTTACAAAATCATGACTCATGCGGACAGTTTTTTGAGCACATATTAAAACTATATAAATCATCATTTATGACACCATAACAATCATGCCACCATTAAATAAATTATAAAGTGGTGTCATTATGTCATTTTAAAACCACATCTAACTATACAAACCAAAAATTTCCATATGTCATGGTTATATTCACCATGAAAGCCACCCCCCCTGCTCAAAGGGATAATATCCTCTCTCTTTCCTATTCTGGCCTCTCTGCTTGTCAAATTTCCTCTAGAACTGGAGTATCCAAGTCCACTGTGGCCAAGTTCATCAAAGAAAGTCACACAGACAAGGAAAACTTCTGTGAAGGGCATCCATCCAAGCTCACCTCTACTGATAGGAGGGCTATTATTCAACATATCACTACAGGAAAGGCTGATAATGCTGTCCAGGTCACCTATTACATCAATTCCACCATCACATTCCCTGTCTCTTCACACACTGTGAGAAACATTCTCAAGACAGCTCATCTCAGGTCAGTAACAAGGAAGAAAAGGCTCTCCTCTTTATCACACATATGCAGAGAGGACTAGCACCCTTCTTGTTTCACATATATACCTTGCCATCTGACCCAATCCTATTTATTGTGGTCTTATATGATCATATAACATGCTTCCAGTCCATGTAATCCAATTCTGATGGGCTAAGGCAAAGGTTAGTCATCTCTGCATATGTGTGATAAAGAGGAGAGCCTTTTCTTCCTTGTTACTGACCTGAGATGAGCTGTCTTGAGAATGTTTCTCACAGTGTGTGAAGAGACAGGGAATGTGATGGTGGAATTGATGTAATAGGTGACCTGGACAGCATTATCAGCCTTTCCTGTAGTGATATGTTGAATAATAGCCCTCCTATCAGTAGAGGTGAGCTTGGATGGATGCCCTTCACAGAAGTTTTCCTTGTCTGTGTGACTTTCTTTGATGAACTTGGCCACAGTGGACTTGGATACTCCAGTTCTAGAGGAAATTTGACAAGCAGAGAGGCCAGAATAGGAAAGAGAGAGGATATTATCCCTTTGAGCAGGGGGGGTGGCTTTCATGGTGAATATAACCATGACATACAGAAATTTTTGGTTTGTATAGTTAGATATGGTTTTAAAATGACATAATGACACCACTTTATAATTTATTTAATGGTGGCATGATTGTTATGGTGTCATAAATGATGATTTATATAGTTTTAATATGTGCTCAAAAAAATGTCCGCATGAGTCATGATTTTGTAAGCCTTGTATCTCCACCATATCTCCTCTGATTCTCACGATGTGGTGCTCAATCCAAAGCCCTGAAGCAGCACTACAATATGGTATCAGCATGTCACTGAGGTCTTTATGTATTCTCACACAATATTGTAAATAGTAAAAAATGCAAAAACATGTGGACAGTTTTTTGAGCCACTGTATATATCAGTATATACTATATTTGCAATATAATTCATATAATGTCCGCCCTCGCTACACAGTCTATCCGCGGACCTGCATACAAATCAATGTAGATATCAATCTTAGGTGTAGAAATCACTCTTTTATAGGGTTGTTTTACCATTTATGTAGGTAAATTTCAATAGAACACCTGACCATTTTGTGTTTGGGGACCTTGGGGGCTAACATAACCATAGATATAACTGAACCCCTGTACAGTTTCTATATATAATTACAGAAATTATATATAATCTGCAATGCATGGCCTGGTAGTGAGCTGCTTTGAGTGCAGATATACTGAGGGGGTGCTGAATTGTTAATAGATTTAAAGCTCGATGTCACTCATTCATCACGATTATCACGTGATGTTTGTCGAAATTTCCCGTCTTCTACCTTAGATACGGCGGAAGCCGAACATCACATGACCGTAAAGCGCGCTGGACAACGCACAATTTATTATACAACACAATATTTTAGGGGTATTGTTCCATGTAAGTGCTCTACAATATCTCTAGTGTTCTGATGTCCATCAGGTCATCAATGGAACTCGCGTCTCTAACTTGCGCAATGATACTAATATCCGAGGCAATTCTCCTATACTCCCCACCAGGCTGCTGCACTAGTAAGAACGCACTAAAGGGCTTTCCAAGGTGAGCAACCAATCGAAACGCACGCTCGCACTCCGGCTGTTCTCCTGGAGACTCAAGCGCAGACCAATAATCTTGCACGCTACATTCATCGTTAATGTCGGGCGGTTCTGCAAAATCCAGGAGTTCTGCAAAGTCAGATAGCCCGAGGAGATAACGAGTCCATGGACGAATGAGCAAGACTGTCCGCCGAACACGTCTTCCAAGCCAGAATTGAGCTAGCTGGTCTTCTGTAGTGATTGGCAGGTCGCGAAGCCCATCTGCTTTGACATCATAAGTGAAACGTTGGTCCCCATATTGACCAGACCTCCGCCTGACTTCCGTGAGAGGAAATGCGATGCAAGGTAACTGCAACCTGGCATTGGCAAAACGAGGAAAGCTGAGCTTCTCAAGGAGGGTATACAGATTCAAAGCCGACTCTACGGCCACAGTATTTCGCAGCGTGGAGACCGAATTCTGCATCTCGTCTTCGGATAGGGATGGCAATAGTGACGGAGCCTTGTATGAGGAGATGTCGGCTGGCAGACAGCTGTTGAAGCCGGATGATTGTCCCACCCAATCAAGGGCAGTGATGTCGCCCGAATGAGCTATGATCTCCTGCAAGAGACGTCCGAGCGCGTTCTGTCTTTTTTCTCCGTAGATTACAGGAAGGTGGACGCCGAATATCCCAAACAGCGAATACGCGATGTCCTCCTCCCTCGTGGTCTCGCGTTTCGACACCCATTGGAGTTTCTCGCGGGGATTCCTCATCCCTGGATGGAAGTTGACGAGCGCCCGCGCATTTATGCCAGTTGAGTCCTCCAACTCCTTCATGATACTGACAGACTGCTTGTGGTTGTGTGAGTGGTCATCGAGATATAGGGTCCAATCTGCCTGGTAGAAGAGAACCATTTTAGGAGCGAGAAACTCCTGAACGGTCCATCCTCGCGTGTTCCAAATGCTATTTGCGAGCGACGAAGGAGGAACATCCGATAGGTAGACAATGGCAAGCGCTGAGTGGCGATACCAGATGAACATGGAATTGACCGATTGTTGGAGCTCGATGTTGTTGTTCTGGTCGATGCAGCACGTGTCGCTCCACGCCCAGCAATGCCCCGCATTGCGAACGACCTCGCAGAACTTCTGCAACTTCACAATGGTTCCGACCGGATCCAAGTCGTATATGCTGCCCTGAATCTCGTGCAGTAGCGGCTCCTTAATTTCCCATCTATGGGACAACATGACCCAACTGAAGTACGTCACGACGGCTTCTTCGATGAGCTCTGTTTGAAGGGGTGCATGCATCACCAATGAATGCAAAAGCATTTTGTACTTCGTACTCTTCACGAATGTCTTGATCTGTGCACTTCGATCACATATATCCCCAGTGATAGTATTGATTAGACGAAGTGGAGCGTTTTCCAGTTTGGCGTCGATGGCTCGTCGAATAGCTACTTCAGATGGACTGACGTATTGCTGGCGTAGCTCTGCAAAAATTGTAAGTGATCTTCAAGTCGGCGCTTAAGTTGTTTGGGACTTACGTCGTATCTGTGGGTCGGGCACATCATCCAACTCGGAGGGCATGATTGTGAGGCCCTCGAGTGCATCATCATAGCACAGCGCTCCACAAAGCGCTGCACGCCTCAGTTCGTATCCGAGATGAGACGTAGGGTTGAGCTCGATGACCTACAAATATCATCACAAATGTTAAAACAACGACAAATATCGTCCGTACCTTTTCCGCGTCCAAAAGGGCCTCCGCATAGAGGTTTTGGCCCAACTTCACCTTGCTGCGATGCGCAAGATATAAATAGTATGAGGAATCCGTCTCGAGTGTTGCGGAAAGTATGTTCTCGATGGACCAGAGCTGAACATTCCCATCGTAATCTCCAATCACGAGCAGTTCTCCATTGGGAGAGATTGCGACAGAGGAAACACGTGTGGTGTGTTTGAGTCGCTGTCCTATCTGCTCGTGTGACTCAGTGCTCCACATGCGCATAGTCTTATCGAATGAGACGGTTGCAATGAAGGAGGCATCAGAAGAAATGGCAAGCGAGTTGATGTCGTGAGTGTGACCGGTGCAAGGTTGACCGATCTTGGTCCCATTTGACGAGTCCCAAAACTTGATTGTTTGGTCGTGTGATGCAGAGATGAGTTGCTGGCCGTCGGGCGTCCACGCAACACTTTTAACCCAACCTTGGTGAGCGAAGTTGATATCGAACAGAAGCTCGGCGACGTTCTCGGTGTTCCAGACCCGAACAGTACCCTGTTCGCCGGACGCTAATTGTAGCCCATTCGGGCTGAAGACGACACAAAACACCGAACCCCGAGCACTCTGGAGGGTTGAGAGGACAGCACCAGTCTTCGCATCCCATATAATAACTGTTTTATCCAGTGACCCGCTTGCAAGTCTCTTTCCGTCGGGGGAGAAACACAGCGACGGAACCAGTTTTACATGCTTCTTCAGTTCGAATAGCATCTGCTTCTTACCGACATCCCAGATGATGATGGCTCCAGTTTCTCCACCACTCGCAAATCGCCTATCATTTGGTGATACGGCGACTGAATAAACACGGTCGCTGTGTCCCTTGAACAGACCCCCCACCAATGTTCTTGTCTCCACGTCCCAGATTTGCAGGGTTTTATCCTTTGAAGGAGTGACGATCCGTCGACCGTCTTTGAAGAACGCGACTGCCCACACTTTCTCCGTGTGCACTCGCATGGTTTGTATTGGCGCCAGCTGGGTTGTCTGCGTCGGCGTTGCGTGCCTTTTGACAATAAGATATGCTTTCTTTGCTCCATCAAGCAATCCTGACATATTCCTAAACAGGGAGATAGACTGTCAGTAGCATTCGAAGTTGGCAAGGAATATACTCTGGACCTCACCGGCGTAGTCGTCGATCCTATTTTTCATGAGTAGAGTTGAATTTCTGCGCCTTTATAACCCAATGCATATAGGCGCTTGTCCGCTCTGCCTCCATGCTTACCACGCTGCCACCGTGACTGTGCATCACACCATCACATCCTGTCCCTCTTCAACTGCCGATCATATTAATTCCTTCATTCTGTTCACAGCAAATCCCTGATTATATCCCTGTACCCTCCCCGACGGATTATAATAGAAACACGCTTGCCGTATACCTCGAAATCTCAATTCCCATCGAGTTGTACCACCTCTCCCTCAGGTAGACTGCTCGAAGGGCTCTGCCAGACGCAATCAATATCACGAGCTCATCCCAGGCACATCTCACGATGGACATCCGCAATTGCACAGGCAGTCGAAAATGCTATGCACGATAACGATATGTCAGGCTATCATTGTTCGAGCATCGCAACCTCTCAAAAGTTGCCTTCATAAACACAATCGCATACCTTTCCAGCACCGGTGCGAAGAACTCGCTTCAATGATCTTTCTTTTACTGGTTCCGGCGCTGCAGTGCTGACAGTTCGGTATGAGCTGTTGTTACAGTCGCGACCTGAATGCTAAAACTGTCCGTAGGTATCCATCTGATACTACCTATCTGACCTGGAGGTCAGGGCTGCTAATTGTCGACGTCTTATCAGCTCTGGAGTATATTTGCAAGAGACAAATAAGGCAACACAATACCATTGTCAATCTAGATTCTCATTCGCTGAAGTACCGTCACTTATACAATCGACGAGGTCTACGAGCCCGATATCTGGGACATCTCTTTAACATTCCCATGTTGTGTAAAAAAGAAAAACAAGGTCACTAACGAGAACATAAAACTGAAACTGAAAATTACGACATGCCCCATCTTTGCGATCTCATCACTAATCTTAACACACTACTTCCCATCAATCGACACCACTATATCCAGCGCCTTACTCTGTGGCTTTGTTCCTCACACCCACTGCTCTTCTTAAAAGCTGTGAGTCAACCAAATCCCAACACCAAACGAACCTGCACGTACGATTAGACCACCGTGACGAGGAACCAAGCAACCAAAAATAATGCGATGACGTAGGGCTTCCCATCGGTTGGCGCGTCTATTGTCGAATTCCTATAAACATAAGAAATGAAGATGGGGATAAAAGACGCTTAGAGTCGACGTACGCACCCGACAAAACACTTCAGTGGGGAAAGTATCCGTAAGCATGACCGAAAGACTGTCTCCTTAGAAGTTTGACCAGAGATCTAGAGCTGTCCCAGCAGCGTCTTCATAATCGTCCAGCGCCGCGATCAAAGTATTTCTTTCAGGTGGAGATCTATCATGAAGGGCTTACTCGAAGCTTGAGCGATCGTGCCTATCACGGTGATACTGTATTGCATAGCAAGGTAAACCTGCACATCCGCGTCAACAAACCAAAAAGGAGGTCATTGATATGAAGACCTGCATACATTACTAGTTTCAAATCCCCTCCTTCCACTCATGCGCATCCCTCGCCTTGACGATCCTTCTCACCACAGAATCCTGCATGACGAGCGACCGCCTGCCGAGTCTCTTACACTCCTGAGTCCTGAGTGACATTTTGGGAATCTCCACTGGCAAGTCATTGATTTGAGTCGTTGGACTCACCTTGGTAGCCAACTCGTATGTATCCTTTTATGGGCTTAGTGCTTACCAACTTGCAAGATATCTGGTTTTGAAGGAGTTCCTGCAAAAGGATGGACCGCTTCGTTGGTACCGAGGTTCTTGATCCATCCCGTTACTGTCCTATCCATCATGATATCGCAGTTGAGGTAACTGAGGTACTCTTCACCCACAGAAACCAAGCAGCACAAACTGTTTACAATTGAATCGTACGCTCCTAGGACCTACGTACGCGCGCGTTGACGCATATATTAGTTTATTTGTCTACCAAATTCCGATGTGCTATTACTCCAGATGTATTTGTGCATTAGACCAAGGAATTGAACATTGACTTGGAACTTCGGAAGCTTGAAGCGTTGTTCTGTCAGCGAAGATATGCTATGGAGTATGAAAATGTAGCGTTCCTAAAAACGATACTGCTATCTCAACATTAAGACATCCTTTCTGCATGGTAGTTTATTTGTCTGTAAATTCTTACGGGAAGTCACCCATTGTTCCTTACTCTACAGAATTTACATAAACCGTCCTTTAACTACCGGCAGAGCAGTCGATCCTTCCCCCCCACCGAATACATTTAGCTCGGACAGTTCTCCTCGTTCGAAATCTAAGCTTATTCTCTTGAAGCCAACTCTTACCGCGTGAACACTTTCTCATAGCCACAGAAAACCCATTGTTTCCGCCTCTGGTCAAACTACCATAATTTTTAAACCGTACGAAGTCACCCACTGTCGAACAAGTCTGCAGCGTACAACTTCTTAAAATGACCCAACAGTGAATTTTCCAGATCAGCCTGCAGATTCCAGAAAGTCCAATATCGACAAGTTGTCATCCCCAGCGCTCTCAGCTCTCGCTCAGCGTCCAATTGTCCCCCGGCACAAGGCAGCGACGTGCTATCTGTTCATTGAAAATTTTGCGCACAATGGTTGATATTCCATTCACATTCGTTATCCAAGCTGCGTTCGCGATTATTCTATACCTCCTGGTCGACCTTCAGAGAACGACATCTCAGTACCCGCGAGTCCTACCTTTGATGCAGCCCTCGTGTCTCGTCGAGTGCAGATACAGGATCTTCTTCCATTCATATTCGTATGACTACCACTATGAAGATATCTTTAGAATGGTCGCCGCGTACTTGAAGACCGAATCCGCACATCCCTCAGAGCTTGGCTACTTGTGACGGACGAAGTTATCTGTCTGGTCGGTTCGGAGGGGTTTCCAGGATCAGGTTGGATTTTTCCTGAGCTCGTTTCACTTCCTTTCTAACTTTCGACGCCTAGTTTTCACACCAAGAGATTTCCGTCAGAAACCTCCATCTACTGACCTCCGCAAGCGATCAAAGGTCAGATCATCAAAATTCACACACTGCATCACTGATACCATCGCCGCCTTATCGTCGAATGGGGAAGTATTATCGTTTACTTCTATAGGAGAAGACGTTCTCCTGCTGGAGAGCGAAGCCACGATGGCATCCCCTGTAAGATTCAATGACAAGTCAAAGAAGATGACTGATCTGCACCAGACATAATCTGCAGATCCTATAGCATGCAAAGCACGACATGTCGTGGTGCGTGGCGGCCTGTTCAACGTGGAATCACAGATTATGACTCACTTGCCTGTGTCAGAAAGAGAATGTTCTCGACAGGCAGACATAAGAAAATCACAATCAGTACGTCCTGAAGTAGATCAGTCAATAGGAGCCCATGATAAGGTGCTCGAAGGTTCTGCCTTTCAGCCGTACTGTGATCTTACAGGCGATGAGAACGCTAACATGAAAGTTCGCATACAAGTGCAAATACAATTCGTGACCAGTTGCCCTACACCACGATGGCATGAGGTTCGAACGTTCAACGCGGCTGCCAACTCATTCAGCCAAAGATCGCTTGTTTGGTGAGAACGGCGTGAGTTTCTGCAGCTTTCATTACATATCTCACGCGAGTCAGTTTAAAGACCGGTGGCTTCCTGTCCGCCTGCAGATGCTGCGCCATCAATTGATGCAATCCACAAGCCCATCGCAGCAGTTCCTGAACCTATTCATGGTCGCTAGCATCCGCGAATTCAAATCAGCGAAACACTTTAACGAGTGATCTTGACACAACAGTCCATGGACCTTTATCATAGTCAGATTCAAGTAAAATCGTACTGCACTACCAATATACACACTAGTTCAACAGAGGATGACACATGAGGCTTTCAAACACGCACCTTGCAGTCGCTAGGCTAAAGGCTCAGCGCTAAACCTCTAGACTCTTCATCATACAAACGCATGCATTAAATTCAGGCAAGCATCGCGTAAAAAAATTATATCCTGACTGCCACAATGGTTGTGGGCCGCAAGTGCGGATCGGCTCATAAAGTTTGAGATACAGTGAGTAACTGGGAGTTCAAGGTATGCGTGATGCGCAGCGTCGACAAAGCACAGACCTGTTGACTTGACGCGGACTGATCGACTCGATACAGACTAGTTGAATTGATACAGATAGCATGAAACGATGGAGGATGAGCCGCATGAAGCAGAAGGAGAAAAAAACACAAAAATGAAACAAAAAAGAGTATGAGAACAACAGTTGCAGACAGCGAGACGAGCATGGGACAAAAAAATGACTGGGGTGTGGGGTAATTCGATTGGATGGTTTGCATTAGGTGATAGAAAGAGATTCGACTGGACGATGATCAATAGCGAAAGTCACCGGAGATCTAAGACGAGAAACAGCAAGACAGCAGAGTCCAGGGAGCGAGGACGGCGATCAAGGAAGCGCAAGACATATGAATGCGCAGAAATATTAGCATTTATCTTCTCGCCGTGTGGAGCCTTCACGAAATTTTTCGAGTTCTTTTGGCCTCCGCTGTAATGGACATGTGCTTACTCCCCAACTTCCATGTCTTCTTCCTTCATGCCAGTGGAAGACGCACTGCGATGGTCAACAGCAGCATCGGCTGCTTCTCTCAACTCCGCATCTACATCTGCATCACCTTCACCGTCTGCATCTGGATCTGTGTTGGGGTCGGAGTGCGGAGAAGGAAGATGTTGCGCTGAGAGGTGTGTGTCAACTAGGGGGTGATAGAATGGAGGACGTTTCACCCACCAGAGGACACCGCACCTCGTCGTCTTCGTCCAGGGTCTTCGTCATCTGTGGTCTGTAGAGTAGCAATCGCGGGCGGGGAGGGAGGAGGGTCACGGTTCCGATCTCTCTCACGGTCCTTTGCAGACCCACTAGCGCGTTTCTTGTCCTGTAAAAGCACAGGCGCCACGAAAGACGCTGAACTTGGAAAGACTTGCGGCTGCGACTGTGTCTGCCTCTGCGTTCCAGTAATTGCACCGACAGGAATGGTATCCGTACGGTGCAATCGAGCTGCACTGGCATTATTACTGCCACCCACATTTGCGTCGGTCGTTCCCCGCCGTTCTACACGCTTCATTTTTTTTCTGCAGCGATCGCACACGGTACCAGGCCCTTCTGGCCCTGGGCCCCATTTTTCGACGCACTTGTTGTCTTTGTAGCGCCCTGGTAAGCCACATTGGCGGCAGATGCGCTGGCCGATAGCGTTAGTGGGGGGGAACGAGGTGGTGGGGGGAATGGCAGGTGGAGGAACTGGTACGATGGGAGTGACGAGGGCGTTAGGAGGTGTTAGTGGGGAGCCATTATGAGCTGGCGCTACGTCATCAACTCGAGATCCGTTTATTAAAAAGGGACGCACTGATATTTGCGTTTGACCCTGGCTTGCCCTTCTTTTGGGGGGCGCCGGTAACGGGAGGGGCAAAAATGTGGGTTTGATAGGTCCTGAGCTCGACCGGGCTGATCTAATGGACCTACGGGGATACCCCTTGACTGGTGGGCAGCCAAGACGGCACGGGGAGATTGTGGCTGTTGTTCACGAGCATTCAGAACGCTCCTTTCATCAGTGGCAGCGTCAAGAAGGAGATCCTCGATGTCCTGCGAAGTAGCACGGACACTAGAGTGGCTGCTAGAGCGGGAGTGAGATTTATGAGTAGGCTGAATGGTAAGGTGATGGTTGAGGTGTTGAATCTGGGGAAGCTGTTGGGTGTGGAGATCGATGTCAGGGATGCGTCCGCGTGACATGGAGGTAGCCTGGGGAATGTGAGGAGATAGAAAGGTGATATAAGAAGAAACTTACGGAGAGGGGGGGCCTGTGGTCATATTCACCACGTTCGTTGCGTGGACGTTTGGAAGGAGGCTGGGGTGGTGCGATGAGATAGGAAGGGTCATCGAAGCTGCCTGAGCGAGGACGGACACTACGGGTGGAAGGTGGAGGAGGGAGTGGTCCTGGAGGGAGTGCAGAAGAACTAAGTGACGAGGAGGTGTAGCGATGATGAGATCGAGGGTATGACCGGGGTGGGGGTTCTACAGTGATGCTAGGATTCGCAGAGTAAGGGCTGTGGTCGTGCTGAATTTGATTTGGGATTGGGGTCAAGACAAGATGACCGCCTGCATCTCTAAGGATGCGCTGGAAACCAGCACGTGCATCTGCAGCACGGGATTCGATGGCGGCAAGGTATTTATTGAGTTCTTCGTAAGATTCGAGAACAACTCGTCTGCGTGCTTCTGCCTCGTCTCTCTGTCTATCGGCATGGGCAACACGTGCCTCAGCTTCTTCGATGACACGACGGGCCTCGCCTGAGAGGGGAGCACCATTGACGGTTGCAGCTTGAAATTCTGCTAGTAGACGCTCTGCTTTTTCTAGCCGTTTCTTTGTGTTGCCAAGTTCTTTTGTGAGTCTGTCATTGTCGCAATAACTGTTATGAAGTAGATGTGCGAGCTGAGCATTGGAATGATTGTTTATTATTCCATTTGGTGAAGGTAGAGGAGGAGAAGTCATGGGAGGTTCTGCAGACATGGTATCGCGTTAGTGGGGGAAGAGGAGGTCCATGATGGGTTTCATTATTATTGGAATGTGGGTTGATAAGAGTTGTTTCCCTGTCGGTGAACACGCCTTCCCTGTCACACTTTTCGTTAGTCACTTGTCACCCTTTCCCCGGTGGCAGTCTCGGCCGGGTTAATCTTGCGTATAGCATCATGCCCCGCTCAACTCCCAGAACAAACGTTGCCGACGCACATCATTTCTTAATTAAGTAAAACCCATTTCCCTAATTCGGTTTTAACGCCATGGACCCCAGTCACTCATTTCATCCCGCCCGCCTCCTTGAGGTTCGGGGTCTTGCCTCGTGTCGGCGCTCATGAAACCTCCTTCCACCACCGCGGCCCCCATAACCTATTATCTGTCAATATAATATAATATAATATTTCCCTCCCGCGCTCCTCGGTATGATATCCCGCCTCGTGTAGCGGATACTCCCGATTATTCCCGCCCTAACCCGTCGGTCTCTCATTCCCTTCGGCCAAGCTAACTCCTCTCCTCGGCAGTAACACACGAGGCAAACACGAGGCCCCGCACCGCCCATCCCGCTTCCACGTCTGTTCTATGTTTACACCCGCCCCGGTCCGTATCTTCCAATTTTTATTCTGCTCACCAAGAAGAGAACCACACCGCACCCCTACAGCATGCCCGACGAATTCGAGAACTCCTTCCACTTCATCAACTTAAACTTTGTTTTTCCACCTCTCTTTTCGCTTTCTGCCTCGTTTTTCTTTTCATCTTTCTTCCCAATTCGTCTAATCGTGCCTGACAATATCCTTTTCAAATATCCATTCGTCCTCTCGTCTCCAGCGTTACCTCCGTCACTACCCTCAGCGGTCCGTTCATGTCCATACCAGTGTATTCACCACATGCTCATCCTCATTTGACTTCATCAGGCCTCGATTTCCAGTGTTCATGACATATCCTGACATCATTCATATCCAGACTTGTATCCGGCATCTTCTAACCGGCATTGACCGGCACAGCATATTGCTTCCCTAATTGCCAGACGCCAGGAACTACAATGTCCAATCTCGTAGCTCGTGGCCTCCTCGAGGTTCCATGAACTACCTACGTTCTCCACCAAATTCCCGACATCCTTTAACCAGAATGCCGTTCTTGATTTATCGGCGGCTGTGCAATTATACTGTCACAGCTGATCCTGCGTAACGCAAGTAATTTTTGAAAATCCGTAATACACTGGCTTCGATTCTCACTAACCTGCGCTCGTCGGCGATAATATCTGCATCTTGTGTTTTTACTCGAGGTACTCTATGGGGAACGCTATCCTCAAACCTCGGGTGTTCATCCCCGACATGTTTAGTCAGTTACGCTGCCATCGAGAATGGTTAGCTTCAGATGAATACCACAGCTCTGGCAGCTTGTACGGTTCCGGAAAGTTACCTTGCACTGAAACATGCCGGCGACGTTGCGTTCTTGAAGCTCTCCGTGGCCCACGCCGTTCACAATAAGCAATAGAATCACGATAGCTTGCCCTTCGATGCGGGTCCCGTTCAAAATATGAAATGCCGTACGTGCCATGTATTCACGGCTACCCCAATGTGTAGAAGTCTAGCGGCGGCCGTACACAGCGGACAAAACTCAGCGAGTTCCATCGTTTCCTGCGATGCACGGGCTTTTGGACCAATTCGTCTCGATATTCTGCTTCTAATTGTTTGCCACCACTGCACTTGCAGCTTCTACGCATATTCTAGTAAACCTTCAAGCACAAGTCTAGTGTCTAGTGAGCTAAGTAGCGGCGTCCGCAAGCAGCAGACGGATCTAGAGTCGTGATGTTTATGGCTGATTATGCACAGGGATCTGGCTCACCAATTCATCCCGGTTCTATGCTTTCCCACTGCACTCGCAGTTTCTACCGTAGTGGTAGGGCATACTGAGAGCTAGCGGCTTGAAATGGCTGCATCTTCAGGCCACCAGCTATAGGCCAAATGGCTGACAAATTCTACGCCACTCAAAAATTCGACGATCCTCAAGTTTTTAGACACCAATCTTTTTATGCGCGTGCTGCATGCGAACGGCAGAATTTTGCTGACAGCTAGATTTACTTGATGAGACAATTGTCCCATCTTTCATGCCCCGGATACTCCTGATAAACTCAAAACACAACCTCATCGGGACCGCGGTTATGAACCACCACCTGATGAATACCAACACGCACAATTCCGACCGGTATCCAATCTCTTGCCTATGATTTTCCCAATTCTGATGACATCGATGTCCTTGCCGATCTTGACGCCTCACCTCCCATGAAGATGCTCCATATTGATCACGACGTGGGCACATGTCAATCTAACTTAAACAGGCCCACTCAGCTGACTTGGATTATTCTGGATTCAGCGGGATCTAGTGCACCCCGAATGAAAAGCCATTCTAATGCACGCACCGCATGCTCTACCAAGCCTCCGATATGGTCGCTACTTTTCTGATTTTTGCTACCAAGTGCCTCGCAAAATCCTAATGTTTATTCAAGCCGGGGAATTACGAGATTTTTTAGAGTTTCATGTCCCTGGTTTGGGACCTGCGTAGTTGCCTTGGGGTCACGCGCGAGCAGCAGTCAAGATCGTCTCGATGTATTACCCCACGTCAATTCTTCTTCGTGCGGGCTTCTCTTGATAGACCTCGATGTGCCGCGCGCCCCGCTCCAACGAATTTCGAAGGGGCGTAGGGTTTTAGATGCGCTCTTTATTGGCTCAATGTTTTTGATCTCGTTTAGGCTTTTTGTGAGGAATAATCGATTCAGATGACGTTGGAATGGCGTTGAATACATTCCTCTATGTGTACGTACATTACACCCACCCTTAGCTTCACCCCCAAATACACCACGTCTAAAAAAACGACAATCTTTGCCGCGAATATCTTCGCCCAGTATGGCACGGCACATGACCCCTGAGCTCAATCGAGGATTACAGAGCTCTACTAAATCCATCTACTTGCCCCCACCCGCATTTGCTGTGCCTTCTATCTATATACAGCATCCACTTATCCAAGCTATGCGACAACACCGCAGGCTCGCCTTCTTCGTTCCTGTAGCAAACCCATTTCCCCTCATCTTGGCAAACCCTACGCAGTCATGCACATCAATATGAACGCTGCATCGCCGCATGCGCATTGCACGAAAGTAATATAACACAACGACAAGACTTTCCCGCTTTTGGTGCGCCGTGGAGCCCAATCCATATGCAATCACTCAAAGCTTTCATCTAAACTCACGCTCCCATCACTGCTAATGACATAAATGAGTTCATATTTCAGATGCCGCATGGCATCACGTTTCATCCCGCGACTTCTCATAACTCAACGCTCAGAATGGTTCATGACTTGTTCGGGAAGGCTTCGTTATCAGCCCGTGCCATCGCGCGTTTTGTTCTGGCTTTAGATTTTTCGAATTCCATCAGTATTCCGACGTGCCAACGTGCACGCGAGTTTTGTTTCTGGGCTGGGGGCCCCGAACGTGATGTCGTTTGCCTCGTGTTCGGCGCATGTACGCGAACTGGGCCGTGGCCCGTGGTTATGGGCGCTCGTACGTTCGATGGCGGTGTTACTTCCCACCGCTCATTTGCTTCTGTGTTATCTGATCGGCTGTTGCTGCGTGCGTTGTGCGTTTGTGGTGGGCGATTCGCGGTCGGATCCTGGAAGTAGCTCTGGCGCTGATTGCATAGCCTAGACGATTCTATCACGCTGGCGGTAAGGAAGTGCGTTTGAATAAATGGTGTTCAAAGTTTTATCAAGTGTCGTACGGACTTGTCTCTATGGATTTATTCGAAGTTCACGATGTTCACTTGTCTCACTTCAGATCCAAATAAGCTTCCGAAGGAATCGAATCTGCGAGTAATACAGCTCTCATCAAGTGACCTTCGGATGTCCAAGAACCCGTCTCCCGATGGTTTTTCTAACACGGTATGACCGAATGAAGAAGCTCGGCTGAAGACTAGTTCTGCCCGATCAAGATGCATACGCCCACTTCCTAACTTTATCGCGTCAAGGTCTCGAGGCTGACGGGACGCCATCCGTTAGTTTTTGTGACAAACTATGGTGGAATGGGAAAGGGGCCGGCTGGATGGTAGTCCTCGGCGGGGATGCGTGCGGCGTGCCGTGTCCCGCCCTAACATCATCGTATTCGCTGGCATCTTGTCACTCGCTTTCCCAGAGATCATTTCTGGACATCTCAGCTGCCATGCATGCGACGTAAAGAGATACATCCCCCTGTCAAAACAAAATGGGCTTCAGTAGCCCCCGTGCCAAGTGACAGAGATTCGTGATGACAGCACTAGCGATGAGCCATCTTGAGCCATCGACCCCGCCTTTGCCTTCCTTACCAGGGAAACCCTGATAGGTCGATTCATTTATTATAATTTCCTTTTGCTTCTTTGGTTCTTGCTAACTTGACTAATTGTTGTCCTCGATGGGGCGTTTTTGCGCCTTTGTTCTTGTTCTCGTGATTCACAGTTCGGCCGCTGAATATCCGCCGATTGGATGTACGACCATTTTGGGCCGACGCAGTACGTCCATGGGCGGTCAAGTACGGGAGGGCGTAATTACAAGGCGGGTATTTCTTGTTTTGTTGTGTTCGGTTCGGCTGCTTGATTACTCTGCGGTCGTTGAATTTTCTTAATCCCAGGTCAAGGGCGCGGTGACTGATTTTCGTGTCAGACCATTTTTCGGTCACAGTTACGATAGTTGATGATCAGAAGATCTGCAGATATCAATTTCTGTTCTTTGTTCATCCGACCCTTTGATGAAATCATGATTTGGCAAGTCACGCATTTCTGAACACAGTAATGAGACAGCTAAAAAGATTATCGAATGCAGATTGATTCCAAAGCAAAGTATCAAGCTCCAACACACCAATGATTATCAAAAGATCTACGGTTAGATACCCGTCCGCTCTTTGTCATCCCTCGATTATCATGATTCACACAGCGAGCCACGCACCGCTGAACAAAGTAAACAGCGAGAAATCGTTTCTATGCAGTCCTATGCCAATATATATGGTGCAGCTAAACCCGCCCAAGAATAAAGCTCCCGGCCTCCCGCGATAGGCTTGTGTGATGACTGCGGTCCTGAGCGCTCCACTCCACCCGTCTCGCATGTCGTGCATGTTATGGATCTTACACGCACTCTGAGATAAATCTGCGTCAACGAGCCTCGTGTTTTGCGCGTGTTTTGCAAGATCGCACGCCACGTCCCAGGACTACCTCGTGCCTTCCACCACCCAGGCCCTGAACAACCCAGGCAGCGTCGTTTACCCCTTTCTTTGCCAAGGACTCCTAATACAGAGCTCGCGGGAAACCTGGGTCCTAAATTGAGATGACCAATGAGATAGCGCTGACGAAACGCTAACAAGCAGGCGATCTTCCAGCGAACAGCGCAGTACTGCCAGTGTACATCGTCTTCCGAGTCGCAGGTTCGACTCACGGTTGGAATAGGGGGGAGCTGGAGATCAGTTGACCAATTACTCGTTCATTCAGAAATTAATGACAGTTTCTTGATTAATTGGGACGTCATAGATTTTCATTTATTTCTTATCTCCTGGCTTTGTAATTGAAAATCGTTCTCGCTTGTCTATGTCCTCGGCGTAGCAGTCCCGTTGACAAGTCAATGTGACAAGTCCCTGAATAACCCTGAGCTCGTCGGACAAAGCGGCTCGTCACAGAAGGCTTTGGCAACAACGTAGAATCTGTTAGTAACAGCCTGACAGTGTCGGCCTTGCCAGCGCGACGTGTCAATGTCAGCATTCAGTCAGGTACGACATTGCTGCCATAGCGGTTACGTCTGTATTGGGTTCTACTTTCGCTTGTTATCATCTCTTATCAACCCTGTTCGCGTTCGGGAGACTACGCGAATGTACAATAAGTACCTGTGCCCTGTACACTAGATTAAGCAAATTATACAGCAATAAATCGACTCATCTCTATCACGCCATCGCTCACTCAATCGCTAATAAAATCGGTCGGACCCCAAAATTCATTAGGCTCAAGTTGCTCCATCAACTCGTCCACCAGGATGAGCAGATAAGGAATGTCGACGTCTTTAACGACGCCGACGCCATCAGGATACCAAATCTTCCTCTCCTCATAGGCCCACTTCCATCGCTGCAGATAAACTCTGATCAGAGCTGAAGTCGACCACGTGGTGATAGCAAGGACCCACCAGGTATCGGATCAGTTCCTTGTCCTCAGGCATGACTTGTTTCCACTCCTCGCTCATGCAAAATATTCGGTACGAATCTAGGGCGTACCGGCCCACGCCTGGATAATGTGAGACGGGTGTTGGCGGATACGGTATAGTCGTTTTACGGGCCCTTTTAGGGGATCCATGATTTTTGCGTTTCCTTGGATTTACATAAGTTGGTACGGTGATTTTTAATCTCGCATGGATTTCTAAGCGGCAGTTAGATGGACGAAGCACGTCAGTAGGGGGGTCATCTATATATCGTTGAGACATCTCCTTCAGCCAGGCTGCTCGTTTGTTGTAGAGGCCGAGCGGTCGCAGAATATTCACGAGCTCATCATTATCTGCTGGTTACGAGATGATCATTAGCGTTCGTAGTAGGGTCGAGAAGTTGGAGCCCACCCTTGATCATATCCCGAGGGATTGGCCAGCGGTCCATGAGCTTCCAAAAGACTGGGATAGCATATCGACCAGTAGTCACATTCAGTAGTTTGACGGCGATCAAGAGCTGCCAGGGATTATCAGAAACAGCAGCTGAAACGACAAGTTGGAACAGATTAGAAATGCTGTTAAGATACGTAGGAGAAGAAGTACCCTGTATCAAGATTGGCTTCGCGTTCGCGATGTACCCGATAAGATCGTTGAACAAGTCTTGACGGTATGTCGGAAACGCGGACATATTCTTGTGTGTGAAGAGGTCCTCCGACGGAAAAAAAGAAGGCACCCATGACTCGTCAGATTGTGAGACACTGGAAAGATATTTCGAGGTTATCAGTGTGGTAGGATCTGGGCTAATTCTATGGATGACATCCGTTTTTTGCGTTGCTACCTCAGATGTAGCCTTTGATTTACTAGATAAAGCGGTAGACTGGTGGAGTGATGCGGTAGAAGGCACAACCTTGCGGCGTTTTCGAGGTCTGGAAGATGGGGTGGGGAGCGTCAGGGTTTGGAGTGTGGACCGAACTTCATCGGGCATAGGCGTCAAGTAACACTTAGTGACTGGAATATTCATCTCCACTTCTGATGGTCCGTCGTCCTTCGCAGATAGCTCGCGTTGGGGAGTATTAACAGGTTCGAGCTTGCGTTTATTTTTTGTCTTCTTTGGTGCCTCTAGGGATTCATCGTGCGTTGATAGCGGTGGGACTGTAGGTGCAGACTTGACAACAATTTCTACCGCATCAAGTAGTTTGCGAGGACCTTTGCGCCTACATCCATCGGTGGGAACACCCTTGCCTGAGGGCGTGAAGTAGATAGAAATCTCTCCTGTGGGTACCTGCTGCTGATTTGTAGTTACGGATTCACTCCTGGGGCATTTTGATTTGGAATGAGAGACATGCTGCTCTGATTTCTGTGAGGTATTCTTCGAAGCTCGAGGCTTTCTAGCCGTCACTGGAAGACAATCACTATTTTCAGGCAAGCGCTTCCTCTTCAGCGAAATAGAGGTCTGGGGGGTGTAAGCATATGAGCGCAGAAGCTGAGAAAAGGTGGAAGGGGTGCTCATCGACTGAGTAAGAGATAGTGGTGGACCATAATGGACCAGACCGGGTGGACCTCGGGACCTTTGGTGGCGTCACAACCGGAAAAGGTCAAGTCAGGTTTGGTGACTCGGCTTGGGGAAGAAGGGGGATCAAGCGCTCCTGTTCGTCAGAAGCCACCACCAGCATAACACAAGCAGTCTCTCGAACAATAATCACATCTTATATTCTTTCCTATCTCTTTCTGATATATATCTCTTTTAGTTCTTGCATTCATTTACAAGAACATACAAACCCCCTCCCGTCTACCAATTCATTTCTTATCTATCGAAACAGTCGGGACTATTTCTTTCATTCATATCTCTTAATGCCATCAAAGAAGAATCGAAATGCAACTCGTCAATCACCTCGTACTCCTGCTAATAATTACTCTCCTGCTATCCTTCCGGTCGACTCAAATTCTCCACCTTGGTCTACGGAACAGTCCCCCCTTCTCGAGCCAGACAGACCTCCAGATTCTCCTATCATTCAAATCAATCTCGAACTTCCTCCAGTCGTAGCAATGGAAGACGAAAGTTCACCCATCAAACATGAGGGTGGTCTTCTTCTGGCAACCCCCGAGTCTCGTCCCTCGCCTGTGCGCTCGGAGGTTAAGCTTCCTCCAACAGAAGATGAATTTACGTACATACCAGGAGCGCTGGGCCACACGCGATCTCCTGTGCTTGCCCGGTGAGCATTCTCTCTTTGTTTGTCTCTACCGGTCCATTTTTGGGGTGCCGCAATTCTTTCATACTTCAGGGAAACGCAAGGGGCATTTACACGGCATTGTGTTGTCTTCACTGGATATTGTATCCTCGCCTTGATGCGCCCCATCAGCTTTCCTGTGTCGTGACATATTCAATCGACAAGTATAGTAGATTAACACGTGCACCTGCATTCTGTGCATTGTCTTCTCATTCGTTTCCCCCACTGCTTTCCTTCATTAGTCACAAAAGGCAAGATAGCTGAGATTGTACTCCTCTAGCGAGCCAACCATGCTTGAGAACTTCTCTCGCACTGTGCGCAACTATGTGCCGACTTCCATTCCTGTTCCTGCCTCTGCACCCTCTCCGCCGCGGGTATCGAAACCCGTTTCTTTTGGTAGCTTCATGGCCCCTCCTGGCGCTTCAAGTCTGTCTCCACCGGGCCCAAAGATACCCATTGTTTCTCAAACCACCAGGAAGCCTCTTGGCGCTGGTCTAATTGGAAATCAGCAGACTTGGAGAATGAGATCAGGCGCCCAACTTGACTCAGCAGACGTCGACGAACCTGCTATCTTCGGCTCTGAGGATGAGGACTGTGAAAGCTCGTTTTCAGGAGATCAACCCCTGGCAACTTACCCTACGGCTGCAGAAGGCGACTCTATTATGTGGTCCCGCTGGGACACTCTCATTGAGAACGGTTCAATACCTCGGTAAGCTAAATAATCTCTCACGAAAAGACAGGTTTGTAACTGACGTTACATCATTCAGACGTATACTGTTACTTGGCTACACCACTGGCCTTCAGATTTGGGACTGCACAATCCTGGGATCAGTGTCCGAGATTCTGAATCTTACCGATTATCCCTTTGGGTCCGTTACCTTTGCTGGTGTGCTTACAACCCCGCACTCCTGTAGAGAGCGTGATTATGACAGTTCCAGGCCTCTGATTGGTATAGTGTGCGTTAAACTCCATGCTGGATACATGCCATCCACCTCTGATAAACGGAACGTGCAGCTCTAGGTCGAAAGACAAGTCAACGATGTCTATTTATTCATTGCGGGCTCACAAGGTTGTCAAGCATCTTCCATTTGTTAATGTAACAACCTTTACTTCAAGCGCATACTTCATTGTTATTGTAA